>NC_060963.1:5302500-5905000 GCF_910589235.1 Vespa crabro
TACTACACTATCTGTCTAACATAAAATATAAACTACCTCGCGGCGAGTCTCGATTGACTGCAAAGTAACTTACAAATGCGTTCACTTTCGTTTCAATGTGAACGACAAATTTTACGAAATTTCAAAAATAATTGTAACTCGAATCACGCCTTATTATATAACTGTATAAGATCTTGATTAATGTTAATTGAAATATTTGAAAAAGTAATTTAAAAATATTTTCATTAATATTTTTTAATAAATCTATTTAAACCTTCGTTGAAATTTCAATGATAATCAATGGATAAATGCAATATATGTATAATAAAATAACGAATGGTACAAGGTTAAAAGTAATAATGTAACAAAAAGAAAAAGAGCAGACACATGATTATTACTCGTAAATGTATATATGTGCATAAATTAGTAAGAAAAAAAAATGAGAAAAAAGTACAAAAAGATCTTGTTTTCGTTGCAAGATCCTGAAGCTAGAAAGGACTGACATAAAAAAAAAAAGAAAAAAAGAACAGAAAAAAGAAACAGAAAAAAAATATATATATATATATATATATATATATATATATATATATATAAGGATCGATAAAATTAACGAGCGTATAAATATAGCAAAATCATGTCACGATACTCAACGTACCACCTTAGCTCATGCGTTTCATTGACTCTTGAATGTCGTTGAACGCACGACCCTCGAATTCGGACTGTGACTAGAATGGTAAAAAGAATATAGAATAGAAAGACTGGCATAACGAAAATTCAAAAGACAACCAATGAAATACGACTGAGGTCGTATATAACATTTACGTTATACGATTCTCTACTCAGAATTTAAATTTCTACCAAAGAAAAACATCGGCTGGTTCGTTTGGTTACAAATAAGAATCGTAAATAAAAACTCGTCACATTCTACGAATCTTCAAATATTTGCGATAGAAACAAATATGTACATAGGTGTGTGTGTGTGTGTGTAAGTACATACATACGTGTGTATGCGTATATATACATATATGTGTATGTTTGTACATATATGTATGTATGCACTGTATATATTATCAGATATACACGTCAATGGTAAAAAAAAATATGAATCAAGAAAATTTCAAATCTCTTTCAATACTTTAGATATATTCTTTCAAAACGATGTAGATTTACTATTAAGTCATTCGAGAATGATCGAGAGAGCTCATACCACGTGACTCTAACCACATGCCAATTTGTTACGTAGGATTTCATCGGCCATATGTTAGTCGATCATTTTCACTGCTACAGAAAAAATCACGAATTTCTATTCGCAATCCTTTACAATATCAATATTGTTTCTAAATATTAATAACAATTTTTTATAACGCTTAATCGTTCTGATATGTATTTATGTTATATGCTAATGAATAAAATTTTCTTTACGACCTACAATAATAATAATAATAATAATAATTATTATTATTATTATTATTATTATTATTATTATTATTATTATAATGTTCGTTTAAGTGTGTCCAGCGTTTCATTGATAAATCTATTCATATGTTAACTATTGTACATATACATTACTGATATAAGAATTTACTACTACTATATCATGTATTATTAAAATTATTGCCTTTTCAATTTTTATATGTATATACGTATGTATGTATGTATGTATGTTGCGCTGTAAACCGAGCTGAATTAAATCCTTTATGAACAAAAGTCGGATGATACCAATGATATTATTATCACTTCCTTTCCATTGTCATATTCTCTGCATTTCTATATTCAATTGATCATATCTTTTTCTCTATTTTTGTTTCCATATATTGTTAATACATTTTTATCATATGATATTGATACATATATTCACTTTTCATCTCGTAATATGATGGCCGCGATCTGTTATAAATGGTATCGTTATATTTCTCTCTATCCTTCTATTCAAGTATAGTTTGTTGTTTTCACTTTCAATTATTATTTATGGTCTATGCTTATAGTATGATGCATTGTTCGAATTTAAATTTTATTTTTCCACTATTGTCTTGTTGTTATTGTTATTATTATTGTTATTATTATTATTATTATTATTATTATTATTATTATTATCATTATCATTGACGCATGAACGCGATCATTCATGAATTTCTAAACATTATAGTCGCTTAAATTTGCCGTCATTGAAATGATTTTACTTTCACGAAAGGGTCGTAAGAAGGAAGGACGCCACATCGTTAGCGTTTCGCTTTTAGGTGAAAGCGCCTGCTCGAAGTATATACCTACGTCATACGATCTCGTTTAGAGACATACCGGAAGAGAAAGAACGATACAAATCCGCCGTAGCTCATATTTCACGAATTTCCTGCGAAGATATAAAGATAGAAATAAATGGAATAATACAATACAAAACAAAACAAAACCAAAAAAAAAGAAACATGGCCTTTAAAAGGACAACAAATTTACAATCCTTCCTCACATATATGTAGATTTATCTGAATTCAAAGTAAATCATTGATAATGCAGCTATTAGCATTGCTTCGAAATTAACTTTATCAAGTATTTCGAACGAAATATCAATGATCGTATTAATCGATTAATAATAATAATAATAATAATAAAGATATGGCATATTAAAGGATGTCACGATATCTCATTAATGATATATATATACATATGTATATATATATATATATATATATATATTTATAATTATGTAGACGTTTGATCAGGTGCATTTGAAAGTACACGACGAAGCAATCCGAGCGATAACGAGCACCGCTTCGGTGTCTCATGGCTGTAGTGTAACAAAACGAGACGATGGAAACGGAAACGGTATGGAGAACCGTCGAGCGTACGCACGCGAGCGTGCGAGAACGACCGAATGAGTGTCAGAGAGAAAGAGAGAGAAATAGGGAGAGGGAGCGAGTAAGATAGATAGATAGAAAGAGATACAAAGGAAAAGAGAGAGAGAGAGAGAGTAAGAGAGAGAGAGAGAGAGAGAGAAAGAGAGAGCGAGTAAGATGGATAGATAGAAAGAGATGGACAGAAGGAGAAGGATAAAGAGAGAGAAAGAGAGAGAGAGGAGAGAAAGAGAGAGCAGGATAGATAGAAAGAGAAAGAATGAGAGTGAGCAAGTAAGATAGACAGATAGAAAGAGATGGATAGAAAGAGAGAGAGAGAAAGGGAACAAGTAAGATAGAAGAAAGAAAGAGTGAGAGAGAGAGAGAGAGAGAGAGAGAGAGTAAGGGAAAAAGAGAAAGGTATGATAATTACCAAGGAGTCGTCCCCATTGTCAGCGCTCATAGCCTGTCGCTAGCGCGAGGGAATCCGTACTCCTCCTGGTCTTCGTCGTCGTCGTCGTCGTTGCTGTTTTTTCTCCTCTTCTTCGCCTGACTTCCGAAAAAACGATGAGGCCCGACGTAATCTCGTCATTCTGCGATTACGGCGACGTATAAGAATAACGCGGGAACGACGTAGCCTATGGTCAACAATGGGAATAACCTTTCGAGGGGCGCCTCGCACCTGTCATTTGGCATGGCAATGAGAGAGAGAGAGAGAAGCTTGCAGTCTTTCTCTCTCTCTCTTTCTCTCTCTCCTCTCTCTTTCTATCCTTTATTTTTTCCTTCCGTTGCTGTATCCCCCTTCTTTCCGTTGGACGTCAAAGAGGAGAGACTAGAACAGTTTCCGTAAAAAAGACAAAGAGAGAAAGAAACAGAGAGAGAGAGAGAGAGAGAGAGAGAAAGAGACGCCGAATGAAAGAAAGAGAGAGAGAGAAAGAGAGAGAGAGAGAGAGAGAGAGAGAGAGAGAGAGGACACTGACACACGAAACGTCAACGGCACTTGCACGCCGCGCACACTAAATAAGCACTATTTATAAAAACACCACTAACTTAGCCACAATTGGCTTACGCACTTTCCAAATTAATCGTAAAAGTATTATCCAATATCTCATGCCCTACCAGATTCTATCTATTACCGTGATATTGTCCCTCTAACGTTAAAGAACGTTACACGAATTATTCTTACTCCTTGCTAGATGCGTGCTTGTGCCCCTTTATGATGGCTTCTGTCGTTCCCGTTGTTCCTAACGAAATACGAAAGTACGAAACGAACGTACAAACCTCCTCGATCGGCTCACGGACAAACGCTACCTAGCTAACTTCCACCAGACGTTCTCGGCGACACGAGAAACACACCGCCACCACAATACCACTACTCACTACTACTACTGCCACCATTACCACCACCAACTGGTGAGTATTTCCCTCCTACCCTTTCCCCCACCTCATCGTCCTTCTCCACCATCTCCTTCCTCCTTTACGGTTTACAATCCACTCCTCACAGCTATAACATACGTTATGACTACTGGAAAGACGCGGAGTTATACCTTCCCCAGCCCTCCCGTACCCCCTCGTCACCCTTTCCAGCAACCTATCTCTTTACCCCTCTCTTACTCTTATTCTTCGAATCTTTCCAATACTTCCGTACGATTCACTTTGCTAAGACTAATCGTTCTTTTAATCAAACTGTTTTGTTTACTACACAAATATACCGTTATAAATGAAACAAATAAAACGGAAATAATGAACTTTTAACAAGGGAGCAATCGTGAAAGAAAACCGATACAATCGACCGTACATACTTACTACGTTCCCGCTATGGCGCCATTTTGTGCCGATGGCGGCGCGCGCACCTACTTTCAACAGAATGGCGGCAACTTCAAAATCACGATTAATATACTTTTTTTTTTCTATCGACCCCTTTGAATGTAGAAAAAAGGAAATAAAAAAGAAAAAAAAAGGACATTAAAAATGGTATACCTGTTTTTATCTCTGCATCGATATTCTTTCTTTCATCCTTTCGTTTATAATTGCTTCTCCTTTGATAAGCCACATTTTACAATGTCGAGAGAGAGAGAGAGAGAGAGAGAGAGAGAGAGAAAAGGCTACCACATAAAAAGAGAAAAACGTGTCGTTCATGATGAAATTTACATTACATGCTTAGTATGCGTGTGTATACGTGTGTGCGCGCGTGCACACGGAATTATTACAAAAGGTTACAACGGGAACGAAAGTATAACAATTAAACGGAATTGCAGTCTTGAATTGTGCGTGATTCTGATTATTTCTGAATCAAAAAAAGAAAAAGAAAAAAAAAAGAAAACAATGATAAATTTTATCATTTTCGTTTACGAAGGAATAATCAATTATTACATAGAATTGGTCGTTCTCGCTACAACGATCCTATAATTTTTTTTTTTAAATAACGTTTAGATAAAGCGTTAAACATGCATTTTGACGATGATATGATATTTATACAAAAGGTAAGAGAAAGAGAAATGCAGAGAAAAAGAAAGACAGAGAGAAAGAGAGAGAGAGAGAGAGAGAGAACACAAGGAATGGGAATGATATAGACGCGTACACAAAAAGACAATACGTTAGACGAGAGACGAGAGACTTTTTCACAACATTTAATAAAACGCTATCAACTATGTATGCCTTTTTTTTTTTTTTACTCAAATAATCTAAAAGTTACTTACATATGTGCTTATATGTATATTTATATGCCATACGGAAGTGTCACATCCCACATAACGCGTATAAACAACGACGTTTCTCGCTTCTCCTTCTTTATACAGATAACACGTCTTTTTCAATGACGGACTTTTTTCTTTTCTTTTTTTTTTCCGATTTTTTCTTTCTTTTTTTCTTTCTTTTAAACGCTCATTCAAAATACACGAATTATATTAATCATTTAGGCACCGATCAATGTGAACAAACATATAAAGAATGAGGGCAGGAATAAAGGAAAATATTCTTAAATAGAAGGAGTTTGGGAGTTGACACGTCCACACAATAAGTATGTATAAATTTAATACTAATCCTCATATATCATTGTTTTCTTACGTAGAATTGTTTTGAATTAATTGTGGGTATTAGCGATCAACGTCCCGGGATGCTGAAAAGGTCTGTGTCGGAAAATCTACTGGGTGATTAAGAATACATGTGACATGTGCCGCAAGAAAAAAAGAAAAAGAAAAAAGAATAAAAGAAAAAAAGAAAAAGAAAAAAAAACAGAGAGAAAAAAAATATCAGGACAATGTATATATAATCAGTACGAGTTTCATTACATTTTCTTTTTTCCTTTTTCTTTCTGTTTGTATCTTTTCTTTTTGCATGTTTTTTTAACGTTTCAATCATGAAATTGTTTCATATTTGTCGGAGAAGTTAATATTGTTATTCTAAGGCCTTCGTTCTCCATGAGAATTGTTTCTTTTTCCTTTTTTTTTGTCCCCTTATTAAATATGAAACGCAAAACGAAAGGATATTGCAATTTCAAATGAAGTACGAGAGAAGAAAATTCGATTTTAGACTTCATAAGTTAACGCTTAATTTTTTTTTTTTTTTTTTTTTTTTTTTTTTTTTTTTTTTTTTTTTTTTTTTGCAAACGACGACATGCGCGTGCCGTTTTGTATGTCAGCACCATACGGCTTTTTCTTCTTGGCGTTATTATTACAAATGGCCGTTCGTATTTATTTTCAAACGTTTGTGCTTTTCGTTTAATAAACGTGGACATGGTACAAGGAAAAGATGTATATATCTTCTATTACCGAAGAACAGGTGTAAATCGACGATCGAAAAAAGACCATTTTTCAAATGCGATCTATCTCGATCCCACATATAAAAGTTCCGCGATAATATATCTCTTATAACCTATGACCTTTGTGTGTGTGCAAAATTGCATCATACGCACGAGTATATCACAATCGCTCACGTTGTCGTATTTCGTGTGTAACCGAGAATATGCGTATATATTATACGCATATAATATTTTTTCATACCATTTTTATATAAATTGAAAAAAATTCAATTTGTGTGCGGATTTTTTCTTCTTTTTTTTTTCCTTTTTTTTTTGTTTTGTTTTGTTTTGTTTTTTAGTGCGATCGAAAAATATAACAAACGAATAAACAAACAAACAAACAAACGAACAAACAAACGAACAAACAAACAAATAAGAAATTTATATTAATGCTTTGCATTTGCTTTTCTTATATAATCCAAATGTATCCCTTTTAAAAAGAGACATACGATTTTCATTCTGAGCTACGTTTACAAGTATTTTTATAACGCTAATTATTACAAACCGCATTTCTAAGCTGATCCCATGTTGTTTTTTGGTCACAACCACGTTGATTACCTACTGTTCACTTTGGTAGCATACTCGCCATTTTTTCACACATACACACACATACATACATACATACATACATACATATATATAAGTGTGTGTATATACACATCATATATATATATATACATATATTTTTCGTTCTTGTTTTTTGCTTTCCTTTCTTTCTTTCTTTCTTCCTTTCTTTCTTTCTTTTTTTATCTATCTCATTTCTTTTCTTTTTCTTCTTTTATTATTATTACTTTCTTTTCTTTTTTTTTGTTTTTTTTCCCTTCCTTTTTTTTTTTTTTTTTTCAAAGGAGTCTACTCTCCAAAAAGATTTTCGACGGAGACCTTCCCCTTTTGAATAATCCTTCGGCGAATTCGCACGACCCCGGATTCTCTTAGCATTCTTCGACATCGTATTTCTTCCGATGTGTCTATCATCCTCTCTCGATCTCGAAGAAGCCTCGGGGGTTTTTAGTGCGAGGTGGGGTGATGTGGGTGGGGGAGAGGTTTCGATATAAACTATTCAAGAAGGACGTTCCAAGTATTCCATCCCGGGCGGACGCATATGTAGCCGCAATATTTTTTTCTAACGATATCCATGGGACTCATCGTACATCGCCAGTGATTCTTAACGAAAGAATATCGTTCTTTCGAAAAATCACGAACAACAATAAAATCGGATTTATCTAATCGCACAGAAGTAACGGAACTATCAAAGTTCCAACATCCTTCTTCCTCTATCGAGAAAGTTTCTTCGATTGAATCGAAACTCTTCGACGGATTATTAAACTCTTGAGAATTATATATATATATATATATATATATATATATATATATATATATATGTATATGTATATATATATAAAATCACCAAGATGCAAATGTCGCAACACACGGGACAAGGACGTGTGTCATATCATATCACCGTTGGACGACACTCATTCGTATTAATGAGGATGATTCGATCTAAGCGGATACCGTCTCCACCATAGATTTTTTAATGATCTCTCCAAAATTTTCATCGCATTCCTCCGTACTTTCCGATTGTTGCTCGTTCGTAGTTTGATCCTTATCTCCTTCTTTATTTGCATTTCCATGATAAGTACCATGCGCTTGCGGCTCTATCTCGCCATAATACGAATACCTACCGGATAGCAATTCCGAGAACGGCTCTAGCTTACCTATCTGCTGAACTCCACCGTTCATCGGCTGCACAGAATTCAAATTTGTATATTGCGATCCGGTCGATTCGTCTTGCGCGAAGTTAGCCTCGTAATTGGAAGAATGTTGCCCAGGATGTACCTGGCAACTGTCCTGCACAGATGTGCCATCTTGCCCATAGACCGCGTAATGCGAGAAACCTGGGCTTCCGGGCACCGGTTGAAATTGCGGCTGAAATTGAACCCTAGACGTGGAAGGAAGATTTGTATAAGCCTGATAATCCTGATAAGCGGTCTGTTGAAAATTCATATTTGCACCTGCTGTTTGGCCCGAAAATGTTTGAAAAGCTTGACTAAATTCGGGATGCAATTTTCTTTGGCCACTCTGCGTACCATCGACCGTGTCTTCGTTCGGATAACAATCGTCTCTTATAGCATAAAGATCTAAACTATCTTCTCGCGTACCAGGTACTTCTGGTTGACAATTCGAACTGCCATTGCCGGCATCATGATTTTCATAGTGTAACGTTGTAAAACCACCACCGGTTATACACGCTTCCGTATTTGAATTGTCTATTAGGGAACCCAAATTGATATCTCGCAATGGTCCGCTTTTGTTATTCTGATTGTCGGTGCCCTCGTGATCAGTTCCTTCTTCTTCGCGTTGCTTCTTCTCTAACTCGAGCCGCATCAACGTGTGTATGAAGTGTGTCCGCACTCGTACCGGATTAAATTCTATCCTACCGGAGCTGTTGGCACAACCGTCCCGGGTACAACCGCAAGGGAAACCGGCACGATCGACCTAAAGTACACGCGAGTAAAAACAAATTAGAAAGATCGAAGAAAAAAAAAAACAAGAGGAAGTTAATTATTTGGCCTAATTTTTTTCGAGAATTAATGTTTAATCCCATTCACGACGTCCATATAAATGTATATACCTGGCACTTGACGTTCGCTCTGCTGCAAGGACAACTTTCAGGATCGCAATATCCCTTGCATCCACAGCCGCAGTGTTCTCGACTCGCACGGATGTCTCGACATTCGTCCTTCTCGACGGCATCTATCCTACGTACACCGGCTGCACGAAGAAGCGCTCGTCTCTGCCACGTTGGTACAGGCTGTAGAAAGTAATAACTGTCGATGTCGAGCTCCTCGTTGTCACTGGGTTCTTCGTCGGTATCGTCGCTCGGATCTTCCGAACTCGAAGCAGCCTCCGTAGCGCAATTTGCTGCACGTTCTGAACGTAATTGCGCCAATCTAGCCCGATGCAATCTCCTTTGCTCAGCCGCATGCTCGGAAAGAGAAAATCTCTCGGCGTGCGTATGAGTAGCGCTCATGCCTAGAGTACTACCACCCTGGAAGGAGGGAGGGGAAAAAAAAGAAAAAAAAAAAAAAGAAAAAAAAATTAAATTGACTTTATCGAATCAAATAAAATTTTCGATTTGCAATTGATAAACGAAATTAAAGAATTGCCATTACTTGCGAAGGAACGCAAGTGAAACCTTGCGCTCGAGGAAAATAGTAAACGGTGACGGCATCAAAATGAATGTTTCTTTTCTTTTTCATAGGTTCCTCGGTAGTATTACTTCTTTTAGGACTCGGTTCTCCTTCCATACAATCAGTCAGTCTACGTTTAAGATTGCTTTTCGGAGGATTACGGAACGTCGCTAACGTAGCTTGCGATGCCCCAGGGACACTCGTTTCCGGCACAAAGCTCTCCAATTGGTTCACAGCTAAAGAGAAAAGAAAATAGTTATCGTTAGAAAACGTCGCGTTGGTGTATTCGACGCGAAACTTATCGATACTCTTTTCTTCCATTCTGCCGTATGGTAAAGTGGCAGCTAGGTGCTCTGGTTGATATTTACACACGATTCGATAGGTACAAAATGCGAGGAAATGTTGATCCTTGTTACGTTGGAGCTTGAAAGGTATTGTGATTATCGTTAGACGAAATGATACGATCTTTTTCTAAACTCATGCGTTTTTTCTACTTCTTTTTTTTTCTCCCCGTAAAAAGGTCTCCATGGAACTCAAAGGTCGACGGAAGTGAAAACGATCAATGCTAGTAAATATAGATAACAGTGAAATGGATCGATCGGGTTGGATAAAAGGCGAAGAAAACGACGAAGACGATGAAGATGATGACGACGGCCTTGTCGATCGATCAAGATAAGCAGATTTCGCGAACTGATAAGATAAAATCGAAAAATGTATTTGCTCGCGTCGAGCAAGATAATATGAAGAGAAACAAGGGGAGTTTCTCACCTTTTTCCTTGTCGGAAAGAATATCATCCGGTATTCTATCGAGAAAAGACGTCTCGGAATCGCTCTCTGGAGCTGGTGCTGGTCCAGGATCCCCAGGTATTTCACTTCCAAGGCCAGAATCACTCCCGTCGGATCTAACCTCGTCCCTTGCACCAGCCGTCAGCGCTAAACTCTCCGCGGAATCCTCGGTGAAAGGTTCTGGTTTTTCTGGCTCGAGCCTGGTTATCATCTCGGACGCTATCTCGTCGCAGCAGAGAGTCTCATTCTCGGGACAATTATTCGCTGCATCGGCTATGTCTTCTCTTTCGCAGCTGGTATCGCGAATACGAACAATCGGCATGGACGTTGGTATTTCGGAACTGTCGGAACCGGTCTCGGTTTCCGTCTCGGTATCAATCGCTTCCTGGACATCGGCAGAAGCTTCCAGCGCTTCTTCTGGTGAACCTGGTGTTGTTGTCTCGGACGAATCTAAATCAGACGTATCAAGATTTTGCAGACGATCGTCTTCTTCTTCGTTCGGCATAATCGATGACGTCGCTAGAACAACTTCCTCCTCTTCTTCGAGTTTCTCGATTACCACTGCCGCCCCACCGCTAGGCACCTCTTCTTTATTTGATTTTTGTAAAACGCTACTTCTCCTTGAAACATTTTTTTCAACTCGTAATTCTTCCTTCTCACCGAGCTCCTCATCGGTGATCGTTTTCGTTTTATTTCTTATCGAATAACGTGTGCCTTGATCAAACGCTATTCCATTCGAGTCCAACGAAATTGAATCATTATACTTAGCCACAATGGACACCGTCGAGGAAAATGCCCTTTTCGTTTCCGAACCTACATTTTCAACTTCCTCGTTTAATTCGGTTTGCCTCAAATTGCTTACATCGTTATTTCTCTTCTTAATACAAGACAACACGACTACCGAATGACTATTATCGAGTAGCATCGAATCGCTTTTGTTATTTTCTTCCGTGTATCTATCTTTCGTACTTACAATATTGTTCATGTCTAATCGCTTTTGCAAGGAAGACGAACGAGTACATATTTTTTGCATCGTACTATCAATTTTTGTTCGACAATCTGCCATAGACTCGACTATACTTCTATCAACGCATCCATCAACAGTTTCTTTCTCCTTTTTAACAGCTTCTTTCATGTCTATACGATTTAGCACTACGATCAGTTTACGAGACGACAAAGAACTCTTTAGCATCGTCTCGTACACATTGTCCTTTATAGTTGTACCGTCTTCTCGAGTAATCTTCCTCGGTCTCGTCGCACTAACAACATTGTCTTCGCATTCCTTAAGATCCGTCTTCTTATCTTTGATCTCTTCGTCTACACGATTCAGCATGACAACCAAACGACGCAGAGAATCTGTACCTTCTTTCTCCGACTTTACGATGTCGGACGTATTGGTTTTGGACTTGTCAACGACTTCGTCGATGTCTTCACAAGGGAGAATTTCATTCTCACGAAACGACATCGAGCAACAGGAATTGTCATCATCTTCATTATCATTATCATCATCATCATCATCATTGTCATCATCGTCATCGTCATCATTATCAACGTCATCATCTATATTATCCTTGTTACGATGCAATTTACATTCGACGTTCTCCGTGATTTCGACGCTACTTGTACACTCGTCGTTTTCAATCGTCGCATCAATTTTGTAAATTTTAGACTTTGATCGTGTCTTCGTACTATCGTCATTAGAATCGACAACGAAATCATTAATCATGGATTGCCTATGACGAATCATTCGAGAAACATTAGACGATGATAAATTCTCCGAAGTGACATTATTGACATCTTCGCAAAACAACCGTGAATCCGGAGTCAATGAAATCTCACCTAGCGTACGTTCTCGAAGGCTTATCTCAACGGGCGAAAGTCTTTTGACGTCGTTTCTCAACTGATTCGTTTCTTCCTCGGACATCTCCACGCCGATTCTTTTGGCATCCGAGTCGATCGACAGAAAGTCGCTACCGGCTGGTCTCTTTCTTGACAACGACGAAGAAGACGAAGATGAAGACGAAGACGAAGACAAAGATGAAGATGAAGACGAAGGCGAAGGCGAAGACAATGGCGAAGGTGAGGGCAATGGTGATGACGATGACAAAGAACCCGAAAAGACATCAATGATCGTCTTCGATTGGGTTTCGACATTCTCATCAACCTGCATACGTTCATCATCATCACCATCATCATCATCATCATCATCATCATCTTCTTCTTCTTCTTCTTCCAGAAAACATTCGGGAACGAATTTGTCCGAAAGAGTGCAGCTTGATTCGCTGCAAGTTGTTGTTGTTGCTGCTGTTGTTGTTGTTGCTGCTGTTGTACCATCTTCGTTCTTTTCATCAATTTCCTTCTCTTCCTTCTCCGTAATCTTACGCGTTGCTTCTACTAGGCCTGTCTGGATCTCCCGCGTGACCTCCATCTCACAATTCGCGAGATCACAATCAGTCTTCTCGATCATGCTCGAACCACCGGCCGTCTTGGCGGACCCGTGACGTTCCAGGCTTTGATCGAAGACATCCTTTATGTTAGAGAGAGAAAACAAAAAGAAAGAAGAACAAAAACGAATTAATAAATAATCCTTTTAACGTGCCGCTAGATATTTCTTTGAGAGACAGAAATAGAGGGAGAGGGAGAGAGAAAGAAAGAGAAGGAGAGAGATAAAAAATAAAAAAATAAAAATATCCAAGGATATATCTAACGACCATCTTCTTTCTTCTTTATCACGCTATAATGTTCGATCGTCGATTATCGTATCTCCTTGCGCTTTTTTTTTTCTTTTTCTTCCCTTTCTTTCCTTTTTTTTCTTTTTTACTCAATTCTATTCTATTCTATTCTTTTCTTTTCTTTTTCTTTTCCTCGAAAATACCATAAATGTTGAAGTAGAAGAGAGAGGAGGATATAGCGAGATCAATAATTCGCGGCGCTGATACTGGCGCACCGCTCGAACAAGGCCAGGAGGATACGGCGGAGGAAAATCAATTTCCACACGTGAGAGAGACAGAGAAAAAGAATACCTTCTTCTCTTTTTCTCTCTTTCTCTCTTTCTCTCTCTCTCTCTCTCTCTCTCTCTCTCTCTCTCTCTCTCTCTCTCTCTCTCTCTCTCTCTCTCTCTCACTCGCGCACTTTTATGTTGCGTCTCTTTGCCTCCTGTATAGTTCCTTCATATCTCATCGCGATTTTTAATCATAAGTATTATATCCGATATTTTAGCGATTCGATGCATAGACAAAAAGATAGATAAAAAAAATAAATAAAAAGGAAGAGAAAATAAAAAGGAAAGGAGGAAGGGTGGGTGAAAGAGAAAGAAAAAGAGAGAGAGAGAGAGAGAGAGAGAGAGAGAGAGAGAGAGAGAGAGAGAAAGAAAGCTTATATATAATCGTGACCGGAGATTATTGATTCAAAGCTGGCTTGGGAGGAGAAGGAAGAGAGGAAAAGGGGAGGGGAAGGTTTCTGTCTGCCTGCCTTCGGTTACCATGCGCACCTTGTGTCCCTTATATACCTCCGAGGAACTCGAGCCAGGTGTAAATGGCTGCTGCACGTTGTGCTTATCCTACCACCCCTCTTATTTCCACCCCCTTTTTTCTATTTCCTTATATTTTCCTTCCCTCCTACTACTTTCTCTCCCCAATCTATATTCTTTATCCTCTTGGCCCTTTACTTTCCCATTTTTCGTTACGTTCGTCTAGTTTCGTGCGTCCCCAATTATCAGAATTTGAACAGTAAATCTGATCACGATCGAATCCTATTTCACGTAATTTTATAGAGTGCTTCGTAGCTTCAGCCATTTCCATTCTGATCGCGACTACAATCGTCCTTCAGATCTGTCGTCCGGTCGACGTTTCCGAGCGAGAACGACCAAACTTGAGATTTTAGTGACATAAGAGAGAGAGAGAGAGAGAGAGAGAGAGAGAGAGAGAGAGAGAGAGAGAGAGAGAGAGAGAGAGAGAGAGAGAGAGAGAGAAAGAGAGAGAGAGAGAAAGAGAGAGAGAAAGAGAGAGAGAGAGAGAAAGAGAAAGAGAGAAAGAGAGAGAGAGAGAGAGAAAGAGATTGATGAAGAGATTGATAAAGAGAGAGAGATTGATAAAGAGAAAAAAGAAAGAGATTGATGAAGAAAAAGAGAGAAGGGGAAACAGAGAAAGATTGAAAAAGATAAAGAAAAAGAGATTAATAAAGAGAGAGAGATAAAGAGATACTGAGAGGAAAAATACTGAAGGTAACACAAGAAAAGCTTCTCTATCAAAGTGGCCTTGTTTCTCTATATATTTTATGATCGAGAGAATATATAGGAGGCTCTGGAAGGAAAATCGATCGGAAAGAACGAACTAATGAACGTGAAGAATCCACTTATGAGATGTAATAAAAATAAAAAAATAAAAAAAAAATGAAATAAAATAAAATAAAAAGGAAAAAGAACGATTGATCAGGAAAACGTCGAAACGACAATGATAATATTGTCGATGTCAAATGATAATGAAATAACGCGTGATTTCTAGTATACAAGATAGAAATATTATATATGAAAAGATTCGGTGAAGGAGATAATGATGATGTTGATGATGATGATGACGATGATGATGATGATGATGATTACGACGATGACGACGATGATGATAACGTAACGCGAGCGTATTTATATATAACGAAGAAAATAAGCGAAGAAAATAAACGAAGAAAATAAGAGAAAAATGATAGACGATTGTTTATTAGAAGGGATGCGAAAGTCTGCGAGAATTAGAAATAAGGAAAATATAGAAGCGCAACGCGATTAGGATTTTTACGCCCGTCGCGTTCGACAGCTCGGAGCAAAGTGAGATGTGGTGCCTCGGCGACTCGTCGATGATGTTGCTGTTCGATGCTCGGCAACGTTCGGTAATGTTCGACGATGACGACGACGACGACGACGACGACGACGACGACGACGACGACGACGACAACGACGACAACCACACGAGCTTCTCTCCGCCGCGCTACCAAAGAGTACACGCGTATTTTCCGTCCAAGAACTTCGTATGCGCATGCGCCGATCTCGCTTAAAAAAAAAAGGAAAAGAAAAAAGAAAAAAAACAGTGGCGCTCGGCCTTCGAAATTTCGAGCATGCCGTTCGTTCGATCGCATGATAGGAGATTTCTTCTTCCTCATAGGATTCTTTTTCTAGTATAGATATCTACATCTCTCTCCCTCCTTTATCATTTTTCTTTTCCTTTCTCTTAAGAAAACCTAATAAAAAAACTAACGTAAAAGAACTTACTTAATTTCCACTATCAAACGACGTAACTTATTTTTACGCGTGCGTTTTTGTACGCAACTTGCAGCAGCACTTCGTAAATAATCAGAGAACACGGATTGAAAATACAAACATAAGTTTTCACAAGCGTGGATCTAAACTAACTAGCATATTTTATATTACTTTTTTAACTAATATAAAATATGCCTTTCTCTTTATTGCGCTCTTCTCATCATATATTTAATATATATATATATATATATATATATATATATATATATATATATATATTTATATATATATATATATTTATTACAATCCGAGAATATTTTCTGCAACGACCAAACAGAACCAAGTTTCGTAACGTTCTCGTTCATCTTCTGTCACTTATCGCAATTAAATAAGTCATTATTTAAATCAACTTCCATTCGTCTATATTCGTAAATGTTCGGCCAAGATCGCCAACATCAGTGAGAACTTTACGAGTATATTATACGTCGATGTTTGTAATGGTTATGTACGTGCGTGTGCGTGTGTGTGTGTGTGTGTGTGTGTGTTGTGTATGTGTGTGCGCGCGCGTTTGTGTGGATAGTAGGCTTCGTTCTGTAAAACAGTGGTTCCCAATCGATAATCGTAGGAGAAAGTACGCAAATCTTTTTCACTTGATTCTTCTTGTAATTTGAAATTCATTCGTTGATTATTAACATATTGAAAGGTCAATTCGAAGATTTATAACTCAGAAGCATAGATAGAATTATGTATTCAAAAAAAAGAAGTAATAAAAGAAAAAAAGAACAGAAAGAAATAAATCCTCTAACACATTCATAATTAACATCTCAATATTATAGTATAGCACATTCTAGATTTCACATTTAATGAGTTAAAAAAAAAAAAGAAAAAAAGAAAAAAAAGGAAAAAAAAAAAAAGAAAAATATCTTTCGACATGTATACCTTCCGTCGAAGCACGAAATTAATGTCGAAATAATGATATAAAAGTTCTATCTGCTGAATATAATTAAAAGCGATAAAAAAAAAAAAAAAAAAAAAAAAAAAAAATCAATGAAAATTACAAACGGAAAAAACGATCGTTTCGATCGAAGAAAGAAACACTATCATAGCAAATTCATCATTACTAAACGATAATAATACTTTCACAAGACTCATACCGAGAGATTCAGGAAAAGAAAGTTACATAGATGGGGCTGCCTACGGAATTGGCGCGGAATCGCCAACGAGTCTTCTTTTTTTTACCGTACTCTTTTCGAACGACCCTCTTTGCTTTCTTTCTCTCCTCTTCTCTCCTCTACTCTCTTCGCCATTCCTCTTTACCCCATTCCCATGTCTATACTTTTCTTTCTCTTTGAGGTATCTACACACACACGCACACGCGCACGCAACACACACACACAGCAGACAGAGCAATAGCAGGAACACACCACCAAGCACTATTCTCTCACAAACAGTTCGACGGACGAAAAGAACGTAGCGCTTGCGCAACTCCGCACGGTGACTGCCCGTAATTATTGTTGCACCGCGAATCTTGCATCCTTTTAGCTACGTTCCTTTAGTCCTCGAAGAAAACCACCACCCACCCATCCCCGATAACATCTTCGACAATTCTACGAAGAAGTACGTATATCCATCTATGTAACTTTGTTAAAAAAACTCAACTCTACGAAATCTTTTTTCAATATGATTACAATAATCATAATGTTAAAAAAAAAAAAAAAAGAGAGAGAGAAAGAAAACATAAAACGACTTTGTGCCAAAATGTATTTGAATTTTTTATCTGATATTTTTTTTCTTTCTTTCTTTCTTTTTTTCAAAATTAAAGAGAGCGAAAATGAAAGGAAAATATGTTAGGAGATAAAAAATATTGCGTGTAACTAGGATGAGATAGAAAAAAGAAAAATAATAATAATAAAACAAACGAGCAAGAAAGAGGGGGAAAGGAAGAAAAAGAGAGAGAGAGAGAGAGAGAGAGAGAGATCAAAGGGGTTTTACGACACTGGCAGACGGTGCGATATTGCTTCGTCGTGCTTTCTGCTTTCTGGAAAAGGTCCTAGACACGCTTCTCTCTCTCTCTCTCTCTCTCTCTCTCTCTCTCTCTCTCTCTCTCTTTCTCCGTCTCCCCTCGCCCCCTTTTCGTTCTTCTCTCTTTACTAATCTCTCTATCTCTCTTCCTCTTTCGCCTTTTCTACTAGCAAAGCTTTCCCATATACCGTCTGCGCAGGCCGCTACGGCTATATGGTATAGTATAGCTCCACTATAATGGATCGCTATAGTGCACCATGCGCTTATATAGCGCAAACATACTACTACACAAACTCAGCTCGCCGTAAGCGCGCTAACCTAGGACCGTATCGATAGATTCAAGAATCCCTAGCCATTGCGTATTCACATCGATTGCTATCTATTTTTATCGAAACGTTTTCCTCGATAATTTATAAGATAATAATATAACTTTTATCATTATTAAAGGCAAAAAAAATTTAATGCATTCCTAAATTTGACAGAGATCTTATATTCTCATGTTAAATTATATTAATGTATTAAAAAGAAAAAATTCAAATACTATTCGATTATATCTAATACGTTGAGATAAGAAATAATTTTCTCTAAAATTTAATCTATATCTCTAATCGTCTATGCCAATATACAGTGTAGGTATATATAGAAACCACTCGAGCGAAAAAACGAATATGCAAAGAGAAGGTACATACATATATATATATATATATATATATATATATATATTATATATATATATTGTGATACGCGTCGTCTTGGAATAATAAGAGCGAGGGAAAGAATTACTATAATAATACGCAGACTCCTTTCCTCACAGGCTTCCTTGGAAGTCGTGGAATGTGCTGCTCTCCGCCGAACGTCCCTCTCTTCCTCCTCTCCTTCTTCGAACCTCTGCCATTAACCCTACCATCTCATCTTTCTACCATAAAGATAAAACCAAATACAAGGATATTTGTTTAGTAAGGATATTGTAAATGTATACTTAATATATTCCTTTTTTTAATCCTTTGCGCTCCTTATTTTCTTTTTCTATACATATTTTGTTTCACATAATTTATTCTAATGAAAATACATGTTGTAATAAAAAATTGTTGGTATACTATTCGAAAGAACGTCGAACTATGCTCAATATTGGAGTGCAAAGGGTTTTATATATATATATATATATATATATATACATATAGATATAGTATTAATTAAAATTTAGAAACTTTATCCTTTTTTCAACTTTACAAATAAATAAATATGCCATTTTAAGTATCTTTTAAAGAAATAATAAAAAATATGATATAAAAATGATATATAATTATACGTATATTACTATATAAAGTATATACGATTTTACAATCATCAGAGAGTTATTTTGATGAATGTAAAATCATCGAAGTAACTCTCGCACAATGATAACAGAGCAAAAAACAATTTACTGTACCATTTCTCTCTTAAATTTTGAAGGAATAAATTTTCTATTTAATAGTTGAAAATTTAATATCTCGTCGATCGTTAATTTTAATATAATGTACTATTTTAATAATATCACATGACATAAGATGAACTGATCTAAAGTACACTATAGTACAGATATATACAAACGCTCCGTGAAACGTGGACACGCGCATACTGCAGGCTGCACATTATTGTCATGCATTTATGTTTTCTATAGATGCGCACCGGCGAAGCCGACACCAACGCCGATACCGACGCCGACTCCGACGCCGACGCCGACGCCGACGCTGATGCTGACGCCGACGACGACACCGGCGCCGCCAAACGACGCCGTCACCGTTCGTTTACAGAAATACACCCACGAGGAAAACGAACGTGGTATTCCCAGATGAATATCTACAATTTTAAAGCTCGTCTCAAGAGAACCTCGATTTATTTTCGATAAAGATAAAATACCGATAATAATTTTCTTTTTCTTTTTCTTCCTTGAGAAAAAATATGGAAAGGAATGACACAGATAACTTTCTTTTTTACTTCTTCTTCGGTGGAACATAATATAATACTATTTCGTATTTTCGATAACTCATTATCTGCGAATACGAGAATGTGTGAAGATTTATTATCGTTATTTAACTAAATGACAATAATATTTTTCATTCCTTCAGAAAGAAAGAAAATGAACGTGTAACGAATTTTCATTTTTGTTCCAAGTACATATACATAATGCAATACAATTTTGAATTTTTGATAAACCATTGTCGGCAAATATGATAATAATGTGAGAAGATTTATTTACGATAGGTAAATGTCAATAAATATATAAAATAAGGTGTATTAAAAAAAAAAAAAAAAAAAAAAAAAAAAAAAAAAAAATCCCACGAAAACTCTCATATAACAAAACTCAGATAAATTTCGTTCTTTTCGTAATTACCACGTATGAAAGCATTTAATTTTCTATGAATGTCAGTTGGAAGGAGTAAAAATGTTTTCTTTTTAACCAAGAAATATGAGAATATGAGAAAGGAAAAATAAAATGAAGGTATAGTTTAGAGAGATAGGAAGATAGGAAGGAAAAATAGTAGGAATATTTAGTGAGGGTGCAAAAGACAAAGAAAAAGAGAGAAGGGGTTAGAGAGAGAGAGAGGAGAGAGAGAGAGGAGAGAGGAGAGAGAGAGGAGAGAGAGAGAGAGAGAGAGAGAGAGAGAGAGAGAGCAAAAATCGAGAGAAGCGCTACGGGGGTATATATCGAAGCTTGTAAATCGAGGTAGGGCTTACACCTCCGGTCGAATCGATCCCACCGCAGCACTGTAGCACTATAGCCAGTTCACGTGCATACATACCATGAACGACGAGGTCCATGGTACCACACCGTCAGTGCCGTAATAATCCACCTCAGTTACCCTCCCTTCTTCGTTTGGAGAACGATGTTACCGGCTCGGCTTGGCTCGGCTCGACCTAATTTCACGTACGAATATTTATCTTATATCGAAACCTTGTATATATTAAACTTCGCCAAGTTCAATCCAATAATCTTTAAAATATATATATATATATATTTTTTTTTTTTTTTTTTTTTTTTTTTTACTTAAACATCTCCCATAAAGACATAATTATCGATATCACCATCATCTATTCATCATTTTGTTGAAGAAAATAAATATTAATTTTGTCACTTAATTATGTCGATTGATCAAATCTTTATCATGGTTTAACAATTTTTTTTAAATGTATTAAGTAGAAATCCTCGTGCGTTGATTAAATTTTGTGTACGAGGATTAACTTGCGTTCGAGCCCAAATTACGTATTATCGGCATTCTAACGACACCTGCATCCATACGTGGGGATATACCAACATCAATGCTGATACGTACCGCAGATGGTGACGAAGAAACGAGACAGAGAAAAAAATAAAATAAAAGGATGATGAGAAGATTGTGAGGGAGGTAAAAAATAGGAGACGTGGGAAGATAAAGAATGTAGATATATAATACGGTAGCACGAATTACATACGTACATCTTCGATGCTAAAAAAAAAAAAGAAAGAAAGAAAGAAAGAAAAAATACATTCCTTCTATATTATCATTCATTAATTAGCTGATCATTCAATTCATTTTTCTTTTTTTCTTTTTCCTTTTTCTTTTCTTTTTTTTTCAGAAAGTTCCCATGTACTTACAATCTTTTCTAACATACCTATTTCTTTCTTTTTATAACTTCGAATGGCCAACACAAGTATATCTAATTATGGCGTATAAGTTACGATGAACGATTATAATAATAAAGAAAATTGATATTAAAATCAAAATTCTAAATAAAAAAGTGAAAACTCTTTGCGGTCCTATTTAAAAAAAAAAAAAAAAAAAAGAAGAGAGAGAAATATGTTAACTTTATTTATTACTGTCTTTGTCTTGAAACAACCCGACAAAACTTAAACAACACAAGGACGACACTCTAATTTTATATAAGTATGACATATATCGGATTTGTAATAAAAGGACTCTTTAGTTCCAAAAATAAATATACGATGAGTTAACATGTGAACGAACTCATGCAGGATACATACATTCGTGAGTGTATTAATTTAACGAGAAAAGCCCCAAGTCATTTGAAAGTAGAACGTACAAAAAAAAAAAAAAAAAAATCAAGAGAAAACAAACAAAAAGGAAAACAAAAATAAAAAAAAAATAAAATAAAAAAAAATTAAAAAAAATAAAGTGTTAGTTATATCGAGGTTGCAAAAATGAACTTCATCGAGAACTTATATGGTAATAATATTTTGATTTCGATAGAAACTCTGTAAACTTTGATCAAAGTTTGCGAAAATATTCGATTGTGTTCTCGCGCTTTAAAGTGTTGCCAAACGCAACAATTTCCTCCTTCTCCTCCTCCTTTAGGTGGTGGGAGGAAAGACTCAAACAATCGATATTACTTTCGATACTAATATACATATATCGTGTAGAACACGAGTGTGTGTGTGTGCGTGTATATATATATATATATATATATATACATTTTAATGGAGAACTACTTTTCACACAAATACAAGTACGATCGTTCTCGACACATAGGCGCAGACGCGACTATACATCGAACGTACACGGATATATGCTAAAGGTTTAGAAGAGGAATGGGGGAGGGGGAGGGGTGAGAGTGGGAGGTAGGAGGTGGACAATACAGCTGGTACTCATTATCCTCGGTTCAATAGACGAGACCATCGGTTTCTCTTGATGTAGTCTACACCTACATTATATACACACGTACATATACATATATACATATATATATATATATATATATATATATATATATATATATATTTGTACATACAAGCTATAATACATATACAGATAAATAGTGAACATTTACACAGATATGTGATCTCGTAGGCGTGCATATTACACATGTATATATGTATACACATGTACGTGTATATATGTATGTAAATATGTACGTACATATGTATATATGTATCTATGTATGTATGTATGTATGAACATAAGCGCGCAACTGACCAATGTGAGAGAGTGCAGATGTGCGCTCACCAGACTGGGAAGAAGAAAAAAAAGAAAAAGAAAAAGAAAAGAAGATAAACGCACGGTACTCGGAAATCGCTAAGAAGAAAACTTCGTGGTTATCATTTTTTGTTTTCTTTAAAACACGATTAATACTCGATTTTGTTGTTGTATTTTATTATTATTATTATTATTATTATTATTATTATTATTATTATTATTATTATTATTATTATTATTACTGTTGCTGCTAACTATTAACACTGCTATCACTTTAATCATTGAAAAGATATTGCATATTTTTAATATTTCCCATGGAATGTCTCTTAATCGATCAGGTAAAGGATTTTTAGATAGTGGATATTAAAGAGACGAACATTGTATAGATTTGTGAATACGTATGATGAAGTGAAGAGAGGAAAGAGAAGAGAAAAGCTTATAATAATAAGTCGAACATACGATAACCTGTGGAGACAGATGAGAAAACGAAGAAGTTGTACGTTAACGGGATCATATCTATGTAGTGAGGTCAGAGAAGCTTCGTACCTCCATGGTCACAATCGTATATGTTCTCTCTCTCTCTCTCTCTCTCTCTCTCTCTCTCTCTCTCTCTCTCTCTCTCTCTCTCTCTCTCTCTCTCTCTCTCTCTCTCTCTCTCTCTGTCCTTCTCTCTTTCTCTATCCACAATCATGGTATAGCGAAGTAACGTCGACGTGTAATACACTTGTCGTGTTCACTAAATCTTTTTTTCCCCTTTTCCTTTCATGTATTTTTAATATCAGAGAATATGAGATACGAAAATAACTTCGGAGATATTAAAACATTCTTAAATGAAGAAATCGCAAAAGGTAGAAGAAAGACGTAAAAAGAAAAAAGAAAAAGAAAAAAGAAAATAGAAAAAGAAACAGAAGAGAAAAAAGATGAAAGAAATGTTGTAGAATAGTTCAAAACTCATAATGGACAATCATCATTTGCGTTTTGTGTTAAGACCTATCTCTGCGTCTTGAATATGACCGAATGAAACATCCTGGATGTTTTTGGACCAAGAATAGCCGCGGTACGTCTGACGTCACAACGAAGTAGTACTACGGTTTGGAGCGACGTATAAAACAAATGAAAATTCTCCATCTAGTTAGATTCGTTACAAACATCTTTAGTCGGTAGATAGGACTGCTATTTCTCTCTCTCTCTCTCTCTCTCTCTCTCTCTCTCTCTCTCTCTCTCTCTCTCTCTCTCTCTATCTCGATGCTTTATCATTTATGATTTTACCTGCCATTTATACAAATCGTTTTATGCAAATCGAATATATTTATGCAACAGCTTAGAAAGAATCTTTTTGAAAAGAATGAAAAAAAAATTAATAAAAAATATATATATATATATATGAAAAATAAATCCTATTTTATGTGTTTTAACGCTTTTATTACATAATTATCAGGAAACACTAAGTCGCGATAATGTATAGCGTGCAAGTAACTTTACGCCACTTTCCATGGTAAAACGCTGTAAGCAAACTGTGATGCATGTTCTATGGTTTAGCAGTAACTACGATAACAACAAAAGTTCTCCTATAAATCTAATTCCACGTTAAACTACAACGATACTTCAACACTTTGTTCTTTTTTTTTTTCTTTTTTTTTTCTTTTTAAAAGAAAAGACGTTAAAATACATAATTATAATAATATTATTTTTTTGTTGTGTCACGAAATCGGGGGGGGGGGGGAAAATAAACAATTTGCTTTCAAACAAATGAACGTACATATCTACTACCTATCTATATGAACGCGATGTGCAAACCCCAATTCAAAGAGAACGGCCTGACCCACATTTTGTAAACCTACAATCGTCGAACGTGTACGCGCGACTGATCATCTCTCATACAACAACTCGATATTTTTCATTCCGCATCGTTGACTCGTTAAACTTGTAAATATATCGTAGTTAACATTAACGTAATTTGTTTAATTATACGTTGAATTAAAACATATGCATAAAGCATCTATTAATATGAAAAGTTATTTAAATATTTAATATGATCAATTTTTATATCGATAAAGCACATTCGACATGCCCCCGAAAAAAATATCAAAGAAAGTCCATTATGATTGGTAGCTTTTAACAGAATATAAAAGTATCTCAACGTCAGAGTGGTAAGATAGAATGCAAGTGGAACGAACGAACGAATGTAAACTCGCACGACCGAAAACGTCGAGTTGGTTGCAAAATGATTCTGAGATTGTTCGGTTGGCCGAGCGTTGTAAGTTTCACAACGAGCATTGTTAGAAACGAGAGAGAGAGAGAGAGAGAGAGAGAGAGAGAGAGAGAGAGAGAGAGAGAAAAGGGGAGAAGGAAGAGAGAACAATGTCGAAATCGCATCAATTTTAGAAACAACGAGGACAAAGTAAAAGGCATCCCTCGAACGATTTTTTTACCCTTGTAAACGTTACTAAAGTCACGCGAAAATCTCCGTATAATTTGAGTATAATTATTATTTGAAATAATAACATGTAACGAACAACGAGGAAAAAAGTAATGGAAGTAAAATGAATAAAATAAAGAAAAAATTAGAAACTGAAGAAAAAGAGGAATTAGAATAGACGAAGAAGAAGAAGAAGAAGAAAATAAAAACCGAGATTTGTCATACAGTCTGAAAGAAGGAAGAAAGATCGAATCGAATGTGTTGTACGATGACATTGCGTAACTGACCACTCTTAATTCCAAAGAGTAGTAAGATTGAGAAAAGACAGATAATCTGCAGAATGGAATATTCTTTCACCCTTTTTCTTTTCTTCTTCTTTCTGTTTTTCTTTTATCACCAAAGTATATCCCATAGCGCGTGCTTTCACCGGACACGCATCATCGACCCCAAAAGAATCTCTTTCTCTACGTAAGCTCAATCCCTCCTTCAAAGAAAATAAAAGAAAATAAAAGAAAATTATCCTCTGGAAAAATTCAGATAGATAAAAAAAGAAAATAAATAAATAAATAATAAATAAATAATAAATAAATAAATACTGTTAGAACAAAATGGATGCTATCGGAAATGTTGAATGCGAACCGATAACGAATTTGGCCAATCAAAATTTAATCGATAAAATCGTTCACAAGGAAATAAAACTGTTCATAAAAATATCAAATAATAATAATAATAATAATAATAATAATAATAATAATAATAATAATAATAATAATAATAATAATAATAATAATAATAATAAAATAATAAAAAGAAAAATAGAAAAGAGAAGAAATAAAAAAAGAAAGAAAGGTAGAAAAAAGAATGTTTACCAAAGAATTTCTTCATGGAGACTATTCGAGGTATAGTCAGACTACTATATACGATGATCCGTTGTAACCGCGAGAAGGTAAACTCTCGGTCGCAGGATTAGTCAACCCTGTTAAACGTCGAGAAATCAAACGAAACGGATAGGAATAAACAAAGATTTTCCTGATCATTCGTAGATCGACAGTTCGTTGATTGTATTCAAAAAATGTTGAAAAGATAGATTATCGATCGATTGATCGATCAAGAGTGAGTGAGTCAGTGAGAAAGAGAGAGCGAGAGAGAGAGAGAAAGAGAGAGAGAAGGATAAAATGATGTATGATACACAAATCGTAAGAAAAAGATATTTAGATCTAGACATTAAACATTTATATATGTATCTGCATATATATTCGTTCTCCATCAATGATGAAAGTAAACAAAATGAATAGACCGAATTTAAGCCAAGCTATTCGTCTTTTTTTTTCTTTTAAATAAATATTTCATCTCGTTCATTACTATCATACACTCTTCTGAATCTACCATCAAACATCTGACTTCCCTTCATTCTCGATCTTATTGGACGTCACGGAGAAAACGAAATATGGCGAACGATGATCGAAATCCGTCGCGTCGAAGGAAAGAAAGACATGCTGCACAAAGAAACAAGGGACGAGGGAAAGAAGAACAACGAGAGCGAGCGAGCGAGCGAGAGAGAGAGAGAGAGAGAGAGAGAGAGAGAAGATGGGGGAGGAGAAAGGGAGGGAGGGGGAGTGAAGGAAAGAAAAAGAAAAAGAGGGAAGAAAAAAGAAGGAAACGAGAGAAGAAAAAGAAAGAGAAGAAAAAGAAAATGAAAAATAAAATGAAAAAGAGGGAGGAAAAAAGAAGGAAACGAGAGAGGAAGAAAAAGAGAGAAATAGAAAGAGAAAGAGTAAAAAGAGAAAAAGAAAAAGAAAAAAAGGGAGAAAAAAAGAGAGATAGAGGATGGGTGGGAGCGAAAACGAAAAGGAGACCGAAAAGTCGAGTAGCGTGGTGGTGTAAGGAGATCGAGCGAGAAAAAAAGAATTGGTATGTTGTATAGGTGTGTATCAGACTATGTAGGAGAAATGTGAGGGTGGGGAGAGGAAGAAAAAAAGAGGGTGGTAGAGAACTAGAGAGAAAAAAGAGACAGTGGAAAGAGAGAGAGAGAGAGGAGAGAAAGAGAGAAGGGGAGGAAGAGACTAGAGGAGAGGAGTGAAAGGATGGTAGAACAAGAGGGGAGGGATCAATGCCGGTTGCCAGGGTAACCACGGCACCCGATCTTCCTTCCTTCCATCTATCCTGGAGGCGCACTTTCTCAGTCCTACCCCGTGCGTATAAGAACGAGTCGGGACTACGAAAAAGAGTGCTCTCTCTCTCTCTCTCTCTCTCTCTCTCTCTTCTCTAGGTATCTGAAGGACTTGCTTTAGAATTCGACTATAGAAACCACCTCGTGTCATTTGATCCAACACCTTTTTCGTTAGATCAATGATCACGATCGATCTTTTCTTTTTTGTTTTTTTTACTTATTCATCGACAATATATTTTCTTTATTATTATTATTATTATTATTACTATTATTAGTATTAGTATTAGTATTAGTATTGTTGTTGTTGTTATTATTATTTCGAAGAATTACGAAAAAGAGAAGAAAACTAATAAGTAATAATAACCCTCAACGAATCAAGATCTCGATGATAATGTGAAACGAATTGAAATTCTTTCGCAAGACAAATTTAAACTGAATAAATTTTTCGATCGATCTTTCTTTTTTCCAAATATTCAATTTTGTTTTTTTATTATTATTATTTATTCTTTCTTTTTTACTTTTTAATAATTTTTACAATTAACAATTAAAATTGGTATACTTTATGCGAGTGTGTGTTTACTGATCGGTAGAAAATCTAGATCATTTTGCGTGTTATTGGAAAATGATGAATTACAAGGGAAAAGAATACGGAGTTTCCCGCTTAAAAATGATCAACGGTGTGACTAGACTCACTCAAACTAGTAAACGAAACTTCGGCGAAAATCTAAAACTATTCGCATCAAAACTTATCCATAAATCATCGCTATTCAATGAGTGTAGATGATCGAGAACGTAAAATGCCAATCCCCCATTCCACCCCTCCACATTTCTCATCTCATCTCATCTCATCTCTCTCTCTCTCTCTCTCTCTCTATTTCTCTTAGGGGAAAAAAAATACATTCAACTATCTACATAGACTCTCGACTATACTCAAACTCGAATTCGAGTGAAGTAGTAACCATGTTATTTAGTTGTGAACATGCATACATATTTTAGCCGCCATCTCGATGGGAATTTTCGATGTTTTTAAATTAAAAGAGGTAAAAATTGATCGAACCAACGATATAAACGATCAATATTGGAAGCAGGCTTGTAACATCAGTGGAGGATATAGGGATGTGGAAGGGAAGGGAACGGAAGGGAAGGGAAGAGAGAGAGATTAAAACACATTCAATTGTTTTTAAGCAAAGATGACACGACACAACAACGACACAACAACGACGACAACGACGACGAAGCGCGTGTTCTCTCTGCATCGGTAGAAGTTTTGGCGGGTCGATGTACCATTGTTGCCTCGACGGCTGCGTTTGCTTTGTTTTCTTTTCTTTCCTCGTCCCTTGCCGCCCACCTTTTATTTCTTTCTCTCTCTCCCTCTCTCTTTACGTTCGTCATACCGAACCCTCCTCTCCTTCTACGTCTCTTTTCCCTTTTACCATCTACCATACCGTAGGAACTCACGTTACACACACAAATCATTTTATATATGTATCTCTTCTCACACTTACGTGACATTGGCATACTCGCTCTATGCGATCGCAGCGCTCTGTATCACCACAGTTACTGGTTAATAATACATAAAAATTAATTCCCTGGAGCCAAACGACGGAACGCAAAGAACGATAATGATTTATATTTTGCGTCCAAATGAACCGCATTGTCGATGAAAAGACGATGAAAACAAAAGTCGAAAGATAAGTGAAATCAATCCACGAAGTAACAATGATCCAAATTATGGATTTTAATGGAATTATGATTACGCTTTATCGAGGTATCCAGTCAATAACGATGTTTAATAGACGTTAATCATCGTTTAATCACGTTAATCGTATCGTACAGTAATTGATAAAAACTTTTCAAGGTATTTTCCTGAATTCTATCGATTACGTATATTTTGATTTTGAAAAAAGTTTGTGAAATTCTAAACTGAAATTATCTTCTTTTTCTTTGCCCCATTTTTTCTATTATACTTACGCAAGAAGATTCATTCTCTTGAATAAATATAAGTATTATAAATATAAATTCGATAGGTAAGTTGAATTTTTTCCCCCTCGAAATCTGAAATATTTCAATGACTATGGAAAAAAAAGAAATAAATAAAAACGAAACGACAAAACGACACCTTTGAGTTTATCATTTTACTAAGTAGATATATATCGCGACGAAACATTTACAAACGATGAACAATTCAATTGGTTTTCACGATGTAAGTGAAATATGACTAATATTTAATATATAAATACATACATACATACATACATACATACATATATATATACATACACACACTTCATACGCCATTACTTTTGGTATAGTTGCGAAAAAAGTTTTTCACAACTTTACTTAATTTCGAATTTATAATTTAAAAAATGGCGTTGTGTGACCGGTCGATCCTTTTTTCCCGCGCGACCTTTGACCGTTTGCTGAACTTCGATACGGTCGTTTGATTCTTAACAATGTACATACATGTATGTATGTATATCGATGATGAATATAGAAAAGGGATTTTATTTCGTAAAAAATTTGGCAAGATTTTGTAAATTGTACATTTTTAAATGTTTAGACTTTAACCTATGTAAGTGATAATTTAACGAAAGAAAAAATTGTACATGTTAAATAAGATACGATTAGTGTCTTATGATTTTTCAAATCTGATATAAATCTAATTCATAATTAAAAAGGCTTATAATTATTCGATAAAGTTCTTTAAAATATAATATTAAATATGTATTTTATATATATATATATATATATATATATATATATAAGCAAATATAGTTGGATCGATAAGCTTTGATAATTTCATGTCGAGTATATTCATACTAGGAAAAAGGGATATAAATATATAGAAAATAATGGACCTTGTATAAATAAATAATCGCTCATTGAAAATATACGATTCGTTTGAGATCCGTATAATTATTTCGAAATAAAATTCTCAAATCGTAAATTCGTCAAGTTTCTTTACCGCTATCGCCAATGAAAAACATGTTTATCTGACTTCAAAAAAAAAAAAAAAAAAAAAAAAAATAATGATACACTTTCGACACTTCGAAAAGAAAAGAAAAAAAGATGAAAGAAAAAATTTATACCTTTCGTTTAGATACTGGTAAAAATTTTTACTACTATTGATCTAGAAAGAGTTGAAACGAATATATATTTACTGGATCAAGAAACTACTCGGCCTATTTTCTTATTCACTTCTATACGTAACATCCTCGCAAACTAAAAGACAAGGTTAGCGAACGCGTTCGACGACACATAGAGATAGATAGATAGAGAGAAGGGAAAGAGAAGGGAGAGAAAGAGAGAGAAATAAAAAGAAAGAAAGAAAGAAAGAGAGAGAGAACAAATAATCATACGAGAAAGAAAGAGAGACAAAGGAATACACCGTTGTAATAATATTGTTAGACTTTAAGTTTCATTTGAGCGATTGATCGTCTTTTTCATCGACTTTACTTATTACTCTATCATTTGTACATTTTCGAAAAATTTCAATAACACAATAAAAATGTTCCAAGAATGAATAAATTAAATAAAAAGAGAAAAGGAAAGGAAAAAAGAATCTTCCTAACGTACGTTACGCTTTTACTCGCGTCCTTTTCGAACGACGACGACGACTCTATCTTTCTGTTCCGTACACACTATCTTCGGCTTACTGACTCACTAACTCGTCTCTTTTTTCTTTTTTAAGATATCGGATGGTTAACTACGCAGGTTGACCGCAAAGTTGGAACGACAGATACATGTAGTGACGTCAGAAGAAAACAAAAAACAAAAAAAAAAAAGAAAAGAAAAGAAACAAAAAGAAAAAGAAAAGCGTTTATATCTGGAAAAAATAATAGAATTGAAAGAAAAGTATAATAGGACTTACCGGTTTCTCATCGACTCGTCACATTTCCGGACGCACAATTCGTCCAAGAGATCGAGCTTCCTCGCGCTTCTCTTTTTCCTCCTATCCCCTTCTCTCCTTCTTCTTCTCTTTATTCCTCCCTTTCTCGTTGGTCTATTTATCTTTTGCAAGAGTTTGCAAAGAGAGCGTCGTGTGAGCATACACCAGCGGACACTGGAAATTTGATGAAGATTACACCGTGGCGCGCAGTGTTAACCAGTAGCGGTAGGCCATCTTGAAGCTAGCGACGAAGCGCACACGCACACACCGCGAGGACCGTCGAGTTTATTACGAAGAGCAGCAACGGCAGCGACAACGATGCCAAACCAGTACAATGTAGACGAACCATTATCCTCTGACTCGTCCGCACGGTAGGACGACGTTCGGACGAATGAGCGTACTCTCTATGGTTGTTACGTTACTATTACCGCCCTCGTGCGACCAAACACGATAATAACTAACTATTTGCCCGCCAAAAGTCATCCAACGTATTACCTTATATTATAGCAACGTTTACCTATGCTTGTTCATATATTTATCGAAAAAGAATTTTATTTCTTATTTATATCTATAATTCATTTAAAATCTACACATTTTTCTAAACTTTCTATACGTACAGTATAATATTCTCTTATTTTTAGCATTAAAATTTTCAAGACTTGAATTTTTTTACGAATTTTATTCAAATTAATATCATTTATAAACGTTATTAATTTCAAATGACGCGCGTATATAATATTTTAACTTAATGCTTCTCAACTTCAAATACGTAATAAAATAATAAAATCCATAAGATATTTCGAATTTGTCTTACATAAACTATATTTACATAATGATCTGTCGAAATAATTAGCATATTTATTGTACGCAACGATATATTTAAAAAGTTAATGAGAATATTTTTAATAATTGTGGAATAAATTGGCATTTTTATTAATATTTTTCTTTGAATGTAATATTATATTTTCATTTATATTCCAATTGTATTTAACTTAATAAAATTAAATGTAATTGAATCTACTTCTATGCATATTTATTTGGTACCTTTCTTTTAAAAAATCTTATCTATTATGATTATTTAAATATTATATTGCTTATATGAAAGACTGTGATCACATAAAATGATTTCTTTCGATGCAATGTTTCCAATCTAAAAGATAATTTTTAAATTCCAAATGTTCCTTCTTAATTATTTAATATATTGATTGTATCTTTAAAACTATCATAAAGTAAAATTACACCTAATATATCTATCTATATAAAATGTGATCATCATCTTCTGAAAACTAAATTAATAAGAAAGTTATAGAAAAGAACAATACTTAACATTTTCTAATACTTTTCATTGGCTTTCTTCCTTCAATTTGATGAATAATTTTTTTTTTATTTTCTTATAAATTCCATTTCGTTATTAATAAAATGTTGTATATTATTATCTCTACCGTATTATTACACATGTAACTTACAAATTCAATTAGACATTCAAAATAATTTATACATAAACATCTTTATCAAACAAGAAACATTAATATATAATATGTCTGTTATTCCTATCTCTAGTTTAAATAAATTTATTAATAATAGCATTTAAAAATTCGATTATATATTACTGTAATAACTTTATCTTATTCAATATTGATAACATTTGACACGGACACCCACGAATTGCGAGATATTTTGACGTACATTGTTAATCAGAACACATTATCAATGAGATGTATTTAAGTAATTTCAAACTATTTATGGTATTGGCCAGGGACGCCGTTAAATGTTATGGAACCTATCGCTTTCAAATTCCTATAATTCTATAATTTTAAATCTCCAAGGATTTAGGATGAAAAAACTAAATATTTTGAAGATAAAACTCGTTTAAGTAAAAAATGTATACGCTTATTAATTTTAATTACAAAGAAAACAATTCAAATATATAAAAAGAAAAAAATCGAACTAATATAATTTGATGAAAACGTACAGAAAAAATGTACAAAAAAAATTTTACGTAGCGAAAAACAAGAAAATATATATAAAATAATGATGTTATTATTACTTACGTATTACTATCAGTTTCGCACATTCATAGTACCCCGATAAATATTAACGTTATTTTTTTCTATATGCGGCCCTGTAAACGAGTTATAATGATAACAATTGCCGCCTTGACGAACACTTCTTGAACGTCTTCCATTCGATTCGAAAGTAACGTGTTATAACGTGCCATTATAACGTATTATAATAATAATATAATAGATTAGTCTCTGTTAATAATTTAGTAATTTTCTACGTTAAAGTGAACGAAAAAAAATGGCATCAGGAAAACTAGGTGAGAATTTTAAAACAAAATAAATAATTTTTCGAATTATTATACAATCACCAATGGATTGTGATATAATTAATATTTTTTGTTTGATCATAGCTCTTCTAAGTGTCTCAGACAAGACCAACTTACTTCCACTTAGTAAAAAATTACATGAAATAGGCTTAACTTTAATAGCATCTGGTGGTACTGCTAAATCATTGAGAGAAGCTGGACTTCCAGTTAAAGATGTTTCCGATATAACTGGAGCACCAGAAATGCTTGAAGGCCGTGTAAAAACTCTTCATCCAGCTGTTCATGCTGGTATATTATTTATACTTAACAATTATATACTATATAATTCGGATTTTGAAATTTTTGGATATTTCCTTACAATATTTATTAATTAAGAAATACAAATTATTTACATATTGTATTTCTGTACATAATTGTTATATTATATAATATACAGGTATATTGGCTAGACTTACAGAATCTGATCAAAGAGATCTTGAAAAGCAAAATTATGACCTTATTCGTATAGTAGTATGCAATTTGTATCCTTTTGTAAAAACTATATCAAAGCCTGATGTAAAAATTGATGATGCCATAGAAAATATTGATATTGGAGGTGTTACTCTATTACGTGCAGCAGCAAAAAATCATTCTAGAGTTACAGTTGTTTGTGATCCAAATGATTATGAAAAAGTGATTAAAGAATTAGAAACATCTTCTGACAAGGACACATCCATTCAAACCAGGTATATTGTTTATTAAACTTTGCTTCTGGATTTAAAGAATTTTATGTCAATCAAATTAATATATAAATCATTTTAATTCAATTATAGACAAATGTTAGCTCTGAAAGCATTTACACATACTGCAGAGTATGATAATGCAATCTCAGATTTTTTCCGTAAACAATATAGTGCTGGTATTTCACAACTTACTCTTAGATACGGAATGAATCCTCATCAGAAACCAGCACAAATATTTACAACTTTGGATAAATTACCATTAACAGTTGTTAATGGTTCTCCAGGTTTCATTAATCTATGTGATGCGCTAAATGGTTATCAATTAGTGAAAGAATTAAAAACTGCTTTGAAATTGCCAGCTGCAACATCTTTCAAACACGTTAGCCCAGCAGGTGCAGCAGTTGGTGTTTCATTGAATGATGTACAAGCAAAATTATGTCAAGTAGATGATCTTATTAATCAGTTAACACCTTTATCTATTGCTTATGCTCGAGCAAGAGGAGCAGATAGAATGTCTAGTTTTGGTGATTTTGTGGCATTATCTGATTCATGTGATATTGCAACCGCTAAAATTATTTCAAGGTATTATGATTATTATTATTATTATTATTATTATTATTATTATGATTATTATTATGATTATTATTATTATTATTATTATTATTATTATGATTATTATTATTATTATTATTATTATGATTATGATTATTATTATTATTATTATTATTATTATTATTATTATTATTATTATTATTATTATTATTATTTATATATTTATCTAAGTAATTTATTTCATTTTATTGTACTTATTATTTAATACTATACATTTTTAGGGAAGTTTCTGATGGTATAATTGCTCCTGGTTATTCAGAAGAAGCTCTTCAAATTTTAAAGAAAAAAAAAAATGGTAGCTATTGTATATTACAAATTGATCCAACGTATGAACCATCTCTAATGGAACATAAAGTTCTTTTTGGACTTACAATGGAACAAAGGCGTAATGATGCAATTATTAATAATCAAACTTTCCAAAATATTGTTTCTAATGCAAAAGAAATACCAGAGACAGCTATGCGAGACTTAATTGTGGCAACTATAGCTGTAAAATATACTCAAAGTAATTCAGTATGCTATGCAAAAGATGGACAAATTATTGGAATTGGTGCAGGTCAACAGTCGAGAATTCATTGTACACGATTAGCTGGAGATAAAGCCGATAATTGGTAGTATACTTTACATTAGCTAAAATTTTGTTGCAGAAAATATTATAATACTATTTATTATTATTTTCATAGGTGGCTCCGACAGCATCCTAAAGTAGTTGGTATGAAATTCAAGAAAGGTATAAAAAGAGCTGAAATTTCTAATGCTATTGACAATTACGTCAATGGATCTATTGGAAAAGACATGGACGAATCCACTTGGGCAGCTATGTATGAAGAAGTTCCTGAGAAACTCTCTGAAGATGATAAAAAAGAATGGATTAAAAAACTAAGCGACGTTGCTGTTAGTAGTGATGCTTTCTTTCCATTTAGAGATAATGTGGACAGAGCTAGACTGGTTAGTTTGTATACTTCTGTAAATTTATAACTTTATAATTAGATAAAAATGTAAATATTTTTATGACCACTGTCATCAAATTACAGAGTGGAGTTACTTATATCGCTAGTCCTGCTGGTTCTACTAACGATGAAGTGGTAATTCAAGCATGTAATGAACACAAAATTGTATTGTGCCATACAAACCTGAGATTATTTCATCATTAATATGATGAGCCATGATGAGCCATGTTTGGGCCATGTTTATACTATGTTAGGCCATGTTAAAATGATTTCTTTTGCATTATTGCATAAATATATATACAATTGCATACATATGCAAAATACAATTGCAAAAATATGCATACAATTATTTGAAAAATTAAATACATTAGCCTTTAAATAAGTGTTAATCTAAGATTGTGGTTAAAGTTTTATATTACTCATAACAAAAAAAAAATATTTTTATATTCACATTAATACATATAAAAACATATTTCTATAAACGATTAAGCATACAAGATTTGTTAAGAAACTTAATAAAAAAAATCTAACATAAAAAATCTGTTGTACATGAATTATATTTTGTTCTAGAAATTAAACTACTGTATGTTTTCTTGGATTTCAAGGTTCCTTCTCATTCTTCAAAACATGAAGATTATCTTATGATAACAGATAGGCAATATCGGCATGAGCAGCTAAAAATATAGAGAGCGCTACTCTCGTCTTTACACTTTTAACATCCGAGTATATATTATTATTATTATTATTATTATTATTATTATTATTATTATTATTATTACTATTATTATTATTATTATTATTATTACTATTATTATTATTATTATTATAAAAATAAAATAATTTCTAAAGAACAATGAATAATTATTATCAAGATGAAACATTCGACTAAACAGGATTCATTTGAATAATACAGCTGTTTATCAACCCAGATTTTATAATGGTTTGTATCAACAATGAATTCATATGTAATTCTTGACCATTTTTGATGAAGAAAGCTTCATTTTAAAGATGAAAATTTAGATGAGATCTTTTTCACTTGTTATAAAATTTGTATTTTTATGCATGAACTATTCTAAAAAAAATAGCATTTCATGATACGATTTTTTTCGAAGGAATAATATATATAACTTATATAATATAGGTATATAATTTCAAAACAGATTTAATAATGAATATATTATTGGGTTGGCAACTAAGTGATTGCGGATTTTGTCGATAGATAGACTTTACACTTTCTTTTGTTTTGTTAACGTGGTCATTGCATCTAACCTATATTTTTTTCTTATTATTTGGACTTCTATCTTTAATTTAGTAAAAAAATTATATCGATTAGTGCTTTAGTTTTGTTTTTATCCCAATTTAAAAATGGAATAACAAGCCGTGCACTTCAGATATATTTTATTGTATTACTTCCGAAAAGGCAAGAACGCATCGCAAGCACAAAAGAAGTTATGTGCCGTATATGGAAATGAAGCCTTGAAAGAAAGACAGTGTTAAAATTGGTTTGCCAGATTTCGTTCTGGTGATTTTTCACTGGAAAATGCTCAACGATCTGGCCGTCCAGTTGAAGTCGATGAGATCCATATCAAGGCCATTATCGATTCAGATCATCATAGTACAACACGTTATATTGCGGAGAAGCTCAATGTATCGCATACATGCATTGAAAAAAAATTAAAAATACTTGGTTATGTCAAGAAACTCGATTTATGGATCCCTCAGCTTAAGGAAATTCATTTGACGCAACGCATTAGCATCTGCGATTCGCTTCTGAAACGCAACGAAACTGATCCACTTCTGAAAAGCCTAATTACTGGCGACGAAAAGTGGATAGTTTATCGTTAATCTGAAGAGATTGTGGGTGATGAAAGATGAACCAGCCCAAACGACATCAAAAGCAGAGATTCACCAAAAAAAGATTATGCTGTCAGTCCAGTGGGATTATAAAGGAATTTTGTACTTTGAACTTATGCTATAAAACCAAATGATCAATTCAAACGTGTACGTTCAACAACTCGCCAAACTGAGTGATGCAATTCAAGAAAAGCGGCCGGTATTGTCAAATAGTAATGGTGTCGTTTTCCATCATGATAATGCAAAGCCCCACACATCTTTGATCACTCGCCTAAAATTATTGGAACTGGGTTGGGATGTTTTATCACATCCACCATATAGCCCTAATCTTGCGCCTTCAGACTACCATTTGTTTCCTTCTATGCAGAACTCCTTAAATGGTAAAATTTTTGATAACGCTGATGATGTCAGATCACATTTAATTTAGTTTTTTGATAGCAAAGATCAGAAATTTTACGAATGTGGAATTTTGACACTGCCAGAACGATGGCAAAAGGTCATCGACAAGAACGGACAGTATCTAATTGAATAAAGTTATATTTTTAAACAAAAATTAAGAATTTTCCTTCTTATTTGAAATCCGCAATCACTTAGTTGCCAATCCAATACATTGAGACACAAAAAATGAACAATATGAAAAAATGAAAAAGGCCATCATAGACCATAATAAATTTTGATTGAATATAAATGCAGCCATTAGCTCGATAGTACTTGCGTTATTTAGATTTATCATATATCGTAAGTAATATCGATTTCCAGGTCCCACCACATGGAGGTTGCTGCATATGGAGACCCACGGGCTAAAGACTCTACTGTTAATATCAATTATTTTGGAATTATATAAAATTAATTCTATAATATCATTATTATAACATATTCAATAATAATTATTATAATTTGGAAAAAGAAAGAAAAAATAATCACGAAACGAATTACAAATTTTTTTCTAATCAATCATAATTAGATGAAAATTTATGAATTCGTTTGATATCGACCTACATACCCGGTAAAAAATAGAACCCTTCATATGGAATTCTATTCCCATTAAACTAAAGTAGACATACGCATAGTCTATATACCTTATATAAAAATTATGCATTTTATTCAATATTATTTCATAATAAGGATATATAATATTATATAGATATCATCTTATTATCTATAACACAACAAAAATAATTTAATCTTTTGTAAAATTAATGATTGACCAATTTATTTCTTTTTTGTTGCATTACATATATTATATTATCATCTAACACATAATTCTATACACTATTTCTTCATAAAATGTAAACAGCATAGGTATTTGTGAACATAAAACATCTAAATAATATGCGAAACAACCAAAATAATATGTGAATTTCATATAATAAAACAGCAGTCACCTGTGAACAGAAAACATCTGAACAATTTTATAATTAAATAAGAAGCAATTAAAATAATATGCAAATTTCATATAATAAATCAGCAGTCACCTGAGAACATAAAACATCAAAAACATTTTATAATTAAACAAGAAGCAATTAAGATAATATGCGAATTTCATATAATAAAACAGCAGTCACCTGTGAACAGAAAACATCTAAACAATTTTATAATTAAATAAGAAGCAATTAAAATAATATGCAAATTTCATATAATAAATCAGCAGTCACCTGAGAACATAAAACATCAAAAACATTTTATAATTAAACAAGAAGCAATTAAAATAATATGAAAATTTTATATAATGAACAAACAATCTATTGACATAAGAAATTTATAATTTTATTACTTTCTGGAAATAAAAAATATATTAAAATAAGAATTATTTTATACGCACATACACAACACAAACGAAAAAATCACCAACGAAGTGTCGAATCGGATCTTGACAATTTAGATGATATTTCCTGAAACAGAAATCGACTCTGTCTAGATTGATTAAAATTTTTTTGAATATTTTAAATAAATAAGAAAAAAAATTTTCAAATAATTCATCTTCCACTGCTTTTTATTTTTTATAATTCCAATTCTTCATTCAAATCCTCAATGATCAATTAAATCTCCACATTATTATTTTTCTTTGATTTTTATCAATTAGAGCATCTGAAAAATCTGAAACACACATTTATTTTATATAATGCATTTAGAATTTTTATCAATTTTTTTTTTTATCATATATTACCATAGTATGACAAATCTTGAAATATTTCTTTCGACATTATTGTTAATACTCACTGATATATAAAGGGATATTTTACAATATTTAACCCTGGAACGTGAAAATGACACCTCTCTGTAACAAAGAACTATATAAAAGAGCACGTGTGAAAAGATAAAATTGTATTTACAATTCATGGGCAAACATTTTCACAATTTTGATAGTTTAATAAAAAAAAATTTTATATACATATATTTAGCCATAAATTGTAATGATGAAATAAAAGAAGAAAAGAAAAAAGTATTAAAATGGCAACGAAAATTAGCATTGAATATGTTGAATTTTCGATGCATTAGAAAACACGTTTTACATTTAAATAAAGATATAAAATTATATATGAATATTACATACAAATGTTGAGAAATATATATAAAGAAAGAATTATATAATAAATTGTTAATTGTTTAATACAATTACAAATACATATTGTAAATTATTCAAGACACGTTATGAAAAAAGGAAAAAGAATTATGAATATTTTATAATATTTAAGAATTAAGTCGCGTTAAAAAAAAAAGAGCAAAAATATATTGCACCTTATGTCGTATTACAAAATGCATACACAATTTCGTATATCGCCATAAACATATCGATAACGAGATCAGATCTATGTTTAATCGATAGATTACATATATATTATATTATTACGTTTATATTAACGCGAAATAAGCAGTTACATCAAATCAGATGTACATATTACATCGTTTATATATATATAAAACACTTTCTTATTTATTAAATTATAAAAAATATAATAATACAATTTCGCAATTTTAGAATTATGTACTTTGTATATATATATGAAATAGTAATGAAAGAGAAAATACGATTAAATATAAAAATATTACATTTATTAAAGGCAATTTGGTTTTAATATATTCTTGCATATTATTCTTACGAATTTATTATATGAATTTATTTCATCGCCACTGCTTGCTATAATAGATCTTAATTTCTCTAACTACATCAAGTCTTATAGATTTTTAATTAGAATAATTAGAATCTATATAATATGATGATGATGATGATGGTTTACAACATATGAGTCGTTTTATAACTCGTTTATAGAATTATTACTGAGTAATAATCATATAAAAAAAGTCAAAATTATTCTGAAATAAAAATCTACATGCTTGAGTATTCTCATGTGCATTTCTGAATGCATATCTGTCCCTATTCTGAATTATTTTCGTCTACACTCCTGAGTGTAGGACAGCCTTTTCATTCGTTTTATTTATATACCAAGAATTATGTACTTTTATTCCAAAAAATAATTTCATTAATTATGCATAAATATTTAATAAAAAATCATCGTATCATTCATATCATATCATTCACTATTTCTGCTTCATATTTCTTATGAATCTTTCATATATATATATATATATATATATATGTTTATATAAAATAAAAATATAATTTTTTATATATCTATGAACTCTTTTATTTGATAATTTAAATAATTTGGAAAAGATAAATAAAAATATATATCTTTGACATAATTTATGCACTCCTTGCATTAGTGTAAGGCTGTTATTTTTGTATCATATCGCTCGCCTAGCAAGATTTATACATTTCTAATCAGAATGATTCAAATTTTATTTTCATTTATATCTACTCTATTTAAATATAAATATATCATTGTATTAGGAAGAGTATGAAATATTCTTGATTTATTATTAGATAAATTTCGTTTCTTTACAATAATATTATAAGACTAGAAAAGTTAAATATTTATTTATCATATTATTTAATTTATTATATTATATACAGGTGTATTTTCCTTGATATACTTTTGATTTTTCTGAATGAGAAATGTATATCCTTACTATAATATGTTCATCTGCATTTTTGAATGCAGGCATGTACTTACTGTGAACCTATCATATGCACTCCTGAGTGCAGGCAAGCCATTTCGATCGCTTCATTTATATACCAAGACTTACGCATTTTTATTCCAAAAAAACAATCATATTTCATTGCCATATGTATAAACATTTGTTATAATCTTTACATCGTTTATTATATCTCCTTAGTATTTCGTATGAAATTTTCATATATGTATATATATAATAAAAATAATCTCTCTCTCTCTTTCTTTCTCTCTCTCTCTCTCTCTCTCTCTCTCTCATATATATATACTTAGTAGTTCTCTCATTTCATATTTATTTGTTGATAATTTTGGAATAAAAATGTATACCCTTGACATATGTCAATATGCACTTCTGAGTGCTGGCTGCCATTTATGTTATTTCATTCATCTAATAAGACTTATATATTTCTTATCAAAATGATTCAAAATTTGTTTCGTTCATTTGCACCATTTAAATATCAGTCAATTACTATATATAAAATAATATGAACTTTTCTCTATTTATAGTCAAACGAGTTTAATGTATTGAAAAATAAATATATCATCAGAGACCAAAAATATTTATGTTTCATAAATTATCCTCATTAGTGCATTCATCCATTCATTTTTGATCATTTTGAATGAGAAATGTATATCCTCGCTATAATATATTCATCTGCATTTCTGAATGCATGCATGTCCTTTTTCGATGTGTACATCAAGTCTTGTAGATTTTTAATCAAAATAATCATAATAATCATAATAATTAGAATAATCAGGATAATTAGATTACAAAAGGATAATGAATATGATAATGATGATGATGATAGTTACCACATATGAGTCATTTTACAACTCGTGGTAAAACTAGGAAATTGTAAAAATGGTTTTACAATCCTGTGTTATTTACCGCATAAGGGTCTTTGAGCGACCCGCGGTAGAGCTGTGTTGACATGTAGGTATGAAATATGTATATATCTCGTATATATACATACAAATTATGCAGTTATGAAAAGAAAGGGAAAAAAAATATATGATTATTCTGAATTAAAAATCAACATGCTTGGGTATCCAGGTGCACTCCTGAGTGTAATATTGCTGCAGGCCACGGATGTCCACATAATATGTAACGTGCATGACTCTATTTTTCTAACTGAAAATCTACTTTAAGAAAAGACTCTACTTTAGAACTTTAAAAATTCAATGACTCTACTTTAATTTAAAAAGAAAAGTGCAATGACTCGACTTTAATTCTAAATGAAAAGAGAAAGGACTCGACTTTAATTAAAAAAGAAAAAAAAAAATGCAGAGGACTCGACTATTATCCAAAATGAAAAATTGACTCTACTCTGAAAAAATTCAATGACTCGACTATAGTTCAAGTAAAAAATTGACACTACTCTGAAAAAATTCAATGACTCGACTATATTTCAAGTAAAAAATTGACTCTACTCTGAAAAAATTCAATGATTTGACTTTACTTAAGAAAAAATTAAAAAGACTCTATTAATTAATTAACTGCAAAAGCTTGACTCTAATTGCAAAGATCCTAATTTTTCACGTACGCGAGTGCGGCACACTGTAGTAAGGAGATAGAATGGTCCATCATCTCCATCCAGGAACAAACTACTACGAGCATAAGTGTCAACGTGGTAAAAGGGTAAATGGGATTTTGATAAGACCACAAGCCATTAACGAAGAGTTCGACATTCCGACTATCTTTGAAAAATGACTTGTAGTCGATAGTTGCCCTCTTGAGCCACAGTTTGTGGGGGCCTCTTCGGCATAAAGCCTCTTCTTGCTTCGTGCCCTAACCATTGCATTGGAGCATTCCCTACGTGCTACGCAAGATAAGTTTACGCATCAAAAAACGCCCTACCGTTTGAAACAACGCACCCACAAAAATTGACATGCCGCAGTGGATTATATTATAAGAATGAAATCGTCCCTAATCTAAACCGACCTAATTCCGACCTGATCATCTCATCTTATGCAACAAGGCTCAAACCACTCGTGTTAACGTACGCATTGAACGAGACGCAATAGTCGCAAGCTAAAGGGAGTTGGGAAGTAAACAACGCATTGGCTGTTTTTTGTTGTTTTTTTTTTTTTTTTTTTTTATTACTTAACCTAACGAGCGGTAAGTGTTTGCGACATAAAGTATCAATTTCTTCTAAATAATATAACCACTGAGGTATGGCAAAATTCACGAATGAATCACCCCAAACGGCACTGACGAATCTCAACACGTATTCTCAACTGCGTTTTCTACTCTACCTGGGTGCGTCTCGATTTTCTAATGATCTTTATTTATTTATTCATTTATTTATTTAATTAAAAAAAAATAGAAAAAAAAATAAAAGATTCATATATAAATATTTGAATTAACCCGTAAAGCTATCCTAGCCTGTGGACAATCAATGGACTCAAAGAATCCACCAATTGTGCACAATTACACAGGCACATTTAATCGAATGCTCCAGCAAACATGATATTCATTCTAATCGTTGAACCTATTAAAAACTAAGATTAACTGCTTGCACTTAAAAGATGAAAAAAGTTTTGGTAAAAAGTTAAAACCACGAAAATTGTAATGTTTTCAGTATTTTGTAATGTTTTAAGTATGTAAGTAGATTCTAATTTGAGCAAAGGCTCACACAAACGGAGGAGGAGGAGGAGAAGGATGATGATGATGATGATCATATCATAATAGTTACCACATCGTGGTAAAAGTAGAGTTGCAAAATATCTTATACAACTCTATTACATTGCACACCGCATAAGGGCCTTTGAGCGACCCGCGGTAGAGCTGTGTTGACATGTAGGTATGAAATATGTACATATCTCGTATATATACATACAAATTATGCAGTTATGAAATTTCAGAATCAAAAAAAAAAACATGTAGATTCGTAAATATTTCAAGAATCGCGAAGTGCAAGCGTTAATTTATAACTAAGTATCGAACGAGTTCAAAATCCTTTGCTAAGTTCAAAAGATATGGAATCTAATGTTCTCATTGAGTGCAAAGTTTTTCGAACTGTTTTATACTGATATATCGCGCGATGTAAAGTGTCAGCCAAAAAAAAGAAAAAAAAAAAAAGAAAAAAAAGAAAAAAGAAAAAAGGGAATAAAAAATAATTCAGTCATGCTGAATGATTGTAAAATTTGCTGAAACTTCACAAATCCCCGGAGACAGGACTTCCCACTCCTAAGTGAGAATCGGATCCAGTGTCTTCCGGTCCCTACCTACTTATTTAAAATAAATTTTGACATTCACTCAGAAAAGATATGCTACCTGCCTGCCTATCACCTATATTTAAAAAGTGCAAAGCATTCACACCAACACATACACTCCACGGTTCTCTCACATTCCACCAGGGTGCAAAAGCCTACACTAGAGAGTATGCCCCGGGACACCTCCGACACCCCAGTTCAAACGCGTATTGTTTTAATGTATTAGAAGTACGTACCAATTGCTGTAATCGACTGCCACGGCTAATGATTATTGCATATATGACTAATGCAAAAATACTAGTACATACTAGTATATACATGAATACTAGTAATATATACGAGTATTTCAAATTTTCCACAGAAAAATGCGGCAACTATGCAAAATGATATTAATATAATAAGATATTTATTTATTATTAAGTAAAAAATTATCGCGAAACGATGTACAATGCACCACCTAAAACGCACATACAAGTGCAAGGTACACCGTGCAATCACCAGCACAATGACAGCCGCCAAAAGGAAAAAAATTAAAACTAAACCCACGCAGACCGTTTCTCACCCATACGAGTAACACCTGAGCAAACGCATAGATGAGAACGCAGAAAACATGGGGGGAGAAACGGGTATTAGTATAATTAGTGCTGAAAATCCTGAACTAAAAAATGATTAACTTATAAACTAGGTCTAAACGGGCTGTGACTCTACGAGTCTCATTGCTTACCTTATTAGCAAGGACTCAAACAAAAGGAGGAAGAGGGGGAGGGAGTTAATGATGATAATAATAATTATAATAGTTACCACGTCGTGGTAAAATTAGAGTTGCAAAAAACCTTATACAACTCTATTACATTGCACACCGCATAAGGGCCTTTGAGCGACCCGCGGTAGAGCTCTGTTGACATGTAGGTATGAAATATGCATATATCTCGTATATATACATACACATTATGCGGTTATGAAATTGGATAATGAGAGAATATTTATTGAAAAATTTAATTTATTGAAATATTTAATTTATTGAAATATTTAATTTATATAAAAAACAACCTCGGACGATTCCTTTCATCAAATGGCTGTTCTAATGAAAGAACGGGATTACGATCCACCACTTGACTGACAGAATCTATCCGTCGCGGAAGGGGTTTGTCTTCTTGCTCATTTTTTGGTATACCAATATATCGAAATGTCGAAGTAAATCGCGATTAAATAGACTAAGTACGAAGCAATGCATGTAACGTAGACCACGTTATATGCTTTATTTGGACGAAATCGGGTAAATAAATGCCCGATTTCATTACTAATATCGCGAGGAAAGACGAAGAGAGAAAAAAGTGCTAATTAATAACACTGTTAGTTAAACGACTTTGAAACAAGAAGACCCTAGCCTGACATCTATATAATAATAATAAAAAATTCACAAGAAAAGAGCTAACTACACATATAGGGAACCACTCGTGAATAAAATCGAAGATCTTAATCACGGACACTTTTGCTCGTTTTGGACAATGGGACATCAATGAATACAACCAGTAACCCGTACCGATATGGACCTTTCATCCTCGGCATGATGGGCACCAGAGGAACTTTAAATTTTTCACTTACTACTTAAGAAGTTCTGCGATGGCTCCAAAACACTCGTCCCCCTCGACGTAGGTCGAATGATGTCGTGAAATTGGTTGAAATTATTGTTGAATCGATGAAACGTTGAATCGTTGATTAATCTGTAATTAAAAAGAATCGCAAAAGAAATTTAATTATATGTTCCATTACAAAGGAATATGTTCAATGAATGAAAATGATTAAAAAAATATGATTTAATCAATGAACGAGAAATAATGATTAGAATAAAGAAATATACTTACATGTGATTGTATCCAGACGAAGCTTTATATCCGTTGATAAAGATGAAGAGGAAGAATTATTAAATTCACACTTTCGACCATAACAATATTTATCGCAACGCAATCCTCTTCCACCGAATTGGCCGGAAGTGTGTTAATGATTCTAACAACACGGCGAACAAATAGTTTTAATAAGAATATGACATAAATTCTTGTTTTCCGATTTACTAACGTGACCGAAAAATTCTAATCGGCGAACAACACTGACTCTAATTCGCGATTTTATTTTATTTTATTTTTAAAGCAATCTATTCGATTGCAAAAAAGAAAGATCATTTCGCACAAGCACTGACTCTATGATCGCATTGCGCGCGATCAACAACTTTGAAGACCTGTTAAAGAAAAATTGATAAAGCAAGCTGTAGCGTTTACTTCTACAATTTATATCGTATTAAATATTATATATTAACTATAAAATATTAAATATTATATATCATATTATTCAAATTACATGAACTAAAATTATGAACTTGTATTACATTTTTGTATGCAATAATAATAAAAAGAAAAAAGAAACCATTCAAAAGATGTAACGGCAAAACTTTCTAAACTATATTAAAAGAATATATAAAAGCAAAAGATCAAAATCGCGTTGTATCTATCTTTTAAAAATGGATATGATCGCGATAGGGATACCTTCACAGAAATATACTAATTGCATGGATATCTATAAATCAGAATAGATATGGCATTAAAGTAAAATTAGACAAGGAACAATAACATTAAAATTATAATATTTCATAATACTAATCAAACGATTAAAAGTATCTTGAAATTTTATTCTATTTTAATTTAATTTTTATTATGTTTTAATTAAATTTTTATTGTTCTCGGTGCTTCTTAATATTCTTTAAATTTAATGTTAATTCAATTTAAATTCAATGTAAAATATGTTGACAACATTTTTAATGAATTAAAAGTTTATGAAAAATATTTTCTAGTGCACCGAACGTCAGCCATTGGCCCGGCAGTGCGAACGTTGTATAATATAAAATATATAAGCGTTCGCAATACCGATTTCCGGATCTCACCACATGGAGGTTGCTGCGTATGGAGATCCATATATAAATTTATAAAAATTCATTTATAAAAATTCAAGAGTATTATTAATATAGAATATAATTAACTAAATTTATGAATAAATATGTACAATGTAAATAACATGTATATGTTATCTGTAATATGTAAATGTGATCTGTTTATTCAACACATAAATGTTGCATATATTGAAATCTAATATGATATAAAATAAGATTAATAATCCATAAATGATTTTGCTTATCAATCTTATGAAACATTCAAGCTTATGAAACATTCTATATAATATAAATGAGAAGCTAGATGAACTGGAATTAACGAAGCCGAGAGCAGGTCTAAACACGTCTGGAAGGCTGCTTGTCTGAACGAGAACTGCGTGACACATTAGTAAGAACGAACAGGAAGGTCGAGTCAAGGTTCCCGGTCGTTCTTTGATAGTTTACATCTGTTTTTCCCAGTATGTATTTCCTAAATTTTCTGGATAATATATATACAAACACATATCGCGATTGATTTTTGTTTTTATAGTTGTCAAAGACTAGAAATTCGTAGACATTATTAAAGGGGGAATTTTGAAGCTATTAACAATATCTTAATACTATTTCTCTCTCTCTCTCTGTCTCTCTCTCTCTTAAGAGCAACGCCGTATTTATTTGAAAACAGATAGACTTACATGCAAAACGATAGAATTGTATTTTAAATATTATTTTTAGTGTACTACGTAATTTTCTTAGTTTGTATGCTATTCAAGAAGTTATTAGATTGATATTAGTAAAGTAGAAAATTAATTGTATGTAATTATATATGCGACCAGGAGTTATTGATATTTGTATCTGTCCGTAAGAAAAATATGTATATGTATGCATATATATATATATATGTATATCAAAATCGTATATACGACAAAATACAATTGAACACGATTAATTAAGGAAAAATTATTAATTATAGCATCATTAGGAAGGAGAAAAATATCGATATTGCGAAAATAAAGGTGAAAAATCCGAGAAATAAGACGTCATAGCTCCAAATGAAAAGCCAAAACGCCGATTTTATTTTCGTGGATATCTTTTAAACAAGACGATGCCACAATTTGCAAACATACATGTGTGGAAATTGCATTTTGGGAAATCGATTGATATATAAAATAAAGATGTATGATAAAAAAGAATATACTAATAACTTGTAATTAACGAGACGATGAAGATCTGCTACGACTGATATGACGAAACAATTCCAAATGGCGGAATCACCAATAGCAAGAAGACTAAATAGATCCAGGCGCATGCGCAGTACGCCACTTGTACGATAGCCTTCCCACTCCCATGAAGCATGTAATTTTTCGATCTATTATACGAAAATATGGAAAAATTAAAAGTACGATATAGAAATTTGAAAATTACTTAAACGGATATTATGTTAGTCCAAACTAACAAAATTAATCATTCAAATTCGATAACTATAGAAATATAACTCAAGAATACGAAAAAAGTTTAAATAATTTATACTTTCGATAATTTTATTATTTAAACAATGTATAATGAATACGGAACATAATATATTAATATTTAAATAATAATACATTTGTCTAAGCATTGCATTGTTCGTAACACGCGTAAAGCATACAATAATTTTAACTTAATATTAAATTCACATTAATTTTAATCTCGGAATTGTTGGCTGTAATATCGATAAAAACGAACGACAGATTGATTTTGACGATTATCGAAACAGTTTTATTTTGCTTTCCAAAGAGTAACCATCGAAATTCTTTCTTCCCATCCAACTTCTCAGTTAAACTTAAATAAATCACAATTTCGATAATTTTAGTATTATTTAAATAATTTAAAATGTACGCGGATTATAATTAAATAATATTTAAACAATAACACGTTCATTTAAACATTATGTAGCTCGAAACACGCATTAAATATAGTAAAAATATAATTGAATATTTAAATAGAATTAAATGTTAAACATAGCCTTTAAGACGCGTTGGACTTAGAATAATTTTCTTTCAACATGCGTCGATAGTTTAATGTCAACAAAAATAAACATTAGAAGAATCATGAGAGCGACAAGGTCAGTTTCCTTTCGTACTCCGAGGAGTAAACGTCGAAATACACTCTTTCCGTATCGTCATTTAATCACCTTATAGATAAAGGAAGTATATTTCTATATCATACATTTCTTGAATAATTCATATAGTTTCTTGTTACAAAAATGATATTAATAATTTTCTTTGCATTTTTTTATTCCAGCAATCGCGCGCGTAACAATGAAGTAATCGATTGTTTGTTCCGCTAAAATAAAAAGTTCGCGAAGTAAAAGCAGTGTTTGTTCATCCGCGTTTCGCAATTTGAACAAGTAGTTTTGCATCGACTGCGCGTAATGCAGTCATTAGAGTCAGTGTTTGTTTGTAAATTATTTTGCTTTTTTAACAGTCACACAGACTGTATTTATAAAAAATAGTAGAGTTACGTGAAGTAAATTCAGTGATCGTCCGTTAATAAATAACTACCGCAAATTAGAGACAGTACATTATTCAAGAGGATCTCAACCAAATTTGATGTCGACCTATCTCATTTTCAACCAGCTACCTTATTTTCAACCATCCACCCCTAATTTCGATCCACCTAAATCCTGGATGAGTGTTTTGGAGCCATCGCAGAACTTCTTAAGTAGTAAGTGAATTTTTAAGTCCCTCCGATCACTCAATCATGTTGAGGATGAAATATCTGAATCGACACGAGTGATTGGCTTTAATTAATTAGTAGAAGAGCATTAAGTGACCACGAGTAAATTTCTCTGGAGATTTCAAACTTCTTGACTGATCTTTTTGTTCAAACGTGTTAATTATAATTATTTTAAATTTCGAATATTTTATTTCATTGTTACATATTTTTCTCGCGTAAAAATAGTAAAAAATCGATATTAATGAGTTCTAATAAATAATGAGCAAGAAAACATTCGCAATGGATAGTCTCTGGATTACAAACGAAACTTTGCATGATTTTCTAATAATAATTAAAATACTCATTTGTAAGAAGGAACGTCCGAGAGTTTGCTTTACATTTTTAAATAACTATCACTTAAATATTTAATCAATTTGAATTTATAACATAGAAGTCTCAATAGAATTATTGCTTTTGAAAGAAAAAAGTCGAATAAAGTATTTGCTAAAAAATAAAGAGACTTGTAGAGTCACAGTCCGTAGGCCTAGATGATAAGTTAATGAATTTTTAGCTCAGCTTTTTCAGCAATTAATATACTAATTTCAATTTCTTTTACATTGCAAAAAGGTATCTCTCGAAAATTTATTATATAATATAATAATTTTTTATATTATATTAATATCAAAAAGATGTGAATCTCAAGAATATGCTTATGTGTCTATTGAATGAGCAAACCTTCTCATGTTTTCGTCAATATGATAAATCAATGGATAATGACGTAAGTAGAATCCAAGAATATATATATTATTAATATTATTGAATGGACAAAAATGAAATAATAATCAGATAGCATAGCATAGCTGTCACATTGTTTACAGTAATCCAGGTTGAAATGAAATTTTTTTAATTAGATCCTTATAGATCAGTATTATTTTCTTTAACATGTTTTTACATAAAACTTTATATTTATGCTGATAATTTTTTATATATAATTAATATATACAATTTTTTTGCACCATGATTCTGAACTATGTAAGTAATAATAATGTTGCAGATGCTCAATTTATGGAACTATAATAATAAAATATTGACCAATATGCTATCACAGCATCTTCTATTTTACTTATGGATCTTTTGTGTTTTATTGTATACGTATTTAATGCTCTGCTTTTTATTTTTCATACTCAATAATTATTTTTAGTTCTTTCCAGTATCTGAAAACTTTATATGTCATGTGCATGTATAATTGCTGTATACATATCAGTAATACAATAAAATAAAACGATTCGAAATAGAAAAGAAAAGTTATGGAATGAAATACTTCTTTAATTTTTTGCAATTTTCACAATCTTAAACAAAGTCATAATCATATTTTCCAAGAACACCTAATTGTAAGAACGTTAAAGCAATCAATAAAGACCAATTCATTTGATCTTTTATGTAATCTACTTGGTTGTTATATCTATGCATTATGTCCTTCTGTATATATACACCAACAGGATCTTTTTCTTTATTATTTATGCAATCTTCTTCACATAATAATCTATTAATTACATTCTGAGAAGATATTATTTCGTTACCTATATAAAGGTCAAATAGTTTCACAAGTTTCTCATGTTTCAGGAGGTAAATATTCTCTGGGAGTGCTGAAGTTTCGTTATTTTCTAATTTCAACATAAAAACTATTAATTATTATAGAAATGTACTTATAGAAATTCAAATAACTTACTATTACTTTCACAATTATCATTAATCGTAAAATTAACCTACCCTTTGATAAATTTTTTTCTGATAAGAAAGTTAAAATCATTGCTTTCAATTTTTCTTTCTGTAAAAATGTTCGTATATACTTTATAGATTTCGACAAGTTGTAATTGAAATTCAATTCATCCATTACATAAACATCAGCCTTAGGAATTTTAAACTTTAATTTCCAAGCCTATTATAAAAAAATAATCTTCGATATTATATCATTGATGTTGATAAAATTCTTCAAGTAATATAAGTGATATAAAAAGTTTATATCATTATTTATAAATATAAAATATTATGTGATTAATATTGATTCATTATATAAAAGTATATATTTAACATTTACCAAATTAAATAGTTCGAAAGTATCATCATTTTTTGGAATTTGTAAAAAATTTTCATAATTCCAGTCCAATACATTTTCTTTAGATTCAAGTAATGTCCAACTAATAATATTTGTTCCTATATGAATTCCCAATATAGTAGATATTTGCTAAAATAATATTAAATAACGTTTACTCATCCATCATTTTAATATTATATTTTAAATAAGAAATAGTAATTCTTTTACATCTTGTGGGATATCTGCCAAAGGTAAAATAATTGATTTTTTAAAACTGTGCATTATTTTAAACTGCTTATCATTAATAATTGATTGTATAAATATATTTAATAACTCTTTTGTCATATCTTGTACTTTTAATATATCTTTTAATGATTTATATGAACCATATTTTTCACGATATAAGTGCAATTTAATTGCAAGCGATTGAGGGATCCGATACCTATATAAAAATTATTTTATTATATACTTTTAATTATAATAATTCTAAAATTCAGATAAGTTATAAAAACAAAATATACCTTTTAAAATAATCAATTGTTTCATCATTTAATATTTTCAAAATATAATTATTATAGGCATAATTATCGTGTAATTCATTCTTATTTCTTCTATTAGAGTGCATCAGTCTACTATAAGGATATAATACAAATCGAATTTGTTTTACAGATAAATTACAATTTGTATATTGTCTAAGCATATCCAGTTTTTGTACTAGAATCATACAAAAATAGTTTGTAAAAGAAAAATAAATTTTCTTATTCTGTTTTCGTAATTTTACTTATACAATTGCATAAAAATTTTGTGTGAATTAAAACTTGTCATTTTATAAATTACATCAATTTGTAATGATCATTTATAAATTACATAATATATATACATTACATAATATTTATATATTACACCTATCTAAAATATTAATATCCTAAAATATAAAATGTATTTTTCACTTTTATACTTTTTTTAATTGGTAAACAAAAATTATCATAACCTAATTACAATCAATATAAAAACTCATGCATAAAGGTATATTATCATATAAACTCCATAAAATCATAAGAATTATTTCTATTTTGTCTAAAACAGACAGAATATTAATTAAAATAAGCTAAAAAAATACATATATGAATTTTCATGCAAATATAGGTTAAGAGCAACATACAGTTAAAACTTCTGTAGTTAGCTATAATTCTTCCAACTTTTGTCGTCATAAAATTAAATATTACATTATCGTGACATTTGATTTGCTGTATCAACATTTTTGTCACGAAATTAAAACAAATTTGATTTTCTATTAATATTTGAAAATATCATGTTGTCATATAGAGTTGCAGCGGCAAAAACCATGATTTTTACTATGATATGAAAACGTACCTTAAATTTGACCACACAACTTCCCATAGCAGGGTTTCTATTCTACGTTTGTTTGCAATATTATGTTCTCCGTTCTACGTAAGGCAGTATTACAATATTATATACGCATATGATTATTTTTGCTATCTTTTTTCAATTGTCACTGCCAAAGCGTACGGTATAAATCATGTATTGCATCGTATATGCAAAATAATGTATAGTTGCGTTTACGACTATTAGAAATACGCGATCATTCGCAATTTGCTATTTACTTGCATAAATACATCATGAATAGATTCTCAATAGCAGTAAGCTTTCTACCTATCACATTGTTGGATTCAGCCTCCGTAAAGTAGCAATCGAAAAATTTAACATATTGGAATTATATTGTTACAGTTTTTACAGATAGCCAATCAGATTGCGAGACGAGATATTGTCTGATGTTACAGTTCGGCGCGATAAATGAAGCATCCAACTACGTAAATCATAGAAATTATTTAGATTAATACTTCGTTTTTTGATGGTAGTTAGCAATAAAAACAATTAAATCTTATATATAATACAATAAATGAAATTAAATAAAGTTGGATTGAAACATCAAATCAAATATAATTTAAAAGATTCAAATATGGATTGAATTAGGTTGGAACAAATTTAGTGAAATCGTTTTTCCGGTATTGGAGCTAGTATCGTTGTTGCATTGTTTGTTCATCGTTCGTTTAGGCGCATTGGCGCGAGAACGTCGGATGTGGTCTGTTTATAAGGTTGATCACTCTTGTTAACGTATTGAAAAAGGAGAGAGTAATTATTGATATAAATATACTTTTGTTTAATTTGATCCGAGGTTATATAATAAAATAATCAAAATGTTTTGGGGTAAATAATAACATTATTTATAAAAATACATATGAATCTTTGTCTTAACTTTACCGGTACTATTTGCCAAGAATGGCGTCGCCATGTGGTTTTAATAATAAATTATAAAGTTTAAAAAAGGAAAAATAATTTATAATATCTCTACATGTTTTTAATCAGTATAATATATATATTTATTCTTTTTTGTAGGTCTAATAATGGAACCGAATAAACGGTATACTCAAACCGTTGAAAAATCATTCCACGTGTCTATGGCGACTTTAGATGTTGCAAGCGCCGGTAAATCAAGAAATATACTTTACATTGTTATTTTTATATTTGTAATTTCTTTCTTACTCTATTGAATTTAATTCTTTTTGTTTTTTATATGCTTGACTATTTTTAAAAAGTTACAATAGAAGTTATTGCTGCAATCAATAATAAAATTCATACAGTTAATACAATTTCAAATGTCAAAGTGTTATTAAATAATATTGAACAGACATTAATTATTTAAATACTTTTTTCTTTCTAAAAGTATCTTTTTAATTAAAACTCATATGATGTATAATTGCTGTTGCAGATGACGATGTAGTACAGGTGACTGTATGTTATGATGGTACAAATTATTTACTTTGTAGTTTAAAGAAAGGCTCAGTATGGCAAGTACCACTTGATTTGCACTTTCAAGAGGGAACTAAAATAGCTTTCACATGTAATGGCCACAGTCGTGTACATTTAACTGGATATTTAATACCAGATGATTTAATTGATGAAATAGAAGAAGAAGAGGATGAGGAAGAGGAAGAAAAAGTTCAACAGTTAATTGATAGACAATCAAAGAGAAAAGCAATAGATTTTCCAAAAGGAAATAAAAAAGTAAAAAGAGTAAAAAATGAAGTTGAATCGTCGGAAGATGATGATTTGGAATTAGATGGAACAAATAATGATGAAGATTCTGATGAGGAAGAGGAAGAAGAAGGGAAGGAAACTCTATTGATTGAAGAAAATATTAATGAAGAAGAGGATGAGGAGGATGAAAGTGATGATGATGATGATGACGATGATGAGGATGATGATGCTGATGATGATGATGATGATATTATTGAAGAGGAAGAAGAGGAAAAGATACAAAAAAAATCTAGCAAACAACAGCAACAGCAGGGAAACAAAAGCAAGCAAATACAACAATTACAGCCTAAAAAGAAGCAAGATAAACAGAAATTGTTAAACGGAAAGGATATCAAACAAGACCAACAAAAGAAAAATAAAGGAGAACAGCAACAGCAAAATACTCAAAATGAACAGAAGAAGAGGGTGGTTGAGGGAGGTGTACAAATAAAAGATATAAAGACAGGCAATGGTGCATTTGCGAAAGCAGGAAAATTTGTTTCTGTGTACTTTGTAGGACGATTGCAAAATGGCAAGAAATTTGATGCCACTACACAAGGAGATGGTTTTAAATTTAGGCTTGGAAAAGGTGAAGTTATCAAAGGATGGGATGTAGGCATTTCTGGCATGAAAGTTGGTGGAAAGAGACAAATTACAATACCTCCAGCTATGGCGTATGTATATTTATCGTGATTTAATACATAATTATCATGTTTTGCTTCTTTCTTAAAGTATTATAGTTGTTCTTAATTATTAGTATAAAAGATCACAACAAAAGCTATGTAGTATGTCTATTCTATAACATGATTATTTTTTAGGTATGGCGCTAAGGGTTATCCACCTGCTATTCCTGGCAACAGTACGCTTGTTTTTGAAGTTGAACTAAAAAATGTCCATTAACATGTAATTGTAATCTAACAAATATTTGGATACTTCATATAACTATAATTCTAAAAGATTTTACTACTTATTTATCAACATATAAGGATGTATTAAAAATGTAATATTTGTTAAATATTTATTAATAAGAAAAAAATCTCCATAGGTTATAATATTTTTAAAATGTTCATACAATATTAAATTTATTTGTCTTAAATGTAATGTTTATTCTCGTAACACGATAATATTTGCATTTTTGCAACGGATTGTAGTTTCCATAATTTACAAGCCATTATATTATAAAAGTTTCATTAAATTGGATATTATCAGACATATAAAATTAGTAATATTTTGTGATATCCTTATATGTTAGTGGATGAGTATTAAACTATAATTAGGCAGAGTCATGAAATGCGTAAAAGAATGCCTAAAAAATAGATTAAAACAGTTTTGAATTGTTGGAACTATTGAAACAAGGTGTTGATGTTTTTAATAAAAAATTATATTAATGCAATGCATTTAATATGATGTATACAGTCAACATATGTTTGAACATTCAAGGTATAATGTATACAAGTATAACATCTCTTATATCTCAGTATAAACTTACAAGCTACTGTTGAGTATTAAAAAAGTAACTGATGTTTACAAATAAATTTTACAAATATTCTAGCTTTGGTATATGTTTATTTTAACTTTTATAATGTCATTAACAACATCGATTTTCAGGGCATATACATCAAAATAGTGTACACATTAAATGTATTTAAATGTATTCATCAAAAAGATATTGTCTAATAAAATTTTAACTTTATACATTCTATAAATTCTATTATGAAGAAGAAGAGAAACTGAATATAATATTTTATTAATTTTAAAAGATACATTTCAGTCAATAATATGTCACATTTTATTAATATGATTTAGTTCATATACATTCTGTTGGAAGTAAACTTCAAAATATTAGAAATTAACTAAACACAAAAATATGAACAAGATACATGAAAAAAATAAAGTTCTGCACGGCTTTTGGTATCTGTATAGCAGTACATTTTGGAATGATTTTATAACTTTTCTTGATGAAATTTTAATTTGTCTTTACAGGATCTTTGTTAGTTTTTTTCCATCCTAATGTACATACTCCATTTTTACAATCTTTAACTAAATCTGATGGTTGTTCATCTTCATTTGTACATTTGATCTTATTTTTGAATTGCCACCATCTTAAAATAAGTGGTTGCACTAAAAATCTCCATATAATCAATAATAAAGGAATAGCAATGCATGGTATACACGCCATTTTATTCGTCTTTTATTTTCTTTAATAACCTGTAGCATACAAATTATCATATTAATGACATGAATACACAAAATATATCAATTAAGGAATCATTTAAATGCAGAATATTAACTTCGTATCTTTGTTCAATACAATTTATTACTGTTTTAGCAATCAATATTATAGATGGTTTACTTTATCTAATAATAAATTAATATTTATTTGAAAACAAATGCATAACAACTGCGTAACGATAAATGTATTATCTATCATTAGCAAGTATTAACCTTAGACATAGTATCACATAGAGTGGACATCGATAGTAATGTTATATTTTTCCCGTTGTAAGATCAGTGTTTCCTGCCATATCGACAAACTTCGGAGATAGCATAATTAAAATCTCAAATGAGAAGAACAAAAATAAAGAAAATATACCTCGAAGAATTGAATTATCCATATTGTATAAATTGCCATAATTATATAATTTAGTGTATCATCAAAATATTAAGTATTACAATTTTTTTACATTCTTTGAAACAATATTAAATTTAAATCATATATTTCGTTTTATTTAAGTCTTATTTAAAATATTATTAATAAATAATTTAATTATTTAATAACCTAAATTTGAAAAATTATCTTTATAAAAGTAAAAAACGCGTCATGTCGAGTGAATAGCTGATCCTTTCTTGTCATTATCTGCTTTTATAAGTAGATGATAATTAGCTTTAATAATAATTCTAAAAATTCATTTCTGTAAAGACACTACTTAGGATCAAATTTTTCATTTCATAGCTAATATAAAATACCCATCTCACCGATGAAATTTCGTTGTAACAATAATCGTCAGTCATGAATATTGAAATAGAGCAAAGATGTAAGATTTTTAGGATCCTAGATATTACAAATTTTTTAAAATTTTACTTCATAATAAAAGAAGACAAAAATTTATTTTTCCGATATTTCAAAATTAAATGAAAAATAAAAAAAATATATATAATACTATAAAAATATAAAAAATAATTAGTAAAAGTGACTACATTGTGAACATTTTAATTTGGCGCAACGAAAGTAACGTTTTACTATCTTAGTATGTTATTTTTGTATTGCTAGTACTTTCTGTTTTTAAGAGTTTTTGTTGTTCTATTTTTTCTACATCTGTGTGGTTACATCTCTCTGCAGATATAATTTATAAAATAGTAAATATAGTAATAATAATTTATAAAATGGTACAATGTGCATATTTTTGTATGATTGACTCGTACAACGCATATTTTATATGGTATAGTAATTATATGTTGAAATATATATATATTAAAAATGAATATTTTATTATTCATTTAAAAATCTGAGATCTATATAAATAATATATTTTTTAAATGTTATATAATTAAAATGCGCATATCAAAGTAGCGACCATATTTTTATTTTCATTATTGAAGTGTTTAAATAGTTCATTTTATGTCAATGATTAGAAAGTTTACGTATATTACATTTGTAAATACGACAAAACCTTTAATAAAAATATTTGTTACTTATTACATTTGTAGACATATATGTTTTGATCTGTGATATTTTCCACGTATAATATGTTTTTTGTTAATAATAAATATGTTTTATAAAATTATCTATTATGAAATATTAGAATTTAAAACGCATAATATTCTATTAATATTTAGAATGTACTAAACATAAAATAGTTAAAGCTAATTAACAATTTATAAATGCGTGATGTAGTTTCATTTTATTTTATATCCACGTCTATCATCTGATGATTTATAATTAACATAATAAATTATGCAGGTTGCTTATGAAGAGTAAAGAAATTGAATGTTTTTGAAGGCATATAAAATATAATAAAAATCTATATACTTAATTAAAATATGAGCAAGATAAACAATACAGAAATCAATACTTCAAAAGTAAAAAATGTAAAAAATAATTTACGACGGGATCATGAAATAGATAATCCATGTCTAAAGGTATTTTCTGATAAAATGTTATTTATTATAAAATAATAATATACTAAATATGATTATGTAAAAATTAGGAACACGATTTATCTTTACAATGCTTGAGTGATAATAATTATATTCGTGATGCTTGCCAAACTTACTTCCAAAATTATAGGATTTGTCAAAAATTCTGGGTAATATTTACATGAAATTTATATATCAAAATAATTTTTTCATAAATTTAATTATATGAAATCAATTTGTATTACAGCAAAAAATAGTGATTGATCGTAAAAGAAAAAATATCAAACCTTATCTTCCATCTCCAGAAGATCGAGAAAATGTTAAGAATGAATATCTCAAATTTAATATTAAATAGTAATTAATCATGTATATGTATTCATATACATTTCAGAAGAAATGTTCCAGTGATTACCATTTAAATTATTGATTTTAATAAAGTTTGCATGTACAAATGTATTATTTAAAATACAATTGTTATTACAGCAAAATTATAGAAAATTTATTATTATTATTGTAATAAATTGTATAAAATGTAAGATATTTTAAGTTTTTTCAACGATTGAATATATTTTTGTCTATATTTACATTATACACACTTTTACTTTAAAAATATTGCTTATTTTAATTATATGTGTTATAATTTTTGTTAATAAATCCGAAATTTATTCAAGAATTCATAAAGACGAATAGTTAGAAGAAATATTGTATTATTGTATGGCACACTAACAACAAATCATAATAATTTCTGCAATTGTAAAAATTATATTATTAATACAACAATTGTATTATACGTAAATAATAAATACATCTTTTTTTTAAAGTATACACTTTGGCCTTGGAGTGAATACATTTATATTTATATAATATCATAAGTAACATTTTTTATCAATATTTATATATGTAGTTCAAGATTAATGTATTTATTTTATTTTCCTTGTACGTAAAGTAAAATTGAGATTTCTAAAGTACGTAATTCCTTATAAAGTAATCGTCTTGATTATTTTAATTATACTTTTTGAATTATTAAGAACCAAAATAAATTAACACGTTACATGTTATTCAAATTTTTTCAGTAATATTATAATAGCCAAATACTCAGTACTCACAATCAGTTCAATTATAAAGTCATCTGGTGATTATTTTTTGGCATAATTTAAAAAAATTTTCTCAAACATATTTTCAAGTGTTAATTCAATAAGATAAAACATATAAACATGTATTCACGATATACATAAGTATACAAATAACTATCAATACACAACATATAAGGAATAATACCTGTAAGAACTAAAAACACATTCAATATATATATGTAGTGAAATTAGTAATATAAAGGTGAATATTCACACGTACAGATAAAGTTAAGCTAAAAATTATAGTAAAATAATGATATATGAAGTCAATAATCAATAAATTAGACAATTTTGCTCCATTACTTAAAGGAATTGATGACATATTTAAATCAATATGACATTTATCAGGTGTCAAGTAAAGGAGTGTATGCTTACAATTTTAAATAGTTACATTGTAGTAATATTAGACTTAAATTACTTCGGTTTCCTATACAAGTGAGTTATTATTTGATCTATGATTTTCGTATGTCACTAACCATTGGGTTCCAAATCTCCTTTCCTTTTTATTCTTATTGCCTCTTATCCGGTCTGTTGTTCTTTTTATTTCTAACATGTATTATCCACAAGTAGTCAATCAGAATGATCCTTTATATGGAATGTATGAATTCGAAAATGACGGCACATTTGGCGCACCTAAAGTAAATGTTTATTCTCCATTTATTATTAAATCATTGTAGAATTCCAATAACATAATAAAAATGTAGACATACCACACAGGTACCATAGTGAATGTGGGCAAGTAAGGATAAAATTGATACAAAGTACATAGATTTAAGATCTATTTCAGGCAAGACAAATGAAAGAATAGCTGCTATTGTCACCGGTAATAATATCCATGGCAATATTTCACATCTAGTATTGCTCATTTGAGACACAATTAAACGACACTGTAATGTATGAAAAATAGCGTATTTAAATGTCTTTATAAGCAAATATTTTTTCATACATTTACAAAAAAAAAAAAAAATTGATTTTTAAATTTTATAATACAATTTGTAATATTATCAAATTATGCATAGTATAAGATATATATATATATATACAGATAAGTAATTTTTACTAACCAAAATATTAGATTATAAAAACATATTTATCGATTAAAAGCATATTTCTTGTTTTTATTATATAAAAGTATTATTTAATACTGACTTACGCATATATTAGAAAAAGTAGTACCAATGGCAAAATATATGATACGAGGATCTTTTTCCAATACATTTTGTTGTGAGAATAATATCCAAAGTGTAGAAATCATAAATAATAATACTAAAGGCACCAATGGTCTTATTGCTTCTGGAAATGTTCTCATTTTTCCTGTCTTATCTCTATATGATCTATAAATTAATAATAAATATATTACAATAAGTAAAGTTAATCATTTCTAAACAAAGCATATTAAAAGTCAATTATACTAACTTGTATATATTCCAAAGTACAACTGGTAAATTTGATACAAGGGCACTAACATATAATAACATTTCAAACATTATTCCTGCTGATATTCCTCCTGGCAAGTAAAATTTCCATGCTTCATGACCTCCTACGCTGGTCAGGATAAATACCAAGATAGTTGCCTAAGATTAAAAAAACATACTTAAATATTATGAATAATAAGATAATTATAAAATATAGTGCAATAAAAATTTATGAACACAACCAACCAACATAGATGCATCATATCCCCAAGGAAGGAATAGCACACCTGTATTGTATTTCTCCCAGTGACTTAAATAAAAATTAACAAATACATTCCAAAGTATGAAATACATTCGTAATGGGGAAACACTATGATCTGTCCTTCCAAAAACTGAGTACATACAAACAGTGATTAACATTGCTGTCCAACTGTCCAAACCATGATCAAACAATTCACCCAAAGGCCCAGAAGTTTGTGTACGTCTTGCTTGTTTTCCATCAATACCATCTAAATATAATTCAAATTACTATATTATAAAATTGATATAATATAATTATTGTAACGCATAATTATAACTTAATATAAGTTAAACAATATAGATAATAATTATGCTTCTTATATATTATGTATTGTTATTGAAAATGCATATAATTAAATTTACTAACATCCTAAATAAATGTCACATTACTTCCTGGAAATATAATATAATTTCCTACTTACCAAGTGTATATGCCATAAAGATATTAAATGCAGCTATTGCAAATACCCAACGAGGTATAGGAGAATATTGTGAATGATCATCACTTGATGCATAAAAATAATAATCAAATGTTGCAAATACCACAAAGTTTAATACGGTAAAAAGAAATCCAGAGAACGTTAATACATTTGGTGCTACCCACTTTGGACAATACTGGAAAAATTAAAAATATGACAGGGATATTTTTTCTGTAAATTGTAAGTATGATTATATAAAAGTAATACAAAATTTATACCTCAACAACTTTATTCCAAAATGGATGCATAACATACACACTAAGGGGACTCGTATCCAATGAGCTATACTAAAAAAAAGAAAAAAAAAAAAAAAAAAGAAAAAATAAAAAAAAATAAAATAAAAACAAATGTAAATATATATATATATATATTAATATGAAGATATACAATTACAAATCTCATACATTATAAAATCTAATGAATTAATAAAACAATAAATATAATTACGCACAAATATATTTTTATTTACTTCAATTATGTTTATTAATCATAACTATATTTGTTTGTTTTATATTGATTTACTGTTTTAATTTGTAATATTGTGTTTATTGGAAGCGTATAAAAAGATACAAAAAAAATAATTATCATAGAAAATAATCACTTACTTTATAATTTTCAAAACCAGTCAAATGTTCTTCCGATAAATATTCTGTTTCGAGATTCATTTTTTGATACATCATAAGATAAATCTAACCTTTATAATTCGAGTACTTTATTTTTGAAATATTTAATACCTGTTGTATTAGTTTGTAAATATACATGAAAGATTTAGTTTTTAATACCAATTATTCCGACCCTTCCTAAAACAATTTAAAATGATATATATTGTACATAACAGCAATCTTTTATATAGCGCCCATTCATTGTCATTGAACAACGGAAATTTAGTATAGATTCTCTATCTTAAAACTATTGACAAATTCGTGCGCCTCTGTAAAGATAAATACAAACTAAAGCGAACACGCGGGTTATTCAAAACACATAAAAATAGAAGCATAGTATCAGCAATGCTGTATTATACGATAGTTAGGTAAATAAATTAAAATTAGGATTAAATAAATTTGAGTTGTTAATCGTTTTCATATCTTAAAATAGTTAAAAAAAATGTTCAATTAAATTTATCGTTATTTATTTTACATTAAAACATTTAATGTAAAAAGAGGCCAAAATTTTATACAATATTGTATTTAAACTCTTTTAAATTATATCAAAAGCAATATATATCTTTATTATAAAGATAGAAAATTATTTAATTATTTTTAACAACTTTTTTGTTAATATTTAAGAAAGCTTCATCATTCAATAGAAAAATGTATTGTATTATATTCATTAAATTAAATTTTATGATCAGTTATATTATCTTTTTATTTCTAAATAATATAAAGTTGTTTCATTTTCTAGATATACATTAATAACATTCAACTTTATGAAAAAACTGATGTATTCTACATAACAAATATTCATGTAATATTTAATTCTAAAATATAACACATAAAAAAAAGATAAAAGCTAAGAAACCTTTAACTCTCTAAAGGTTATTTAATTAACGTTTATGCTTTTTGGATTTTCGCTTACTTTTTGAACTTTTATGTTCTTTATGTTTATGTTTCTTTTTAACTTTTTTTGATTTCTTTGTTTTATGTAATTCCACCCACTTTCCTTGAAAATCTTCTACGACTTTTGGTACTATGACGCTTTTACAAATAGGCCTTGAAAATTCTGTACTTCCAGTAGAATCTGTTAAAATATTTCCATCTTTGATCAATCTTGAAGGAAGCATCGGTCCATATACTTTCTCTGGTAATGGCATTTGTAGCGTATCACAGGTATTATTTTCGTAATTTTGTTCAATGATAGTCTGTGGTTCTAATTGCAAACTCGTTCCTTTTTCTTTGATATTACTCTCAATATCTTCTGTACTGACATGTGTTTTTTTTACAAGGTCCTCAAGATCCAATTTGGCAAAAATGCCTCTAGGTGGTGACATATTTCTTGATATATTAACATCATTCGAAGAATCACCAATCAACACTGACTTTACAACTTCGTTATCGATATTTTCTTCTATCTCTGTTTCTGATTCTTCGCTACTACTAAGAAAAATTGCTCTAAAAAGATCTTTTTTTTCTTCTGAATTCTTTTTATGAGCTATACTAGTCTCTTTGTGTTGAGATTTTTCAATGTCTGCCAAAATTTGATGTTGTTCTATATTTAGCATATTACTTTCTTCATTAAGAAATTCTTGTTCAGTATTGCATTTCAATAATTTTGTTGAAGGTACCTCATGGACTGTTTTGCCAAATATTTTTTCATATGAAGCTTCAAAATTCTTCATTTTTTCTGACATTATTTCTGGTTCCTGATTTTCAACAGAAGTCTTATAGTACGTGGAAGAAGGAAGTGCATAATCTTTTATGAATTCATCTTTATATGAGGTAGATGCCTTATTATCTATGTCTTTGCCAATTGTGTCAGTTACTTTTAAAAATCTGGAGGATACATCTAAATCTAATGAATTAAATACTGAAAACCTCGGTTTCTTCTCTATTTTAGTTTGTATACAACTATTTCGTGGTTCAGGAATATTAAATCTTTTACATACAATACTTGCAGGTTGCCATTCAATTATCTCTCGAGTTAGTTTTCCAAACATTTCCATCTTGGCAGCTTCATCTTTTTGCTTTTCTAAACTATCAGTTATATTTATTATATATTTATTTGAGTTATTTATATCATTATCATTACTTGATTCTTGTTCAATAGATTTAGTTGCTTTTTTAAATTCAACAAGTTCTAAATCTTTGTCTGATTTAATCGTAGAAAGTGATTGTATGTTATCATATTTATGTTTATCATTAGTTTTTAAACAAGTAAGGGTCTGTTCAAATCGTTCTTGTTTATTTTGATCAGTTAAAACTGGACTCTTATAAATTTGGTTATTAACTGATTCTACATTGGCGAATGAAGAAGAGCTATTTAAATGTGTTGGTATATTTAATAATCCAGAAGTGATTTGTTCTGTACCTGTGACACCACCACTGACAAATGTTTTTGTATTTAATTTGCCCACCCACATACTATTTACTTGTGTTTTTGGTTTTTCAACTACTTTTTCACTATTTTTTGCCTTTTGATTTTCTGATGAATTCAATGGTTCTGATATTGAATTATCAACAGGCATAGAAATTGTAGAATTTAATGTTTTTGCAGTTGTGTCAAGTTTTCCTTGAATTGCTGTATCAGTGAAATTAATGTCTTGTAAGATTTTAGCTCTTTTTATAACATTAAGGCTCTTCTTCTTCTCATTAATTGATTGATGTGGGATAGGTGGAAAAAATCTACTTTTTCTGGTAATATGAATTGCGCAATAGTTTTTTGGAAGACAAGGCAATGCAAAAGTCTTTCTATAATTTAATTTATCTTTTGCTTGTACAAATCCTTCTATACAATTGCTTCCATTGTCATTTGAAATATTATCCTTCGACCATCTTGTTTTACTTTTGCGTTCTGGTCCCAATACAGAATCATATCGGGACATATCTTCTCTTTCATATATATCCTCATCATCTGCTTCAAAAGCACCAACTCCAAATGCATGTCCAAATATTGGAAGGATTTTATTATTGCTTTGATAATTATATTCTTCGTTAATTTGATTAGATAATATATTTTGTCTATTTAACCCACTATATCCAATACCAAAGTAATTATCTTTTCCCTTAGATCTATAAAATATAAGAGTTTAAAATAATAAAATCGGTAAAAAATAAATATAATTATAATCATAAAATTATATTTACTTAAAAGGCTCATAATCATCAGGAGCAAATGTAATATTAGGTGTTTCATCGTCAGAATCAATATTACTATCAATTTCTTTTTCTTCATTTTTGGGTAAGGAACAGCCATATACTTTAATTCTTTCAATCTGTTGTTTTGCTTTAATCTTCTCTTTCTTTGTAATCCTATTTCCTATTCCTTGTCCTGGTTTCCATCCCATTTTTTTCAGAAGAGCAATACCAACTGTTTCTCTATAATTTTTATATCATATTGAAATAATAACGTTTATACAATGGTTTTGCTTTATTTATATATTTTATGTCTAATTATAATCAATTTTAATAACCACTTACCTGACAGGCCTCAAAAGTTCTTTTAATACAGGATTATATGATAGAGATCGATTATTAATTATTTCAGTTCTTCCTCTTTTTGTACCTTTTTGTCCATGATACTCGTAGTCACTATTGGCTCTAATACCTTTTGGTGCTATGCCAAATATGCTTACATCTTCTTCATCCATAAAATCTTCTGGTTGTTGTTCGATTGTTTTTGCTTTACTACCTCTTGAGGATTTAAACTGTTGTGGTTTCCATCCATCACGCGTTCCAACAGTATTAAAATATCCCGCAGAAAAACCACCGGTGAAAGCACCATGAAATCTACGTCTACCTTGCGCGTCATATGCATATTGATCTTCTACTGTTACAGCTTTTTTCCTTGGTAAATTTTCTGTAAAATTCATTTAAAATTCAAGATATAAACATCCGATATATAAAAAATTAAATTCATTTATAGTACCTTCATCTAAAGGTTCCAAAGGTATACCAAAAGTTGCATAATTTTCGTCCTCAGAATCACTCATTTCTTTTTACGTTTATATATAACACAATGCTTGAAGTTTATAATAATTAAATAAAAAATATTATTTAACCCCGAGTACACTTTGTAAACATAATATCATGGAGGTTATGGTGCATGTCAGTGATTTCAACGTATACTATCATATGCTCCGATTGATACTCTACCAATACCAATATATACTCACATACATTGTGCGCACGCATACATTGATCGATATCGACTTTTGCAAATGATTTAGATACATTCATATATACGAGATGAAACAAATAATCCAATTTTTATTTGGATAAACGATTTATGTACTTATATAATTTCATAACAACGTTTTTTTTTTGCATAATACTAATATGAATTATATTAAAAGATAAATACTAATATTTTTAATAAAATTGTAATTTAAAAATGTGCTTGTGAGTGTATGTGTAATAATTTATTTTCTTTAAAGTTATTATAGTGTAACTCAAATTATAAAATATCTATGAAGAAACATTAAAACAACTGAATTTTTATGATATTAGTAGTCAAGAAATCAGTAAATGAAAGTCAAGAAATATACATCAGATTTTATTTATATAAATTTATCATTATCAGATGTAACTTATTAAATATGGATAGTCATGAATTATTTATAAAGCTGTATAATAAGTTGTTTAAATAACTATTGTAACAATTTCTAATAACTAATCTTGTAATATCCTAATAATTATTATTATTATTGTAGTATATAAAAATAGTTGTAATCTTGTCTATTTCTAATTACTATTATTAACAAGTGATTTATTATGTTTATCCCGTTTAGCATTATGATAAAGGTAAGAGTGTACACGCAAGCTATTGCTGTTTTTATATTTATTGCCACAAAGCTTACATGTAAGACTTTCAAGTGGACCATGAATATAACGAATATGTAATTTCAAATTTTCTCTGCGTGTAAAATTACGAAGGCACCAAGAACATGAATAAACCCGCATTAATTTACCCTTTTCCATGCAGAATGTTGGTCTAATTTCTGAAACTAAACGCTGTGTTGTTTCCAGGGATAATGTACTACTAGAATTAGCTTTGATATATCTATGCTTTTTGTCACCATTAGCTGCATCATATGTCAAATTTTTATGTTCTTCTATCACCATATTAGTCAGACCTAATACATTTATACATATATTATTAATAGACACATAAAAATAATATATAAAATAATATACAAAAAAAATTTAACAAACTGCAAAATTTTTTCAATCCAAAAATAAGCTATTAAATTGATAAGAATTGAATTATTCTTAGTGAAGACATATAGTGAAGACTTTGAAACAATATGTGGTCCAATTGCTGAATATGTTTACTTTTAGTTTTCTCTTTTTTTATAGTATGGAAAAAATAATGGAACTATTTTGTATTCAGGAACTTTTCACTATTAATATTTTCATAGCATTTTAATTAGCATTCGAATTATTCATAGCATTAATGATATATACCAAGCTGTAACACATACCAAGAGATTGATCAGCAGATTTTAATTGCATATCTGATTTAGAATCTGAAACATTAAATAAAATTCCAAGCATCAAATTCGTTTATTGCATTAAAACAATTATGTATAACATAAATTTTAATTCCGGTATAATTATAGATGTTTTTCTATTACCTGATTTATGTATATTCTCAATATTACAAAATACTTTATTTAACATTTGTGATTTATACATTGCTTTTACATCCATATCATTTATATAATTTGAGGATTTGTATTGTATTTTTTTTGTGTGATTTATGTCAGAAGTACAATCAAATGGTTCCTTTGTAGTCTGAGTGTCAATATTTTTATACGTTTCAATAAATAATGTCCTTTGTGGACTATAGTCTGTATGAGAAACTAATTTTGTAGTATAAGGAATTTCATTTGATATATTTCTTTCCATAATATTGAAACCCTTCATTACAGAATCTGAAGGAAGAACTGTATTTTCTTTTTGTACCAGTTTACATTTCAAAGATTCTGTTAATTTCTCACATTGATAAATATCTTCTATGGAAGTAAGATGATTTTCTCTATCTGTTTTTATATCAAAATAACAATCCATTTCTTGGATATTATTATCCAATATTTTGTCTTTTTTCTAAAACCAAAGAACAATAAATTTATTGCTGTGAACTTTAATCAAAATAACATACCTCATCTCTTTCTGTGGTTAATCCTTTTATCTGCAATATTTCTGCTACTTTTAAAAAATTGCCAATATCTTCTTGTTTAATATTAACTTCGCCTTGATATATGAATTGAAGCATAGCAGATAAATCATGATAATTGACGTCTTTTAATATTACAATTGGGTGTTTATAAGAATTTTCCTATAGCACAAATTAATTTAATATAGCACAAAAAAGATTTTTTTATAAATATTTCTACAATAATGATATACCTTAAAAAGTCTATTAAAATAAGTACTACAAACTGATAATATTAACTTATGTGCTCTTAAAATTTTGCCTTCAGCTATTAAAGTTACATCAACAAGTTGTTCATCAATTAATAAAGTATATAAACTGGAAGATAAATTTCTCGAAAAACTATTCCATATTAAAGAGAATTGTTCTCCAGGCATTGTTGCTGTAATGAAGTAATAGAACTTTTTAAAAAAATATGTAATTACATAGGTATCTAAACAATTTACTAATAAAAAAACAGTATTATATAATATCATTAATATAACATAAATGATATTTAAAAAATTATATTATCCAAAAATAAGCGTAGTACCTTAAACAAATAACCCATAAAAATTACAAAGTATTTTGGAACTTGTTCTTCTATTATGTATGTATACATGTAAATATATGTGTATGATTAAAAGCATATGATAATTATAAATAACACATAATAACACATTATAGTCTTTATTCTCATTTCAAATATTCTTTTCAGAATTTAATAGTATCTGGAATTCTATTTATTATGATCTTAAAGTAAAATTTGATAAAAAGATTAAATAAGAAGTAAGCATTTTGTATCACGCAATAGAAGTGTAAGTACAGTCACTACTTCGTTCGCGTCAATTTCGTTCGCGCCAAGTTTAAAAGATGTTAATTTATATAGATTGTAAACTTGAAATTGTAAATTTTTAAATAAATAATCAAAAATTAAATAAAAGTTACAACTTTGGTATCGTTTAATTATAAATCAAATCTAAATAAAAATATTTAGAAAGAAAAATGTTATCGATAAAAAAATTAAAAAACATCTAATACACAAAAAGAGTATGTCCTCTCCGTAGTTTCTTCCGCTCTAAACCTGCTTGTATATTATTGGGATTATGATTTTATGATGACAAATTCAAATATATTTTTTTTATAACTACTAAATTGCTTTTTGTAGCATAAATAAAGTACCGAAACTTACAGATTTTTTTATAACACAGAAATAAATGATACGTATTAATAAACCCTTTAAAATTAAATTAAAAAAATAGATGTTTTCCATTATTCGATCATAACTCTAAATTATTTAAATATAATTAATAATATATAATTATAATGCAACAGTGATTACCTTATAATATCTTATTCGTTGAACAAAACGAATATCTTTACTTATAAGGATATAGAAAACAAATAAATAAAAAAGATTGATAAAAGTAATATGTATAATAAAATTTCTAAATGGATTATTTCTTCGTATTTTATATAAAGTTTTTATACTTCAAATTGTTGATACATTCAAAAAATATTGTTTTCTATCACATGTATATATATTAACACGATGTATATATGTATTTTATATTCATACAACCAAAACAAAAAAGAGTATTTTCATGAAATAAAAATGGTAATCGATTATTTGTAAAAATTTTGTAACATTTTAAAGTGTGACCTTAATGAGCCAAATGCTTTGGTTATTACATATTTACATGAGTTACGTCATATAGTTTTGGTGTAACTGTATCACAAAAATAAGTAGTCTTTAATATTAACTTATCTAATTTAAACAGAACTCACTGTTTAATACATGATATTTATATGATAAATTTAATAATGATTGAATATAAACACAAATAATTATATTGTATCATGATATATTTAAAAATATCTTTTCTATTATCAAATTTAAATATATCTACCGAATAAAAAGAAGTTTCATTAACAGTTGAATGTAATTTAATAATTATGTTTAAAGATAATTTCTTTAAATAATCGTACTAATACATAGTTTAATAATAATGTATCAAAATGTATTTTATAAGCAAATCTAAAAAGAATTTATTAAATATAATCAATTTATGATTGTAATATGAGCGATAAAATATTAGTTTTATACTTTTAAAATATATTGCATGTCTTTTTACATTTATAGATATCCATATAGAATTGTACCATGTATAGAGAGTATTTATTATATTTTTTCTATTTTAGTTGGTCATATAAAAATTGCGAACCCGCAATCTCATAAAGGCAGATTTTTTCACTATAAATTCTTAATACAATATATTTCTTATAAATTTTTCCAATAACTTACTTTACTTTTTTTTTTTAAGTCTGTATCCAATTATTCTTCATCAAGAATATATATGTGTGTGTATACATATACACGCACTAGACACACACATATATTATTATATATAATTATTCACACAATTGACATATTTTTAAAATCTCCAAAAATGTTGTTCTACAATCACATTGTGCTTCCATAAACTTTTAACCAGAATACTATACATCAATTATGTTTATCGCTTTTACTAACTTTTTTTTGTATAATTTTTCTAACTAATCTGTTATCATCGGGGCGTAATATGGTGAGACAATTGGTGTTATACAACGTCACATTGTGTTGAGTTTTAAATTTAAATGCTATATTTCCAGATTAACGCAATAATACGTACAAGTTTTGTATAAGATCCTATTACTCTGTACACAGCTGCTGCTAGTAACAAAATAAAGAGAATAAATGAAGAAAAGGGCCCTTATATAATGTGATTTTCTAAAATATGAGAAATAGTTGTGCACAAAAATATTATACAATTAAACACAAATGATACTTAATTTAATATACTTAAGAATATTAAAAAACATTTTTTGTTTTTGTTTGTTTGTTTTCTTTTTTTTTTCTTTTTTTAAGGAAAAGAGGAAAAGGAGAAGAATACCAGCACAATCATTGTAATGCTACAAAAAATGTACAACATTTTAAATGGTCTGATTCATTTGAGATCATATTCCTCGTCGAGGTGCGGTTGGGACCAATAATTGGATAGCAGTCATAGCATCTGGGAAGAGAGAATGATAATTTACAACTGGTACATAAGCAGCGGTTATAACTCGACCAGCAAACCATCGACCATGTAATGAATTGACTGCAGCAACTGCCGTTGCTATTGATGGACATTTGACATAAACATTTCCTTGTGGAGACGCTTGATCTACATATACGTGTAATACACCGCCATGCTTATTGCATTCTTCTATTACATCATCACGTATTTCTTTTGCCCAATTTGGATTTGTTTCGCTGTAATAGAATCATATTACATTAGGTATTTCTCTCTGGTTTTCTTTTTTCTTTTTACATACAATATTTTCAAAATTATATAGAGACATTCATATTCATATAATCGTTTTAATGTTCAATTACCATTCTTCCACTGACATGTGTTATATTTATGTAGCGATATAAAAAATGGTATTACTAATTTATTTCGCATATTTGTTCCTCCAGTAAAAGAACAAATGCTTGCACTGGATCTACTTATATATGCTTCGTGGGATTACTAAACTTCGTTAAGTTATTTTATATTTGTACTTAAACTTATATACATTTTTCACATATTATTCAATGTAAAATGATACAATATACTTACTTTTGAGGATCAAACATATTTGAAAGCATAAAACACTGTGTCGCAATTGGTGGAGCAGCTTGTGGTGGTGGTGGTGGAGCAGAGATTACAGGTGCCATATTTAAAGCATTTGCTGCTGCAGGAGGAATCTCAAGACCCGTACCTTCGGCCAATTTGAACATCAATTGTAATCTGCAAAACAAATATTGGATAACATAATTAAACATATATACATACTTATGAAAATAATGAGATAAAATAATGTAATTAAATTTATTCAATTCTAAATGCATATATATATATATTCAATTCATATATATATATTCAATATATATTTACCTGCCAGTTGCACCAAGGTCAATACCACTTCGATCCAATTCATCTGTATCTAAAAGTGAAGGACCCTGTATTAAATCTGTACGTTCCGTAACATTTCCAACTTTCATTGGTCGACCAGCTAATTCGAAACCATTTAATTGTTCTAAGGCTTTCTTAGCATCATCTGCATTCCTAAACTGTAAATATATTTATAATAGTTAATTAATAAAAATTTATATAAATTTATTATACAATTGTGTACACACAAACTTACTGTCAAAAAGCCATAACCTTTACTTCTACCAGTTTCAGGATCCATAATTAATTGGATATTATCAATTTTTCCGAATGGTTCAAAAATACCACGAAGCATTTCTTCAGTGATATTAAAATGAAGAGAACCTACATATAATCTCATAGGTCCTGTCTGCCCTTTAGGCATTAAATTTGGCATAGAATTACCCATGCGATTCTTCTCTGCTTGAGTGTGTTGTACTACTATAGGAACACCAAGTAACTTTTGGCCTGATAGTCCAAGCGCCTAAATAAACAATATAGAAAATATTCTAAACATTAAACGATCAAATCAAATAAAAAAAAACTTAACAGGACTATCTAAAAAAAAAACAACTTACGAGTGTAACGCTCTCAGGATCTTTGAATTCAACATACGCAATCCCTTTGAATCTTCTCGTTTTGTTACATGTAATGAGTCTGACATCTTGAACTTTCCCAACACTAGAGAAAAATTCTTCCAAGTCACGTGCACGTATTCGTTGACTAAGTTGCATACAGAATACTGTACGGGCATCTCGTTCTTCAGGCGTCAACTCATCGTTTCTGCTAAAACAGAAAGCAGTATTCTATCAAATGATCGTACTTTATTTCTCTCTTAAGGGACTACATACAAGTCGATATACGAATTTTTTTATCTTCAAGAACAATTAATAGTAATGAATCGAGAACTCAAAGTAGTTTCAAATAAAAAATTTCATTTCATTTCTATAATAATTATTTTTGACAAAAAATTCCGAATTTCGAGAAATTCTTTCCGAATTTCCTTTTTTCAGACTTCTAAGTAGATATAGTTATTTAATAATTGTAAAGGAATATTTGTATATATATTATATATGGAAATATTAGGTTGTTCGGAAAGTTCGTGCCGATTTGTGGTAGGTAACGTAATGACAAAATCGGCACGAACTTACCCGGACAATCTAATATATATCTATTCTAAATGAGTATAATTATATACTTACATTCCAAGAGGACTAACACCTTTACCAAAAGGAGGTCGAGCCCTAGGTAAAGTAATTGGTGTAAGAGATCTTTTTCTTCTTCTATCTCTGTCTCTTCGATCTCGGTCTCTATCTCCATCTCTGTCTCTGTCACGATCACGTCGGTCTCTCGATCGCGATCTTCGCCTGCGTTCGCGATCGCGATCACGATCTCTATCCCGGTCTCTCTCGCGATCCCTGTCTCTATCCCTGTCTCTATCCCTATCCCTGTCCCTGTCCCTGTCTCTGTCACGATCACGGCGGTCTTTATCTCGACGATCGCGAGATCGTGAACGGGAACGAGACCGATGTTTGCTCTTTCTAAAAAAAGAAACATAAAAATTAGCGATAGAAATACAACATTCAAACATGACTTTAATAAAAACATGTTTTAGAACGATATATTAGGTATTTTTTTTCACTACCCTTCTGTCAAATATTTTTCAATTTATATATTAATTAACGTATTTTAATTAAATGGAGAAAAAACATAACGCGCTTGTGATATTAGATGAGAATAAATTTTATATATATAAATTTTATTTCATATAAAAAATTAAAAATTTTTTTTAATTTGTCCGTAATAAAGGATGCTATATAATGTAATATAGAAAAAAATCGATTAATAGAATGGAATAAAAAATCCAGTAACTATACACATATTTCCACATTTGACTTGTTGTAGGAATGATACAATGTTTCCATTCAAAAAAATAATGTTTTTTGCGAAAGTGTTCATAAACTGTTACATTTAATTATACTATTAATAATAAAGTCCTTGAAAAACTTATAAGATGGGTCTTAAATATTCACTTTTTTATTTTTTTATTTATTTTTTTAATTTTTTTTTTAATACAAATGACCACTTACTGTAAATAAATTTGTTATCTTCTATTATTCTTGGTCCTATGTACTTACCATTTAGAAGTCTAACCTTTGGAATTATCAAAATAACCAGCATTTACACTAATTGAATGGAGTCTATAACAAAGAGAATATAACTTCAAATGGCCATTGCAAAGATAAGTTTATATTCATCTTTAATATTGCATTAATTAAACTTGTGATCTGCTGAATAATTTGTGTTAAAAAGAATACATTTTTTCTCTTTTACTATAATAATTTTTAAAACAACCTATTAATTTTACATGCTGCATAAAAACTTATATTGTCAAGATGTGCTAATTGGCCATCTTAAAGAATTGATGTTAAAAGTAACATAAATAAAAAGGAAAGAATATTTCTATACCTTAGATAGTATAATAGAATATTAAGAAAATTAGTATAAAAGTAAAAATGATGATAATAATGATAATAATAATGATGATAATAATAATAATAATAGTAATGATAAAAAATAAATTTTTGAAACTCACCCAGATGATTTGCGACTAGACTCATTTTCCTTGGAGGACTTGTCTTTGGAGGAGGAGTCCTGCTCCTACGAACAGCAAACAGTTGAATGCCATGCCAGCCAGCCGATGTGGCAGGGTCGCGCGAACAAGGGGACAAAAAGCAAATCATTGAACGTTAGTAGGTTTCATAATAATGATTTTTATGCATGTTCAACATTTTGAATTTAAACAGCAGCTATAAAAACTTAAATATAACATTAAATTGACTTTGCTAGTTATGAATACGTTGATATTTCTCCCTTGAGCACTAAATTTTCGAGTATAGAGATGATTGCCGGATGGTGGTACAACTCTTGTGCTCTTTTGTCTTTTCCAGGCAGACTTTACTGGTCTCAGGGGGCTGAGATAGGGGAATAGCAATAGAGAACAAGAGAGACGGGGCGAGCTTAGTGTCGCGAGTCGTCGCATACACCTTGCTCAGACTTACCAATCGTTTTATCGGGTTTTAGGAAAGCATTGCAATCTTGGGTTGAGCATGCCTTGGTCTTAAACTACCAATGGCCAACCACACATCCTTTTTCTTCTGTAAAAGAGAGCCCTCATCAAAGACAGTACGTTTTTAATGTAACACGTGATGTGAACCCTAATTGCTAGCCTAAAGCCCTTGCATGCTTACAATAATAGCTACTCCACGATGAAATATAATGATTAATGGTCATTCCTGCGTTACACTTTTATCATATTGATAGAATAATATTAAAAAATATTTGAGATATTGAAATAAAATGTATATAACTTATAGTGAATTTTAAAATTTAAAGTAAGACCTTTGTGTACATTGTTTTTTGAATAGACAATAACATTTTTATGAATGTATATTTTCTGAAAACATGTTCATGTGTGTATTACTCTATTTTTGATACTTTTCATTACGCACCAGTTTACCATGTGTTTATGTCTCAGTGTACAAGGTAATATTATAATGAAATATATTTATAATACCAAGACCACATTATATGTGTATTCACATGTACATGATGGCACTTTTGACAAAGATAAAATACGCACGTTTGCGGAAAGTATATAGAAGTATAAGACAAGATACAAAGAAAAATGAATGGAATAAAAAAAACTAAACAGTATATCTTTATTAATTAAGAATAGAACTCATTTTGTTTATATAAAAATTTTTGAAAACTTTTAAAAAATGTGATATTTCAAAATGTATGATTAGTTAATTAATTATTACTTTGTTATACTATATTATTTAATTGGAGTCTTTTATAGATTATTCATTATTACAATTTAAATAATCTCTTCTACTTTTCTTATAAATATTACATATAATAATACAAGAATAAAACTATTGGATAATATCACATATGCAGCTTTTATCAATAAATGCATGTTTTAGATATATTTATGATTATGATCAGTGAATACATTGAAAATTTTATCAAATTCCTACAACACAACTTTATTATGTGAATACACTTCTTTTATTTTTATCAAATATAGAATATTGTGGTATGGTATACTGTGTAATATATATTACAGTAGCATATAAATAGAATCCTTATACAAGGAGCAATAATCAATGATAATGAACATAATGTATGTAACAATTTCTTCAAATTATTATGTTGCTAACTATCAATATCATCTAAATGATTTTATAAAAAACAAAGATAAATCTCTATTTATTTTCATTAAAGATCAATGATATTGAACTGAAACTAAAAAAAAATGTCATTTTCATATCTTTTAATTAGAATGTTTTGTTTTTATAGGGATATAAGTAATTTATAACTGATAAATCATTAAATATCTGTAACTATCTGGTGCATAAACAATAAAATATGAGATCTTAAAAAATATTTTTATATGAAAGAAAAGAAGAGAAAAAAGAAAAAGAAACAGACAAAACAGAGAAAAAGAATTTCCATACTAATAGAAGTAAGGCATTTACTACTATACAACAATACAATTACATCATAATGAACATATGAAATTTCCATTGAAATTTCTTAACATTACTGATACAACATATACACCTTGCTTCAATAAGCATGTTAGTATTATTTATAAAAATTCATTTAATTTAAATGTCTCTGCAATACTGCCATTAATAAAAATAGATTTTTCATTTCTTGTTATTTAATGTTATTCATTTAAATTTGATAAAAATATAAGAAAAAAGGTGACAGAGAATAGAAACCATTTTCCTACAGCACTGCTTTCCTTAAATAAGACCTAATACTTCAACTAAACTATCAATAACGTTTTATACTGTAATCAACTGTTGTATGTTCGTAGATAACTATATAGATGAATAATAAGAACTATAGTGATAACATATGAAAATAAAGAAAAAACAATGAATATTAAATAAAATGTGTCTTAAGGAAAATAGGTATCCACCTATTGAAGTAAGAGATTGTTTTTATACCAGTGCCTGTTCAATATAAGTCGCATATCACAAAATATAATCATTTTATAAAAATCTAATATGTTGATATTTATAATATATTTATACATTTTAGAAAAATAGGTTTATAATGTTATATATAATAATTTAAATCATTTCCAATCTTCCTTTCCTGAAATGCAGTACTTGACCATAGCGATACTATCTACATCCTAATTATTAAAAAATTATGTTTCATCAAAATAAAATAAAAGAAGTAGAGAATGATGTTAGTGATGACTTTTCTTAATACCTCGTATTTCAAGTGCATTCTAGGAACTCGCTGCCGAACATCCTACGAGCGCGAGGGTACATGTTACGTACCATCTATAAGTACAAAAAATGGAGGTATTGATCAATAGAATGGTATCAGACAAGGACGTACTTTGTTCTACATGTATATATTGAGAGGAGGAGGATATTTTTTTTTATCTTAATAGACAACGAATACGCTCAAAATACGAACGCACCGTACTGCATCAACACAATTAAATTATAGGAGAAGAACAAATCGGGAACTCGAACACAAGAATACAAAATAAAAGACCACAAAACCTCAGAATAATGTATTCTTACCCCTTTTCTATATGGTGCTTCCAGCATCGCTTCGACATCCAATTCCTCCGCCATTGCGCGAGTTGGAGAATTTTCTGAAATTCCACGCATTAGCACACGACAAATAAATTATACGCGAGTCGAAAGAACTATTTTAGGATTATAAAACGTACGGTTTATAACGATTTATATATAATTTAAAAGATTTAGGTTTTTTTTAATTGTAATACAAAAACAAGTGCAACGCACAATACCGCGATCGTACGTAAAATGGCCAAAAGAAAATGGACGATATCGCAAGAACTGCGACTAATCGCTATTTTAACGGAAGTGACGTATACATGTTTGTACCCACAAAAATACTAACGTCTATGAATAAAAAGATATCAGAACGTAGTCGATGTTGAATCTTTCTCAATATACCTAACAACGTATCATCTGCGGAAATGATTATTTGGTTGGCTAGCAACTAATAACAAAAAATGATCATTTGAATCTAATGAAGTAATATTTTTCAATAAAACATTTAATAGATCATTCAATAATAAAAATGATTATATAATTTCGAAAGGAATGACATTTATTTTGATTTTATAAAATTATTTTTATTATATGAAATCGAATACAAGAAATAATCTAACGATTACCAAGGTCTTCAAGTATATCTAGGGAATTCGAACTATATCATACTGTGACTATCTCTAGATAGAATGTTCCCGAAATTGCGTATTCAGTGGTGGCAGTGGATGAACAAATCGTTGTAGTCGACTAGAGCGCTCTTTGCTCGGCTTGGCAGCGATTAGTTTGTGCTTAAAGGCACTTTAGACCCTTACGCGCGTGTGTGTACTGTTGTGATCGTATTAAGTATAAGATTCGTACTCCACGAGCCATTTCCCCTCCCCCCAGTGCGGTTCAAGACGCAATAACACGTACAGTAATTTTTGAGAATACGGTGTCGTGTAGCGAAATTATCGTTTCTTGTAGAGCCAGTCAAGATATTCCGTTGTGCGAGAAAGACTCGCGGAGGACGGGAAACAAGAAACGGTTATCCTTCGTGGAATGCTTCAGTAAAATGGCGGTAATCGACAGTGCAATTGGTGCTCAACGATAGAGGAAAATCGGTGCGTTCGGATTATCGACGACGTTTTAAAGTTGTTTTATATTCGTACTATCACGATAGATATTCGATTAACTTACAAACGACATTGAGTTTTGAACTAAAACCTTTTTTTCATCAAGGTTTCTCTTCCGTTATCGGTTTTTTTCTTCTTTCTTCATCGCCTTCAAATTGAGAAGAGCAGTACATCGCGAAGAAGGATAATAAGGGAGGAGGATCAGGTTAGCACCATAGGGTGCTGAGGAGGCCATTGCTTGCGCTCGAAATCTTCCTCCACAGTCGTTACGAGCGCGATGCACGTGTCACATCGTAATCTTTGCAAGAACGTTGAAAGCGTTAATACAAACGAAAGAGAAACGGTACGAGTAGGAGTCGGTGTCATCGACGAGATTAAAGTTAGGTGAGAGACAACGTCCTCTGATTGTGTTCATTCGTGATGTATTTTTTCTCTTCGTAAGAAAGATAGAGATAGAGATATAGAGACAGGTAAAGTAAAAAAGAAGAGAGAGAGGGAGAGAGAGTAAGTGAAAGAAAGAGAGAGAGAGAGAGAGAGAGAGAGAAAGAGATAGAGAGAGAGAGAGATAGAGAGATAGAGAGAAAGAGAGAGAGAGAGTGCGAGCGAGCGAGCGAGCGAACGACGAGCGAACGAGCGTGTATATGAAGAAGGGGTAGAGAAGAGGAAAGAGAGAGTACGAAATTGCTTTCCTTGTTGTCATGCGAGCGAACGTCGTTACGGTTTAGAATCGAATTTTTTATTACTGACGTTTGTCAAATGTAAGCAAATCGATAGTATTTCGATTGTTTTTATTGTTTATTAAATATTTTCATATGATAGATAGGTTAGGCTAATCTAACAGATGACTTTGCAAAATGATACCGTGGTTCGTGGTTTTACGAACAAGAATTTTCTGGATAATCCGAGCGAACAAAACGATATAAAGTATGCAAAAAAAAGAAATAAACTAAATATTCGAGTGTTTGCCATGATATCATTAAATACCAATAAGCACAAAACATTTTTTATGGATATTGGTGAAAGTTCATAATTAGGGGATATATTATATGCTTTGTTAAAGATGTAATTTTTTAATTGATAAATTAATTCTATACCAATTAGACGTAATAATAAAACAAAATCTAATTTGAGTTACATTATTAAATATTTAAAATAAACCTACAAAAAAATTATTTTTCATTTCAGATACTAGGTCTTGCAAAGAAATACTAAAATGAAGATCGACCGAAGCAGGTTGAAAAAGTGCACTTCAGAAGTTGTAAGTAAACTACTTTATAAAATAAGTGATATATAATTTATTGCAAATTCATGTGAAAATCTTTGAGAGTTGTTTCAAAATACTTTATATAATATCATTTAAATCATGACATAATACAATGATAGCAACATAAATTTATTCTTGAAAATGACTGTAATAGTAGACAATTTTTTTGGCTACTATTGTTTATTGTTGGTGTATGTGTCTATGTGTATGTGTATTGGAAGAAGAATCAATTATATAAATAGTTAGATAATGTAATACTTATTTATAACACAATTTCTTTTAATGGAAATATGCAAGAAAAAATTGTTTGTATGAAACCAAATTTATATTAATTTATTAATCTATAGCCAGCAGAATGTCAAGCCCTCATAAGCAAATTGCGTTCTTGCTCACACGCGGAATTATTAGAGGAGCTAAAACAAATAGATGCTTGGACTTTTGGAAAGTGCGAATTATTTCATTGGATTGATGTCTTGGATCTTAGCGACAGTATTTTAGAAGAAGCTACAGCAAAAAGCTCAGATAATCCATGGGAATTGGCATGTGACTTGCCTCAAAATGCAGAGGTAAATTTAATATTTCATATAATTAAATATATATAATTTTTATGAGAATAAAAATAAAAATAAAATGAGTAACCTTTTACAGGCAAAAGAATTACTTCTTTGGGTTCTCCATTTTACTACATTGTTAATTGAACATTCATTCTCACGGCATTTGTATAACAGTATGGAACATCTAATTACATTATTATCAAGTTGTGACATGCACGTGGTTCTTGGTGTATTAAATCTTTTGTATATGTTCAGTAAGCGTAGTAATTTTATTACTCGTCTAAATAGTGACAAACGTCAAGCTCTTCTTAGTAGACTTAACCATCTAGCAGAGGTTAGTGTAATCAAGTTTTGTTATACTAAATAGATTACTTATAATAATAGTAATAATAATAATAATACTGATGATGATGATGATTGATGATGATGATGATGGTAATAATAATTTTGATGATTTTCTTCGATTTATAGAGTTGGGGTGGAAAAGAAAATGGTTTTGGATTAGCTACATGTTGCAAGGAACATCCAGATAAGGTATTATATGAATTTCGTGTATTTTATAAAAATTATAAGATTAATTTCAATGTTTTGAAACATTTCTATTGTTTTATTCAGCCATTCCCGTCAAGTGCTACAACATTACATTTTGAATTCTACGCAGAAAATCCCACTGTAACAGAGAGTGCAATTACATCAAATATTAGTATAAAAAAGATTGGTCAAACAAATTATGCAACATATATACATATAGAAGGTGTAGATAAACTTGGTAAAACACCAGCACAAATAATGAATGACTTATTAAAAATTTATAATGTACCTCAGGATCGTCAGGTATATTCTTTATGATTAGTACTTATAGAGTATATAGATATATCTTGTCCATGATTATCTTAGTTTATAACATTATAGTGTTTATAACTTTCAAACTGTAAATTATAAATAATTTATTCTATAATAGAATACATATGATTATTTAATATCATTGATATTATTAATAATAAATTTTATTTTATTTTATTTTCATATTTGAAGTATTTATTGATATATTTGTTTCTTATATAGTTATGGTAACGTATTTCGAATAATTCTTACATTCTTTACATTACATGAAAAGATTATATATATATATATAAGATTAATAATCTTTTCCATCTTTTCAGATGGCTTTATTGACACATGTTAGACTGGCTCACAGTTTCTCAGATTATCGTAGGCGTTTGCAATGTGTTCAAGCCCGTCTTCAAGCATTATCTGTATTAGTATATAGCAATGCATTGCAAGAAAATGCACATAGTCTCTTACATGCTGGACTTCTTGAAGAATTAGTGGAATTACTTGAGTTGCCACACTCTCATCTTGTTGAAATTCGTGCTGCAGCATTACGCACTCTTACTAGTATTATACATTTAGATCGTAATCCACATTTTCCAAAGTATGTAAAAATTTTATTATTATTTTTATAAATTCATATTTTTATTACTTTTATTACATTTATTAATTTTGTTTACACTTTATATATATTTCATATTTTTGATAGAAAACCTGGCTCTAGATTAAATATGATCATTGATGTGACTGGTGCCAGTTCATATCATGGCTTTCTACCTGTTCTTATTCGTACTTGCATAACAACATTAACATCATCGCAAGCAGATGGACAGCCATTTCCACTGCCATTGGCAACGGCTTTATTCAGTTTTTTATTTCATCTTGCTAGTTATGAAGCAGGAGCAGAAGCTCTTGTTAGTTGTGGAATGATGGAAAGTCTTCTTAAAATAATAAACTGGCCAGGAAGTGAACTTGAACATATAACGGTATGTAGATTGTAAGAGTACGAATATTTTAAACTTGAGTTAAGTTTAATTTTAAGCAATGAATAATAATTGCAATTAAATATATATGTATTTCATTCTAACATAGCCACTTAACAAGTAATTTTATGAAAAGTAACTGCCTTATACATTCGTATGTTAACTAGCATCATTTGATTTTATGAATAGTATATAGTAATATATTTTTTTTTTGAAATTTATATTTATAGTTTGGTACTAGAGCAGTGCGTGTGATAGATTTGATTGCAAATATCGATATGCAAGGATTTCAAGCTCATGGTGGTTTGGCTAGTTTTATTAATCGACTTGATATGGAAGTTAATGTCTGCAGAAAAGAACAATCTTTTGAAATAGAACCACAGCTTTATGAAGATACGCCACAAACTGTACATGAAAGAACTTTAGAAAGAGATGGAGAGACTTCTTCACGCCGCTTAAATGAAACTTTTGAAGAACGCGAAGAATCTTTGAATCCAATGGAATTTTCAGAAGATGAAAATATGAGTACTAAAACAGATGATAAAAATGAACAATTACCTGATTATTCTGCTGCAAAGACTGGAAAGACTTGTCTACTACAACGTGCTGCGCTTTTAAAATCTATGTTAAATTTTCTTAAAAAAGCAATTCAAGATCCAGCTTTCTCTGATAGTATTCGACATGTTATGGAAGGGACGTTGCCGTCATCTCTAAGACATATTATAAGCAATTCCGAATATTATGGTCCTTCTTTATTTTTACTTGCTACCGATGTTGTAACAGTATACGTTTTCCAAGAACCATCATTACTCTCATCACTACAGGATAATGGGTTAACAGACGTTGTATTGCATGCTCTTCTTATTAAAGAAGTAAGTGCATCTTGTATTTATAGCTTATATTGTGATTACGATCGATCTAGTTGAATGAAAGATTTCATTACTAGTTTTAAGTACTTTGTATTTATGTAATGAAATTATCTACCAAAATTTATAGATACAAATGTAAAATGATTTTTTATATTTAGGTACCTGCAACTAGAGAAGTTCTAGGATCATTACCCAATGTATTCAGTGCACTTTGTTTGAATCAACGTGGTCTTGAATCATTTGTGAAACGTCGTCCTTTCGAACGATTGTTCAAAGTGCTTCTGTCACCAGTTTATTTATCAGCTATGCGAAGACGTAAAAGCGCCGATCCACTTGGTGACACAGCTTCTAATCTGGGCAATGCTATGGACGAATTGATGAGACATCAGCCAAGCTTAAAAGTTGATGCTATTTCTGCAATTATTAAGGTACATTATTACTATTATAATTATAATAGAGATATATAAGTGATGATATATTTATATAATTTAAAAAAATAATATTTTATTAATATAAAATATTTGATATATATAGTTGCTTGAAGAACTTTGCGTACTTGGTTGCGATCCACGATATATATGTTGGCGCGGTGTTAGTAAATCAGATAATTCTCCATCAAATTCTGGATGTGGAAATCGTCAATCTTCGGGTCAATCAGTTGGCGTTGGCGTTGGAGATTCAGCAGGTGGTAGTGGTGGAGGCGGAGGAAGTAGTAGCGACGAAGAGGAAGAAGATGAAGAAGAAGCTAGCACTAGTTCTCATCCCCAACGTGAAGAACAACCATCTCCATCTCCTGCACAACCTGGGCCACCACCTCAACCTAGAGAAAAAACACCTATTGCCTTGGTTGATTACATTCAGAATGTTATGAAGTTCGTCGATGCTATATTGAGTAACAATTCGACGGATGATCATTGTAGAGAATTTGTTGCGCAAAAGGGACTTGTACCGCTCCTTTCCATTTTAGGATTACCAAATTTACCAGTAGATTATCCTGTTGCTCAAGCAGCTCAGGCTGTAGCTTCAGTGTGTAAAAGTATTTTGGTAGGTTGATATTTAATGAAATAAATTGAAATTTTAGAAATTAGAAATTAGTAAAAATTAAGATCAAGTATTATAGTTGTCATTTTTATTTATAGAACTTAGCACATGAACCTTTGGTTCTTAAAACGGGATTGTCACAATTAAATGAGGTTCTAAACTTGCTAAAGCCTCTTTGCAGTAACATGCAATCGCCTGCGGGTTCTGTTTTACTACACGAATTGGCTTCAGCTCCAAATCTTGAGACAGCTTTCACAAGTGATACAGCAACGCCATTATTACACGCTATGAATGCAGCTCATGGATATATTGTAATGTTTGTCCATGTTTGTCGAACAAGTCAAAGCGAAATTCGAAACTTATCTATGAATCATTGGGGATCTGACTTAGGTTTAACAGTTTTAAAAGGATTATCTAAGTTATACATGTCTCTTGTTTGGGAAAGTACTTTATTACTTGCGCTATGTAGCGAAGATATCATTCCAGCTGGTTGTGACTTTGGAAAAGAAGATATGGACAAATTAATACCGCCCGAATTAAGAGTAAGTTACAGTATACTTCTTATTATTTTACTTTTATGTATTAACAAATTTTAGACACTAATGTAAGTTTTCTTAGACGGATTGTGAAAGTTCTACATGGTCTGGTGCTGCTTCTTCTACCGATATAGGTAGTAATGGAATGACAACTGCCATGGAAGCACTCAGCACTGATCCTCCACCTATACCCATGGAGGTAATTATAAATTGATGAATGTAGAGCATAGAAAAAAAATGAATCATAATATTAAAATATTTACCAAATTCTTAGGTCGATGATAAGCCAAGTACAAGTGCTGGAAGGACTTCACCTAATTCTCACCAACTTAAATATATTAAGCCTTTATTAGGTGCATCATCGAGATTAGGTAGAGCACTTGCAGAATTATTTGGTCTACTTGTTAAGGTATAGTTAAATTTACCTTTTATAAATATTATATACATAGTATATTTAATAATATTGCATTATACAAATTTTGTTACTACTATTAAAAACTATATGATAGCATACATATAATCATTGGCGGATTTTGTCTTCAAGGGACCGACGTTACAAATCTTTTGAGTCTCATTAAAATAAATTAATTATACATAATATTTATTCTCTCGCTTTAATGCAAATAATGAAGTGAGAAATTCATTGCCTAAATTAGATTATAATCGCAAATATAGAAATAAAAATTATATGACGGTCATCAAATATTAAATTAAATTTATTATATAATATAAATTTATATTATTGTTTAGGGGCTTTTGCCTTATAGAGCCCAATGCGACCGCTTCTATAGCTTGTAAGTAAATCCGCCATTGCATATAATGTATATTAATGCATACTATAATTGTTCTACTATATATAATATACGTAGAATAATATTGTCCAATATACATTTTGGTGCCTAAAAAGTAAAACCTATTCTTAGATATATTTGGGGCACTGGTAGCAAAAATGGCAATTTTTTTTATTCTATTAGCTATAATTTTGGAGATAAGCATAACAGCCTTATATGCTAATTCAACAGGTTTTCCATAAAAACTTAAAATTTTTAATTGTATAATCTTTAAAAAATAAATGGATCATATTAGATTCTAGAATTAAACTTACACTCACAATGTTCCATTTTCACCGTAAAAAATCATAATTAAAAATATATACTTTATTATTAAATTATGATTTTTCTATACGAATGTTTCGAAAATTAAAGCTGATACGATGAAACCGATGCTATTTTTGGAATTAGTGCATCAAGTATACTTAGGAATAAGTTTAACTTCCAAAGCAACAGATAAAAACTTTTTTTAGTTGGGCTGTATAATTTAATTTATAAATATATATTATAATTATATAAATATATACTACAATAAACTTCTTTTTAAAGCTTTGCATGGGTTCACCTATAAGGCAAAGAAGAGGACAACAAATGCCTTTAACTCCTGCTCTTCCTTCCCAAGCAGCAAGAAGCGTAGCGACTGCTTTGAATCGTTTATTAACGCGTGGTCTATCTTGGGAAATTTTACCTCCATCGCCAATTCCTAAATTCCAATTGACTTTCTTAATATGTTCTGTGGGATTTACTTCTCCGATGCTTTTTGATGAAAAAAGGCATCCATATCATTTGATGCTTCAAAAGTTTGTTCTTTTGGGTGGACAAAATGCGTTTTTCTTGTAAGTATTATCAGGATACATAGATCCTTCTATTGGCACAATATATATATATGAATATATTTAAGACATTTAATGGTATAATTTTTACTTTACTTTATATTTATTTTATTTTATAATTACAGAACTTTCCAATGGGCATTGTCAGGAGGGGGACAGTTTCCATTATCTGAAGGTTTAGAACATCCAAATTTACCTGATGGAACTGGAGAGTTTCTAGATGCTTGGCTTATGCTCCTTGAGAAAATGGTGAACCCTAAAGCAATTTTAGATTCCCCGCATGTAGTATCATCTAAATGTACAGGAATGTATGATAGGTATGAGGTATTTGATCCGATAAAATACCTCACAGATATCCATAAGGTAATATTACGAAAGTTATTATTTACAAGTGCATATGTATTTCTTATACTTTTATCGTGTAACGTCTGATTTATTATAGAAAGCTTTTAAAGCGGTGATGCTTATGTGGGGTAAAAAACCATTAAAAAATTATGGAGCTCGTATGACAGAATCTATATTATCGATCTTGCGGCATATATTACGCGGTGAAAAAATAATTAAGGTAAATAATGTACAATATTTAAGATCTTTTCGATGATTACTGTATTTCAAATATAAAATGAATTATCTCAATTTTTTAATAAAATCCACAGGAACGCTCTGAAAGAGAGAAAAATAATGAAGGTGTTTCGGCTAGTGGTAGTGGTAGTACTAGTTCCGTTGGTAGAAGTGGAGCAATATCAGATAGACGAGATGAACCAGAAGCAGATGTAAACTTGGAACATTTGAGGCAATTGATGGACATGGGTTTTAGTAGAGCCCATTGCATTGAAGCTCTTTTACATACGATGACCGTTGAGCAAGCAACCGAATATCTTTTGGCAAATCCTGCTACATTACGAAGACCAGTAAGATATAGCGTAACTTATTCATTATATATTAATTATGCGTACAGAGTTTTAAAAACAAAATAAAAATTATTCGATTATTACAAATCTTAAAAGAGTGACCATTGTATATGTTTGTACTTAGGATGCTCCATCGGGTGATCCAAATCGTGTTGTTACTATGGAATTAGAATTAACCGAAGACGAAGACATAACGCAGGTTCTTGCTATGGCATTTGCTGATACCGATGCATTAAAAGCACCAGGACCAGAAGAACCTGATAGAGAGACAACATTAACAGAGAGCATAGATGAATTCACTCGTAATGCGTTAGCACAATGTCTTAATCTTTTGGATCTTATGCCAGATACAGTATATAGAATTTGCGATTTATTAGTAACTATCACAAAAAGAAATGGGGATGAATGGCGAGATAATATGTTACGGCAATTAATACGAGAGGTAATTTATTTATTAATGTTATAATTCGTAAAACAATAATAAAGAATATTTATTTCTTTGCGAATTAAACTTCTAAATAATATTACAATAATTCAACAGATCGGTGACTTAGTCGATTATTTGATCGATATTACTAAAAGTCAAGATGAAAATGCTGGAACACGATTAGTAGAATGCGAAGAGGCAAATAAAGTATCAAGACGTATCTACCTCTATACTTTATTTTTTGAGGTTGGTATACAGAAATATCGATTTACTTAACTTTATTCTATTTACCTTTATGTTTTTACTCTATATTTATATTATTATAGGGTACCTTTCAAGAAATGCGAGTACCTTGTGCCCGTATTGTCGAGGAGTGCGTTATGTTAGACAAACTTGTGAAATTACTTGTTATGAGTGAGGGACCGCTTACTGCTAATAAGAATAAGATCGTAAAAGAAAGTAAGGATGGAACAGTCTGTGTGAAGACTCCTAAATGGCTTGCACCTTTATTATTACTTATAGACCGTTTAGAGAAGGTTGGAACTCTTACAAAAAGAAAACAATTAATGCATAAAGTAAGTAGACGATACAATGAGAAGTAATTAATACAAAGAAATATTTCTAATTGGATGCTTCACTAGGTCACAAATTGCATGTGGAAATGGTTCGATTTAAGTACTGGAAAATGGACTCTTTATTCACCAATGAATAATAGAATTATTAATGAGGCATACTGGGCTGGTGAGCCTAATGTGCGTATAACATGTAGCAGACGTCGTTACTTAATAACATTTTCATGTATGACTCAAGTAAACGAGGAAAGTGACAATAGGAGACCAATTACGATGGGTTTTAACTTCAACAGTGGTACAAACGAAGATGGTGGTTCTGGTTCGGATTCTAATATGGATACCGACGATAGTCCAGTCGAGGAAAAACGAAACGCTGTTGTACAAGGTTTAGATCCTAGTATAGCACCAAGTATTGTACGGTAAATTTAATCTTCTTGTTTTAATTAATAATATTATTAATAAAATAGGGATATCGCAATATATTTATTCATTTACTATTTATATTTTTAGTGCTTGTGTAAAATTATTAGCCATCCCAGTTGATCGCGATACACTCCATGCCTTGATGAAAGTATGTTTGCGTTTAACGAGGGATTATAAAAATGCAGAAGTATTTGCACGTGAGGGTGGTGTAAAATTGCTTTTAGAAATGACTCAGTCCAGTACTTTTATCGGATGTATTAATCTAAGTACACTCCTCATAAGACATACATTAGAAGAGCCACGTATTCTACGTCTTGCTATGGAAAAGGTATCACTTTTATAATTTCCGCATCAATTATAAGCGTTTAAAGTGATATTGGATATTACAAAAAACACATTGAAGAATATGAAATTAATACATTCTGATCTTATTATTTCTAATTAGGTCATACGCACGCGCACACAAAGTAATATTCCTCCTGCGTACAAAGAAATTTTGTTTATGACTCGACAAATCAGCAGTGCAGTATGCCGCAATCCTGAAGTTTACAGAGAAGTTTGTGAAAATATTCTTAGGGTTGATATTAACGTACTAAAAAGTGAGTATCTGATTTTTGTAATTGGAAAGATTCAAGATGATAAGTAATTCTATTTAAAAATTTAAATTATATATAAAAATTTAATTTGTGTATATACGTATATATTATTGTAGGGGATGATATTGATAGCAGATTAGTCGTCAAAGCCTTACCTCCTACTCATTCTCCAGCCTTACCAATGGTAGAAGAAGTTTCTATCGGCGTTGTTCGAGATCTGTTAAATGCATTAATAAAACCGGTACCTATACTACCTGATGATGGATCTGTAACACCGACCGGAAGTCCAGAAAAAAAGACAACACATTCAACCTCTGCAACTGGCAATGCATCTTCCTCATCTTCAAGACGCGACGTACTTAGAAGTAATGCAATGTCTACGAATGATCCTTTAGATGATGATGACCAAGTATCTCAAATTATTCCTCTTAAAATATATACGGATGTAAGCAGTAATGGTAAAGCAGAATCGGAAGAAGCGAAAAAGCCATTATTGGCAAAGTCTGCAATATTAAAGACATTAGCCGATGCAGTTCGGTCCTATGGTGCAATTGTTAGTCTTATTACTGAACACACATATAGAGCAGGCCAGAGTGAATTAGTGACAGAAGATACCACAGCTCTTGCATTTCTGCTTGATAAACTTTTACCGATGTTACCAGAAAACTCCAGTGATCGTCAATGTAATAATATGGCACGTACGTTAATAGCTGCTATAGCATCGTGTAATCATTCACCGGATGTGCAGACGACATTAGTAACCGAAGTCAAAGCGGCATTGACACGAACATTGGCACTTCCAGAGAGTGCAGAAAAACATGCACAATTGCAGTTATTAATTGGTTTAATTTCTACTATGATCGATAGTTGTCCACTTACATCACACGCACAGCTAAGAGCATCGTTGAAAATTCATCAATATAATAATGTTAATTATATTGTTAGAATTATGCTTAAAAAGGGTATCATAACTGACTTAGCTAAAATTCCGCATAGTCTTGATCTTTCGAGTCCACATATGGCTGGGACTATAAATGCTGCTTTAAAACCTCTTGAAACATTATCTCGTATTATTAATCAACCAATGCCTGGAGGTATTAATAAATTCACGAAGCCAAAAAATAGAACCGTTCATGAAGAACCTATAGGAGAACAAACTGGTACTACAACTTCGGAAACTACTCATGCTGTCGGCGAGGAAACTATTGAGGATGCAGAAAACACCGAGCATGACATTTCGGTGACAGCAGAAAGTTTAGAACCGACATCCGAGAGTCACGTACACGAAGTGGGAGATGAAGCTGCCTTAGAAGATATCATGGATCAACTTCTTGAAAGGTAATAATATATAAATAATTAATTTTTAAATTAAACTACAAGAAATTTTTTAATTCTATTAAATTTCATTAAAATATATGAATTGCTGAAAATGTTGATGTCCTTTATCTTTATTTTTAATATTTTATGTTCTTTATCTTTAATTTTATATAGAAACATAATTTTTAAATTATATAAATTATTTTTAAATCATATAAATTATTTTTAAATAATTTAAATTATTTATTTTATGAATGACTAAGAAATCAGATATGAACTCAATAGTTGTGCAATGCTTATAATCAAGCAGTGTGTTATTTTCCAGAGATGGTTCTACTGTGGCAGAAGAACAATCGTCTCGGTCACATCGACCAATGGATATTGATGATGAAAGTCTAGCGATGCGTGATCCAGAAGGAGACTTCGATCCAACACGTGACACCACCGTAAGAGTAACATCGCTTTTCTTTTTTCCCTTCTATTATTCTATTTTTTGTATTTTTTTTAATAATTTAATTTTATTTTTATAGGAAGATCTAATGAGCTCTGATTCGGATTCTGATAGTAATCAATCAGATGATAATGAAGACGAAGTTCAAGATGACGAAGACGAAGAGGAAGAAGAGGAAGATGAAGGTAAGAGTAGAAATATCTCATTATTCCATATGTAATTATCCATAGTCTCAAAATATAACTAACCATTTGTATAAGAGGTTTTAGTGTAGTTTAATAATTTTATCTGTAACAAACATGTAGATTATAACAGAAATGTACATAGATAACAATTTATCTATTCAGGCGAAGAGAATGAAGAAGAGGAAGAGGAAGAAGAAGAAGGTTCGTCAAACTATGAGGAAGATGGAATAGAATTTTATGAGGATGTTGGAGAAGCTAGTGGTGTCTTTCGTATGTTTCCATCTGCAGAACGTGATGGTGGCAATGTTGTTATGATACAGCATAATATTGATAATCAAGACAATGTAAATACAGTGTCTTCTACACCTATTTCAACTCGACCTGGTCTATCGTGGAATACAAGTTTCCCTCTACCACTTGGTTTATTTGAAGAACCACCTTCTTTCTCTGAAGGAAATGGTAAGTACAAATGATTTCAAGTATAAATTATACCGAATTTTTAATCTGCGAACTTTTGCGTTTGTTAAAAGTAATGTAATATTTGCCTATATATACTTGTCTCATCACAAGAAGATATTTATTCTGATTTTAGGTATTAGTTCACATCCTATATTAATAGCTCAAGGTAGTTTTGATAGCGGAAACCCAAGAGCTCAACGAGTACTTCGTCATCGACGATATCAATATTTACAATTATCCAATTCTCGTAATCCAAATCCACCTGTAATATTACAAAGGTACGTACTTTAGTAGCCTTCACTATTGTTTAATAATTTGTTTTTTTTTATTTAATTTTTTCTTTTCTTTTCTTTTTTTTTGTCTTTTATTTACACAGACTCTTAGGTCCAACTGCACAGAGTCTTCCCTTATCAGCTAGTCAAGTTTTAGCTTCTAGCTTTAGGGACACACGTGTTGTTGTAATGGACAATGGTCTTGGAATATTTACAAATCAAGAAGAAGAACAAATTGATTTTGTAGTAAGTAAATAAAATTTATAATAGTATTTTATTAAATGTACTTGAAAATTATAATTTTATTATTAATGACAACAAATTTATAGGATCAATCAGGTTACTTATTTGGACCAAGTTTAGCTGCAACATTAAATAACATTCCAACTGCATTACACTGGTGGATCGAAGAAAGCAAACTATTAGATGGAGATTCACAGCCTGATTGTTGTGTTGGTGAGAATTATTAAAATATGGAAATATATCAATCATGTTTTTATATAAATTTGTAATATACATTCTATAATATTTCATTTCTAAAAAAGGTGTTGTGCATAAAATGATACCTAGTCTTGAGAAACATAGAAATGCTGAATTAGCTGAAAGAAAAGAAAAACGTAAGAAACAGCATGGTTCAGAAAGGGAAAATGAGAGAGACGGAAAAGAAGAAAAAGACAGTACAAAAAATGTTGAATGTAAGTGCAAATGGAATAGATTAATATGAATAAAATTCTTTATGCAAGATATAATGTTAATAAATATGTCTGATCTTTAGCGGGCCCATCAACAACAATTTCAATAGAAGAAGAAAGAAACTTGGCATTATCTCAAAGAGATGACACGATAGTTATTACAGCTCCGGAACCTCATGCTGAACCTATAAGACAAGAATGCATACCTGATGAAGATATCATTGGTAAGTGTAAAAGCATATTGCATATTATACATAGAATAATGTCGTTTGTATTTTATATTTTACATTAAGTATTTTTATCATTTAATAAATGTTGATTATTATTATTTACTTAGATGTTACTGGAGAAATGGAAGTAACAGTTCAGGATGACGAAGAAAGACCACGTCCTCCTCCACCACCAGAAGAACAATCTACAAATACTAGACAACCCCGGATTGATTGGACTCCTAGATTAGAGCTCGCTGAAAGTATCGTTGATTCCGTACTTGCTCCTTGTGCTTCTGAAGTTTCGAGGCTAAGTAAATATATAATGTTCATTGTTAGTTCGTAATATAGAATCTTTATAATTAACAATTTTGCCTGAGAATTTCATTTATATATTATTTTATGAAATAGGACAATCGGAGCATACTACCGAAACATCAAATGAAATGCCAGATTGTACATCTACACCAATTTTAGTAGATTTTAGTCAAGAGGTAAATGAAGATCTTTCAAGAGAGAGTAGTGATTCAGCTGATTGGATAAGACGTCTATTAACTGATGATAGTCAATCTGGTGTGGAGCGAAAGTAAGTAGAATTAATTATCGTAATTTTATTATACTTTTTACGTATATAATAATAATAATAATGCGTACTTTTTTTAATTTCTTTAGTGCAAATATCGTCGGTCAAGATCCAACGTCTTCGACATCTGAAAACACACATCCAGAAACATCGAGCCAACAACAGCAATCACAACAGCCATCTCAAGAACAGCAGTTGCCAGATGGTGTGGATCCATCCTTCTTAGCTGCCTTACCAGAGGACATGCGTGATGAAGTCATAGCGGAACAACTAAGGTATGTTAAAATTGATGATTTGTAAATTATATGAATATTATATGAAAATTGAATATAAATAGTATTATAAAGCAGCAATATATTTCTAATATAAATAGCATATTTAATTTTAATATTTAATATTTAATTTTAATAAAAATCAAATATAATTTATTATTATACAGACTTCAGCGTATAAGACAACGAGCTCAAGCTACAGCAGCCGAAGAACTTGCAGGGCCGGTTGAAGTAAATCCAGAATTTTTGGCCGCTTTACCACCAGCTATTCAAGAAGAAGTTCTTGCCCAGCAAAGATTGGAACAGCAAAGACACGCAGCTGCTTCTGCAAATCCGGAAGATCCGGTCGATGCTGCGGCATTCTTTCAAAATTTACAACCTTCCTTACGACAAGCTGTTAGTAAATTTTTTAACATTCAGTTAATTCTTTCTTAAATATTGAATTTATTACTACAATTGTTCTCCAATTTCTTTATTCTCTCATAGATTCTTACGGATATGGAAGAATCGCAAATATCTGTCCTACCTCCAGATTTAGCTCAAGAAGCTCAAAATTTGCGCAGAGAATGGGAAGCTCGTAACCGGCATATGATGCAGGAAAGATTCCTTAGTCATGTTAGTCAAAGCAATACAGCGTTATCGAGTATATTGAGAAGTTCGGGTGGAGGTAATTATTATTCACTTAATGATTAAAATTGATCTATTTAAAATCCAAAGAAATAAAATTTAATTTATATGATTGCATTAAAGAAATTAAATTAAATAAAATGTATCTTTAATAGGCAGAGGGGGCGGTACACGATATGCTATCCATGCAGTTCCACAGAGAGCTCAGTGGGGATCTTGGAATCCTCGCGGAGATACTGCTATAGCACATCAAGGAGCAGGTTTACGTTTGAGAGGAAGACAATTACTTGATCACGAATCGATGGCATGTTTGTTGGTTTTACTATTTGTCGATGAACCTAAAATTAATACTTTAAGACTTCACAGAGTGATCAGAAATCTTTGTTATCATGGCAGTACAAGAGAATGGGTAGTTAAAGCCTTACTTAGTATCATGGAGAGAAGTAATGATGAAACTAGAGATATAATTACAGATTTTAGTGGAAAATTTAAAAGAAAAAGTTTGCTCCCTACCGCTTCAGATTATTGGTAAAGAAATTGTTTCTTTTTCTTTTCTTTCTCTTTTTTTTTTTTTTTTAAATTCTTTTTAATTAATTTTTTTTTAATATATATATAGCATACACATGTTCTACAAAAGTAAATAAATAGATTGAGAATGCTATTATTCTATTATTTTCAGGTATCCTAAAATTTTTGAGCAGAGAAATAATACACAATCGTGGCTAAATATTAGCATGGATGCAGCATTAGGATGTAGGGCAAATGTATTTCATATTATCAGACATGGTGGTAAAAAATCAGAAAGACAAGGTAGCATAATAGCTATTCATCCACAAGCTGCACCAACAGTTTGTAGGTTGGTATATCAAAATTTCCTTTGTATCTTGATAAAAAAAAACATGTTCCTTTTTAACGTTATTTTAATTCTATAGGCACACATTAGAACTCCTGATCTCCTTAGCAAAAAGTTTTCCGGGATATTTTGTGCCAATCAAATCTAAAGAATCAGAAGATAAAGATAATAATAAGGAAAAAGATATAGGCAATAACAAGGATGAAACTATTTCAAAATCAAAGTCTGCATCAAAACCAGGCAAAAGCGATATTCCAGATTTTTGGGATATGTTACTAAAACTCGACTCTTGTGCTTCGAAGAAAGGAAAGTCTGTTGCAAGAACTCATTCAAATTCAAATTTGGGAATGGATTCAGAGCATACAATGACAACTTTTGAAGCATCTCCATTTGGTCAATTAATTTCAATGTTAAATTGGTCAGTTATTAAACGAAGCAGTCAATTAACTGATAAACTATTACGGCTGCTTTCTCTGATCTCGATCGGATTGACAGAAGTAAATCTATATCGTCGACAAGAAGGTAATAAAAATAAAAAAACAGAATTGAGTAAAGAACAAAGTGTTGCTGCGCCAGAAGGACATTTGAGATTAGCCGTACAAGTATTGACCAGTAAAAGTTGTTCCGAAGAAGGCTTAGAAGATGCAACGGCATTGTTGCTTAACTTATCACACTGCCCAGATCCAACTAGACAATTGGTATAGTATTACTAAAGTATTATATATGATATATGATTTTTTTACAATTTGCCATTGAATATATTTAAAAATATGGAGTATTATATTTATTATTTATAAGAGATTAATTGTTTTTCTAATTTTTCTTTTTATTTATCATTCTTTCGGATAGATACTGAATTTACTCTTAGAAGGAGCGATGGAATTGGCAAATATGGTCTGTGAACACATCAGCGATTTAATGATAGAACTTAAAGTTTTGAATCGTGAATTGAGCAGAAGGAATTCTATCGAAGAACAACCATCAACTAGTTCTGGGGGAGGTGGACGTGGAATTCTTTTGGATAGGTAAGAAATTTCATTTTCATAATTGGTACATTGTTAGTTTTTGTTTTTTATACCATTGAAGATTAAAATCTATAATATTTGTTTAAAGATTTACCAATGAAAGCGTAGTTGTAACGGCACCAAGTAAAGTCAAAGCCGGAAGTGATCTCCAATTACCATCAATGGCTGCTCTTGTCAGTAAGACCTCTAGTCAGGCATTCTTTTTAAGAATACTTAAAGTTATTGTACAGATAAGGGAAGCTGTGCGTTTAGCAAGTACAAAGAAAGCAGGTATAAATTTAAAATATATTTATAACATTATTACAATTTATAATTAAAATTTTATCTTGCTTTAAACAAAGTATATCTTTATTCTTTTATCTTCTATATATAGCAAACCAAGCACCTGCTCCTACTGCAGATACGGCAACATCGAGTCAAATCTCAGGAACAGGTGATATATTGTATTTACTGTTATTATTTACTTATATATAATTGTTATTATTTAGTATTATTAGATCATACTTCATTATGCCATGTTTCAGCCGATGATACTTCTTGTGCAGATGTTCCTATGGACACGGTGCAAAGTAGTGCTGCTAATTCGGAAAATACAAAGACGATTTGTCCACGTACTGGTAAGTTAGATAAAAATGGAATACATATACGCGCGGTAACAAATGAAAATAATGTACTTTTTTTTTTATCATAGATGATGAAAAATCACCACTTCCACACTTAAGTGAAAGTTTAGTATTGGATCATTTATGGGAAACACTTAGTGCTTGTTTGTTAGAATTGGAATATACTCCAGACCATCATGCCGTCCTTGTTTTACAGGTAAGGCAATTATATTATTGAAGATATTAAAATAAGCTGTTAAGTTTTGCTAAGTTTGACCTTTTTAAAAATATCGTAAGTATCATTAAAAAAAAAAAAAAATCTTTTCATATCTTATTTATAGCCTGCCGTGGAAGCGTTTTTCTTAGTCCACTCATCGTCTACTACATCTCGTGAACGACATCGCAATACTAATACGGAAAATCGTGAGGTCGTGCCAGATTTAGCGCCAGTTTCACCAATATATTCCGATAATGAAGGTACTTCTCAAACAGAAGCTGGTACTAATACTTCCTGGGATACAACTATTTCAGCGCAAAAAACTCTACCCCCGGATCAATTAAAATTCTTGAAATTTGCTGGTATAGTTTTTATTTATATTCATATATTTGTATTCGAGATTACGTATAAAAACTTTGTTGTCTCGTATTTGTTTCTTTTATTATCTTACATATTGTATTATTTTAGAAACGCACAGAACGGTACTGAATCAAATTCTACGACAAACAACCACCCATTTAGCCGATGGTCCATTCTCGGTCTTGGTTGATCATACACGAGTATTAGATTTTGATGTAAAGCGTAGATATTTCAGAACAGAATTGGAACGAATGGACGAAGGTATCCGTAGAGAAGAATTGGCAGTTCATGTGCGTAGAAGTCATGTTTTCGAAGATTCATTTAGGGAACTCCATAGAAGAAATGCAGATGAATGGAAGAATCGCTTTTACATTGTTTTTGAAGGTAAATTAATGGAGTAAATTATTATTATTTATTTTTTTTAAATAGTCTTGTTGATATCGATATATTGTCTGGGCATAGATAACTTATCTGTCAAAAGAATCGATAACAGTGATTATAAAAGTAATATTATTTTTATTGATTTGTTAAAGGGGAGGAAGGGCAAGATGCAGGAGGTTTACTGAGAGAATGGTATGTCATTATTTCGAGAGAAATTTTTAATCCCATGTATGCTCTCTTTACTGTTAGTCCTGGAGATCGGGTTACATATATGATTAATTCATCTTCTCATTGTAATCCTAATCATCTATGTTATTATAAATTTGTTGGACGGGTTATTGGTTAGTAATATTGTTTATTATTATCTATTTTGTTTATTATCACAGCGAAGTAATGAAATGTTTCTTTTTTAACAGCTAAAGCTATTTACGATAATAAATTATTGGAATGTTACTTTACACGTAGCTTTTACAAACATATACTTGGAATCCTTGTAAAACATACTGATATGGAAAGTGAAGATTACAGTTTTTATAAGGGTCTCGTTTATCTTACGGAGCATACTATTGCTGATCTTGGCTATGAGTTGACATTCTCAACGGAGGTAAATGAAATGATATTCAAAATTTATTTTTATAAACTTAAATGAATATTTAATTTTAAAATAAAAATTCAAAAATTTTATCAGGTAAACGAATTTGGTGTTAATGATGTTCGAGATTTAATACCAAATGGCCGTAATATAATCGTTACAGAGGAAACAAAACTTGAATATATTAGGCTAGTATGTCAAATGAAAATGACTGGAGCAATTCGCAAACAGTGAGTACAAGCATAGATATCTTTCTCAATGAATTTAATAATTATATTTTGTTATTTATAACGATATTAAAGAAAATTATCTTTTGTTATTATTACAATCTTTTTTTTGTAGATTAAATGCGTTCCTGGAAGGCTTTTATGATATTATACCGAAGAGACTGATTTCCATATTTAATGAACAGGAACTGGAATTATTAATCAGTGGATTGCCTAATGTAGATATTGAAGATTTAAAAGCAAACACTGAATATCATAAATATAGTGCGACGTCCCTGCAGGTATACTATCTTTTGCAATATATAAAATCATCCATATAATAATTGATTTATAGCAATCTCTTATATTTAAAATCAATGAATATGCTTTAACTTTAGATCATTTAAAAATAAAATTTTTTAACAGATCCAATGGTTTTGGCGTGCATTACGAGGATTCGATCAAGCCGATAGAGCAAAATTTTTACAGTTTGTTACTGGAACTTCTAAGGTACCTTTGCAAGGTTTTGCTGCATTAGAAGGAATGAATGGTGTACAAAAGTTCCAAATTCATCGAGAGGACAGATCAACGGATAGATTACCATCCGCTCATACATGGTTAGTACTCGATTATATAATCGTCAAAAAAAATTTAATGATTTATCCTATACCATAATATCATATATTTTTGTACATAATAGTATGCTGCATGCGTGTTCTTCAATTATTTATTTATAAATTCTTCAATTATAGTTTCAATCAATTGGATTTGCCTGTATATGAAACATACGACAAATTACGCACGAATTTACTCAAGGCAATTCATGAATGCAGTGAAGGATTTGGATTTGCATAAAGTGTAATTTGAATACTGTTTTTACATATTATAAAACTTCATCGTAAATGTGTTGCCCTGCCTATCTACGATATATTATAGAACATGGCCCTTATAATTATTGGCTTATTATTAAATCGGAGATATTCTAAGCAATCATGCTTAATCTTCGTTCAAGATCTACTGATGAGACCTATACATCAACGTATATATAAGATACAAGCGTATGTATATACGTATAATTATCACGATGTAATTATTGAGAATAATTTTCAATTATATCCGCTACTAAAGTTTATTTCGTTGAAAAAGATCTTGAGGAAGATGCTGAGCTTTACAATAATTTCCAACAAAACGTAATATAGGAAATTTAACTAAGTTATATGGGTAAGATAAATGTAAGGTTCATATTTAAGTAGTAGGAAGTTTAATTTCTCATAAGGAATACATAGGGTGTAAAATGTAATATATTGCACTTCAACTGATTGGCGATACGTTGTAACCGGTTCGATAGTTTATATGGAAATAATACCATGGATACTGCTGGGGAGAAAATGTAGCGTTTAAAAACGAAACGTTGTAAGAGAGCAAGAGAGAGAGAGAGAGAAAGAGAGAGAGAACTATGCAAGTAAATGAGATGTGTGCGAATGAGTGTGTGAATTTGCAAATAAGGGAGCAAAAGCTCCAAGTAGAACGGGAAATATTGATGGAAATGATGAGCCTAATTACAAGATTTCATAATAAAAACGCTGTTCTGCCCCATGTAATGTATGGTTGTACACTATTAGTATTAATAATTATAACTAACTTTTAAATAATAGTAATGATCGCTAATTAATATCATTTTAATATTAATCATTCGAAATGTGATGTTAAAATCGTGTAATTTTTTCTTGAAATCTAACGAAATAAAGTTTACAGTTGAACAGACATTACTTTGTAAACACATCGAACGGGACAATATCAATTATGCGCGCAAAAATACATACAGTTATATTATTGGACTCCTTTATTGGATATTGTTAGAGAGAATAACTACCTAGAAATCATAGAATAAACAGAACATTGTATTTCTTCTAAAAAGAATTGTATTTTTTACTGCGTAGGACAACTTTTCTAATTGCATTCCTTATTCCGTGTTGAAACAAAACACATTTGTTGCTCTTTTGCGCATTTCATCTCAATAATAACGCCTGGTAATTAATTTAGATATGGTTTTTTAAAATATATACGTATACATATACATATATATATATATATATATATATATATATATGTATATGTATATGGATATGTATATTGAATGCAAATATGCTTCCATTAGATTGAACAATTCAAGCGGCCAATGTCTTTCGTCGGTCACTCATACACAATAACGTAATATATGTATATACGTTATATGTGATGCATATATCAAATAATATATACACATATGTTTATGTGCTTATTCGTGGCTTTTTGTTAAGTCCTAAAAGAATATGGCAGGTGTCTTTGTAAACATATACTAACAAAGAAAGATCATGACATATTATCTTGGAATTTTTTAATTAGATTGATAATATGATAGAGAGTAGTGAATTAGAAGAAATCCTAAAATATGTTTCTACAGGTTATTATTTTAAAAAGTCAATTTTTATTTACAAATATCAACATTGTTGAATCAAACTGTTTCGTTTGTATATTATATTATCGACATTCATGGGAGAAAGAAAAAAATGCTTTACAATATCGTTGAGAAATTAGAACTTCGCTTCAAAAAATTGTTTTTTGTTGCATATTATGTAAAAAAAAGTGTCAAAAACTTGAATCTTTATTTCAACAGCAACGATGGCATATCAACGACCGCTCACGGTTTACAACATAGAGACCCGAGATCGATCCCAATTGCGAAGTCTGTTTGTTTTCTTTTTTTGCAAGTTTTTACTTATTTTATTTTATATATATTCAGAATATTTTTCTTACATGTCTGAAGCATATTTTTAATTATATTTCTTATTTTTAATTATATTTTTATATTTCATAAGAGATCCGCTAGCACCCTTGTCCATAGACAAGATTTTATTAATTTTAATAATTTTCTTTAATAATTTTAATTTTGAGAAATAAATTCTCTCTGAATCATAAAATGATCACTTCCAAATCAAATATAAAGTGAGCATGCATATTTATTGTAATTCTTGAATGCTTTCCTGTTAATCTTTCTTTTAGTTTTCAGATAATAGTCTTCATAGTAACATAAAGAAAAACGAATGTTTGCACTATGAATAGAAAATTGATATAGAAGATCCTTGTTTGTTTTTATTTTAATGTTAACAAGAAAGCAAAAATATATACATATATATTTTTTATAATTAGAAATATCTCTGCTTTCTGTGATCAATTCTGAAGGACTTTGCGATCTGAAAAGAAAATTTTTTACTTGACGAGAAAAGTATGCATCAGATGGTTGATAATGGTACACATTTCAGAAGAATTATTTTTAACGTGCATCTTGATAAATTGTTCTTTGTATTAACAAAATATATCGTATAAACTATTGTATTTATTTGAATCTAAAAGTAGGAAAGATTTGTTTAGTAATATTACAGATTTCATTTTTTATTACTTTTACGAAAAATGTACAATATAAAACAATCTTTCTTAAGTATAGTTATTAATTTTTTAGTAAAAACTTCTTTCATTGATTAAATTTCAGATCGGTTTTTTGAGAAAACCGCTCTTCTTGAAGAAACTATTTTAAAGAATTTTTTAGTTCATGTTTACTCGACTCTTATATTTTCAATCTAATTTCAAAATCGGAGGATAATATATCGTGGCCTCTTCCAATAAAAGAAAATCAAAGGAGCGATGAACTATCCTCAACAGGCGCTGTTAATGTCACGATCTGTATGGAAGATACACTCATACATACAAACAGAAACAGAAATAGTATTCATGTAGAAACTTCTGCGCAAACTCTTTAAGCAGAAAAATATGCGGTATTATGCATCAAGCAGTTGTCATTAGTATGTATATGCTCTCTTTAGACTAATGAATAAATAACTCTTTTTTGGGAGGACTATTTATCTGCAACGATAATCTTTTTTCTGACTTCATTTGTTATATGTCCTCTATTTGTTTAAAAATAGAATAGTAATGTTGTCACGGTGACGTTACTGATGAAAAAGCAACTCCTTTAGATATGAACATTGTAAGGATAGTAATAGAAATCTGATGAAAATAGGAGCAGAAATAATAGGAATAAGAGGAATATTTAAGTGATTTAAATTTTATTAGATGCTTATGAAATCTATTTTGGATATCAAGGCAGCATATCGTAAAATTAAAGATTGTTGTTATGTAAAGAAAACTTCGTTTATGTTCACCATTTTTTTATTTCCTCCATCATTCAATGGTGTAGATAATTTACTCTCTTTATGAATTTGTTGTAAACTCTTGCGAAAAAGTTACATTATTTATCTTGTCGCGTTACAGTAAGTTAAGAATAAATATTATTGAAATATATTACATTGGTCTTGTGTGCACGTTACTTTCGCCTTAATTTAGTGCTATTCAATATTTCTGATCACGAGTAAGCAATCTTTATAAATTTCGATTTGAATATACTGTATAGCATATAGTATTATAACATAACATCCAGAAATAATACATGGATTCTTGTAACGAAATTGGATTTTTTTATTTTTTTATTTTTTTATTTTTTTTATTTATTACCTATCGACACTTTTTTTATTTTGTTTTCTAATTCTAACTGTTAATTGTAAATGTTTTATAGAAAATTCACATATAATGTTATAAAATATAAGTAACGTATTATTTAAGCATGGAAGTAACAATATAGAGTTTACAAATTGACTAATATAAATTAACATAAATTAACAAATTAGGACCTAATATTACGGATGTTATATAACTGTCATCCGAAATAACAGTATCTTCTACATAGAAGAAATATAGAGCCCTTTTATAATCTATAAACTTAATAATCTATAGTATATCAAATGCATATGTAAATCCAAACTCTATCCTACATTAAGGTATTTATAAAATAAATAAAAATCTTTGAATGTATGTAAATATAGAGGATTTTCTTACATATACATAAGATACATCTAATTATGAAATACTTTCAGATATAAGAATACAGCATAGCTGTACATGTAACAAATCTAAAGCACCATTGTAATGTGTATGTATCGTCGATACTACAGAATATTTTTCGTATTTAAGTAGCATGGATCGTGCATGCATGATCATCATATACATCTATGCACTGCAAGACGTAGATCACAAGTTCTATGAACATACTAATCATGCTAATAATTTAACATTATTGAAAAAAAATATTTATCTACAGACATTAACTTTTGTTAATTGACGCCATTGAAAATTTGCTCTAAGGTCATTGTATTGTCCTTTTTCTGAGAGAATATTTACACAGATAGGAAATACACAGTGTTTCCCAAGTTATAGAATCATAGTTATCCATCATAAAACTTCGCTCTTTTAAATAAATAAGAATTAACAAGAAGTAAATATATATATATATATATGCATATTGACCGAAATAATTAATTCGGTTCTGTCAACTTCTTATTAATAGGTACGCGCGTAGTTACAATGTCTGCCGTAGTAGTATGTCATCAGCCTCTTCTCCTAAGTCGATAACAACCTTTTGATCATAGAATAAAGACATTTTATCTTTATCAATTCAAATATTTTTTGGCGAAGAAGCTAGATATATTCATGTGAATAATATAAATAAAACAAAACGATATGTTCTTGCCGTTCTATGAAGTTTTTACTTCATAACTAAATATGTGCGAATATTTTCAAATAAAAGTTCGAGAATTAGCGTACAATATATTAAATAGAGATATTTCTACATTCCATCGATATACACATACATATATATATACAAATTTATATGTTATGCAAAGGAACAAATAGGTATATCTATCCGGATGATCGCAAAGACTGCTAATTTACGAGCAGTAATAAAAACAAAACAAATGTTACACAAATTCGAAATCGTTGAAAAAAACTTTCAAGCGTAAGACAATTTAAAAGTTTAAATAAAACAAATATTTTAATTCTCCCGTATGATTGGTAAAATTGTGCGGAGAAAAATGAGGATGGAAGATAGATGGATCACAAAAGACATTTAGCAGCTTTTTATCTTGTCCGATCAGCGGCATATGTTGTATGTAGCGTGAAAGGAACAGAGAGATAGAAACAGAGAGGAGGCCTTCCAGATGAAAGAAGAACTGCATATGAGCAGTCCCGGTTGTAAGGCAGCTGAACTAAAAGGTCCCGAAGGATGATGGGTGCATCCTCAAGGCCGACACTAGCAAATTCGACGTTTCGTTTTCCCGAGAACACACTAGCTTCCCGGAGATAACTAGAAGACAGTTACGGCCTTGTTGCGATCAGCGACAAGCGATCTCGTTAGGTCAACGATTGTGATTAGCATTGCCATTATTCACCTGCGTACCAGCTTCTGTTGCTTCATAGTCCCCTGTCCGTTGTTTTTCCACCCGACAGCTCCTTCGTCTTTCCTCGAAGAGATCGGCTATGCAGAATATCTAAACGAACACGACGTTATCAACATTGATAAAGAATAACTTTAAATTAGATAATGATTTTCGATCTTTTATTTACGATGGATATATATATGAAATATCGATACTTACCACAACAAGAGCGATAATGGTACCGATGGTCGATCCGGCAAGAACGTCGCTCCAATGATGTTTATAATCGGAAATTCTTGACATTGCCGTAAACCACGCCATAAAAATGCATATAAGTTGAGATATATGCTTCAGTAATTTGCTACCTTTCCATGTAATTCTTAGCTGCAAATAAATCTGGAAAAAATGGTCATGTTGTATTTTATAAAGTATGTGTAAGCATATTTCAAATAACTTACGGCGAGGTAGATCATCGTATAGGCTGAAAACGAGGAGTGCCCCGAAGGAAAAGATAATCTGAAATGATCCATCGTATTTTATGAAGTATCGAAAATATTTTTTCTGCGGAACATTATAAGAATATAATATAACGTATAATAGAAAAATTGCAATTAATTTTAAATTAACGTCAAAGAAAAAATAAAATAAATTTGACGAAATCTAAAATCTCATAAAATTTATTTTTTCGCGTTTTACTTGAGTTTTTGCTCATAATAAAATTCTCCTTTCTTTACCTTTTTTTTTTTATTTAAGTAATTTCAAGTTCCTTAAGAAGATTTATTTTACACCTTCTTTTACCTCATTTCCTTAAGTAATTTCGGCGAAATGCCTGGTGCAGTACAAGTGAAATTCTCGATATATCTGAACTGATTTTCAGGCAAATTGCAATTAATGTCTGGTACGCAGAGTGTCATAAAATGTGGTCTCAATCGACCAATCGTGTATTTGGCAATGTCCGTCATAAAAACTGTTGTTGCTGCTCCAAATCCGAAAACACCAACCTGGCAAATATTATAGAATATAATATATATCTTTCATTATTATAGAGTATACATCATATTAGATAACACACTACTAGTAAAAACGAGGAAATATAGCTTTGTCATTCTTATTTTTAGGTAGCAGTTAAGTAGTATATACAATTTATATGATTGATGACTCGTCCTAGTATTCGATATATATAACAAAGAATGATAACATATAACAAAGATAAATTTATTCTTATCACGCAATTTTGTTTTATGTTTTCGTTATTTCAACTGTTCGACTTTTTTTTACGAAGCATGAAATGTATGTAATTAAAAATGTAAGAAATATTTTCCATAAAAATGATAAAGAAGAGAAGAAGGGAAAATTAAAAAAATAGTTGGTAAAAGGTTGTTCCCTTACCTTAATGTAAGCCATCCAAAGCCAAGGTGGGATCGTGTATCCAAAGAGTACTCTTGACGAATCGCTAGAATATTGTCTTCCATATAAGTACTCACCTGCGATCATCTGTAGTAAATTAAAAGTGTTAAATAAGAGATTAACAAAACAGTTCAGAATAAGTATACCCATATTTAAATGGTTAAAGATAAAATGTTTGAAACGTCATTATAAAGGGGAAATGAAAAGTAGGGTAGGTAAGTAGGGTCACGTTTATCTCTCTCTCTCTCTTTCTCTCTTTCTATTTCTCTTTCTCCATCCTTTGTGGAATCTTCTCCAATGTAAAAGCTACATCCGTATACCTAAAGTGGGTTAACCGGTCAAACTCGAAGTAAATGCTACGCCAGGTGATACGAGCCGATACGGCGATCGAGACAGGAATTGTGTGAATGAAATATAACTGCAGCACTGAGGAGTTTTACCTGCCTCAACGACCTCTTTCATCTTTTCCGAGAGAATAGAATAACCTGAGCCTTTCTCTTTTTACACGTTAAAGGGATTAAAGCTTTTCTATGAAGTCTGTAAACTTCAGGACGGGCAACAGAAATAAACCTTTTTCGGATTCTTACAATCCAGATATAGCATCTCATATATTCAGATATCTATTCCAAGATATAAAAGAAAAAATATTTTATTCTATGAAAGAATGGAAATATTTAATAGTAATAATAATATAACCCAAGATGAAATTTGTATACTTCAATCTGATTTTGATCCTTTTCTGTCCAATTGATAACATTTTCTTTTTCTTATCATTTTATTTATTCTATAATTATGGAAAATAATATAGATTCAAAACTATTGACAATAGTTTAAATAATATACAGATAATGGAGACGTGAGAGATCGAAAACATGTGCACTAATATCATGAGACATCATTTTTCGTTAAAAGAAGAAACAGATGATCATAATAATAACCGGCAATGATAACCATTGATTTCATCTACTACCTTAAGAAATAATAATTACTACAGGTGACTCACCGTACATATAGGAAGAAAGAGGCCAATGACGTAGAGCATCGTACTAGTAACCGTGGACGAATGGTATGGATGCATCAATGATTCATCGTTGCAGAAAAACCCACGCTTGTATGGTTTACCAAAGAGGAAGAACATCAAAACAGCTAGACTAACTATAACAAATTCATAAATATAATATATTAGAAAAATCTAGAAAAAAAACGGATCTTATATTTGACAATGCTGTATTACTTTTTTTCTGATTACTTTTTTTAAATAACGAGTTTCACCTGATCTTTCCAGGTAAACCAAAGAACTCTCATTATTTTAATCATTGTGTCAGTTCATAACGATTTACATACATCAACATTCTCGGTTATTACGCACATAGTAATTATGGTGAAAAAAAAAGATGAAAATAATAAATAACGTTGGAAAATTATGGTGTCCGATGGAATATTTTACATGAAACACGCATATGCACGATATATTTATCAGTACATAACGTCGTCAGGAATCGACTGCATAATTTTATTTCTTCACGGTTAATGTAAGAAATAAGAAAAAAGAAAAAATAAAAGAAATAAATTAGTAATTAAATCATATTATATTTACATTATCGTCATAAACAAAGTCGTTAAATAAACAAATTTTTTGAAGCACGTAATAACGTTCTACATGTAATAACGAATTACGTTTCACTAAAAGTAAGAAAATAATTAATTATTTGAAATCTTACTACAATATTACAATTGTATGTTAGCGCTATATTCTAGCACTATTTCTTCGTTATTGAAATTTCTTTGTTAGCTACTAAATTTATTAAGCCTTTCGTTTTATTCAATATCAATGACACATGTAATTTATCAGACATAAATTTACGAGAAAAATTTATATGTGACAATATTTTTTAATAATTCATAAAAGGTATTTGTCTTTCATAAAAGTAAAAAATTTTTATAAATACGATATATATCTGTTTGTTTTCTTATAATAGGAAGACGCCGGTCTGTAATGTAATGTTATCGATAACGCGATAGAAATAACACTATACGTCATATTTCATCGCCTATTTCTTCTTATATCTTTATCATGTACTAGTCTAACAGAAGAAACAAGCATAATAAATAATCATAAAGAGAAGTTAATGCAGCGCAGTGCGGTAGTCGAAAAGTGGAAGCTAGATCGTTCAAATTACCAACATAGTCATAGTAAAATCGCCAATGAAATGTTGAACATAATAAGGAAACTATGTATCTCGGATTTCAATGAATTGCCCTCTTTCTTTCTCTTTTTTCTTCTCTTTTTTCTTTTTTTTTTTTCTAAAGGGTCGAGCAGGTTCTCGTCATCCATCCTAACGACGTCTCAAAGGGAGCGGTCATTGTGTATGTTCACTAAAGAAATAAGCATTAACACATACACCATTGATGAATAGTGTGAACTCGGTACGATCGCCATTGTGTATGGTGGGCTGCTTTAATTTAACACTTATAGTAAAACTCGAACATTATCTCTTTTTTAATCTCACGAGATCTTTATACAGACAATCTGCAATTATCCATTAATCAACTCATAAATGTCTATTTGAATTTTGTAAAATGACATAAGGGAACCGTGGGATCTCGTTGTGTTAATATTATAAATCATAATATACGAAAAATGTTTACTTTTTAATATCTTAGAATTTGCCTTTCTGAAATTATATGAAACCATGGAATAAATAATTCTGGAAAATCATTAATTGAAAAAATATAATAGGCAGAAATCGTATTAACGTTACAAATCTTCTATAACATAAAATTAATCAAAATATATTAGAACGCTTTAGAAAAAGCTCTTTATTTATGTACACTGAATCTATTCATGAAAATTGGCATGGTAAATAAACGAATTAGAAAATAATATTTAGAACAAAGAAATCGCATGCTTCGAGGCATGTTTCAGCAATTCTAATGCAAGCAATCTTTCGGAGATATGTCATTGAAAGAATTATATTTAAGTACTTCAGTTTGCGGGTTACGTTAGTTATATTAAGTTCTGCAAAATTTCTATGAAATTCTATGAATAGTTGAAATGCTTAAAATAAGTTCCTCATAAATAAGTTATATCACACGATCTGTGGAATTATCAGAATAGGATGATAAACACTTATTTAATGAATATTGAATACGATTAGAAACGTTGCCAGGAAATTGATTTTTAATGGGATAATCTAACAACTCTTCATTACATTCTCTCTCTCTCTCTCTCTATACATATATATATATGTATATATGTATACATAAGTACTATATATATACGAGTGATGACTCTTCACGAAGAATAATCATAAGAAAATATATATATATAGCTACTAGTTTAGAAGTATAGTAATATAGAATAAGAGAACAATAATATGCAGAAGAGTAGAATAGTATAGTAATCAAGTATATAATATATAATATATATGTATGATGTCTGGCAATGTCACGCCGGTGGAAGATTTACCTTGAATCTACATTCTTGCATTTTCCTATTCGTAAAAAAAAAAACGATTATGTTCCGCAGATTTTTATAAATCCAATACGTGACATAACTGAAATTATTTCAGCTACCTGAAATAAGCATGATACGTCATCGTAGTAAAGATTAAACGCATAGTAAAAATAGCAATATTTACACGAATTGTGAATCATATGTAATTCATTATTTGTTATCAGTTTCAAAATTCTTTCGTCGAGAGGAGTAGAAAGAAGATAAGTAATTACTTCTTATATATCTTTTGGAAAAATATTATCTCGATCGATTATCATATCGTTCGATTAATTATTATATTTCCAACAAGTAATTATATTTTTTCCTTATGCTGTTGTTAACTACCGATGTATTATTATATAACTTTTTATTAGTTATTCAATTAGTTTTCCTAATATAAAAGGATAAATGCGATAAATTATAATAGAGAATTTATCTAGTCAATTATACTTCATTCATCGAGTTATTTCTTTATGTGTATTTAATTATATACAACTACGTATCTTCATGCTATTTAGTACGATTATCTTTAATAGACATTTAGCTATAAATATTTATTTTATTAGAAGAAGGAATAAGAAACCAGGGAGCTTATAGGCGTGTCGATTTGTTCACTATGAAACTATGTCATCTCGCCTTGGGTCAGATCGATGAAACTGGAATTATATTTACATAAGATAGTTTTTAAACAAAGTTTACCAAACCGTAGAAAACTCAAGAACAAATTTTGTTTATAATATCGCTCACTTTCCTTCGATGTTTTCTTTTTTTTATTCCAAATCATAGACTTGCTTCCTATTCGGTATATTTCAATCGAGAACTTAACTGTTAAAGAACTAACCTGCAAATTTACATTCACTTTAATTTGCACTTTCCGATATATGCAAAAATAAATGTACCGTTATATGGTGTTGAGTTCGTTGGCGGTAAAATCGTAAAATAAGTGATAGTAAGGAAAACCGTACCGATAGTAATAACTGCGTTAAGTCGTTATGGCTCATGAACATCAAGGAATATTAAGAACAAGGTAAAAGCATAAGAAAACACAAGTGATCTAAAAAAAAATAATATTATTATAGATAACTCGAAAAGTACATAAAAATAACGTAAAACGTTATTGCCTGAAATGTTTTCAAAGTTTATTATTAAGAATATCAAGACGTTCTAATTATTTAAATTAATGATTAATACATCGTAAAGGAGTGGTAAAAAGGTTGATAAGTATCACTCAAGAAGGTGAGCAAGGTATTGCTTATATAGTAAATCGACGAACCTTACTTTCAATGACCTCGACGATTGCGTAAATTGCTGCGAACTAAGAGTGGGGACATTGTTACGCGAAATACTAAAGCAACAAGGATGCTTCCAGGAATCACGGGTGAATTAATCACGACCGAATTCATCGCTTTTGTTGGGCGTGGAAACGAGCAAACAGTTTCTATATGATATATGTAGAAACGTGCAAAAGATAATATTGTTTTTTCTTTGTAAAGGAAGAAAAGATGGAGAACTCGCGGATAAGCGAGCGTAGCCTTGCGAGGATATCTGTGTTCTTGGACAAGTGCACAGCAACGTATACTCAGCATGCTTTCACCGAAATGTAAAATAAAAAAATTTGCGTGTGTTCAAACGTATTTGAAAGTATTCGAGTATATTCGATTCAGATGTTAAGCCTTTTCTTTGGGATCGCAATCAAACGTACCGCCTTACGATGCCTTCGTCTGTCACGATCTGTCAGCTCGTTTGACGTAACGCAATCATCGTTCATTGTACCCTCAATTGGGTAAGACGATTCGCAAAAGCTTTTAACGCCGCTTTTCCTTTTTCTAACGGGAATGCATTTCCCTTAGGATTTACAATATCGTTTGCGATAGTGGTCAATCACTTACCGACAAGTAAGCAGACAAAGTCGATGATGATTTTCCGTAAAAGTAACTTTGACGTTCGATCCATTTTCTTTCCGTCGACGTTCCTCTTGTAGTACTAGTTACAGTCCACAGCTCAATTTTTACTTCGCGCGGTTCTATGTAGTATGAATATTCGTGCGTGTTGTGTGTGTGTGTGTGTCTTCACGCGCGCGCGTGCGCACGTGTGTGTATTTTATTGAGAATAAGAGGAGTACGCGCGAACGCGATGCAAAATATCATGCATACGATATATATCGATGTCTCTGTGAAATTTCTGCTCCGTTGTGTGTCAAACGTTAAAGAGAAAAAAATTTGCTCGGGGGAGCATGAGGAAAAATGGAAATAAGGAGATAGAGAGATATAAAGAAAAAGAGAAAGGAAGAGAGAGAAAGAGTGAGAGAGAGTTAGAAAGAGTGAGAGAAATTTCACGACAAAAACAACCAACTCCTTCAAGATCCGAACGAAAACTGTGCGACGACGGCAGTTCGCGGCGGTCGAAGAATGCGTCTGCGCTCGTAGCCGCTTCGCTAATGCGGGGCGCACGTGCGCTTTTTGATTGGACGGCAAGTGCCTAGACGCCCTTCGAATCTGTCGCTTTATAAATAAAAAGCTGTAACGAACGTGATTTCTCGCGAAATTCTGAAAGAGATCGTTGATCCGTTGAATATCGTACGAACATCCTAATCGATAAAAAAAACCTTAAAAGACATATGGAATCGTAAGTCGTTTTTTCTTTTTTTTCTTTTAAAGATAACTAAACGATCTGCAATGAAATAAGAACGTTATTAGATATTGTCAAAAAGCTCTTTTCAATTAATATAATTATTTTTTTTTTATATAATTACTTATTTATTATACATAGATAAAATTTCAGTTATCATTATCATGTTCACTTATGATTTCTTCCATTTATAAAATTGTACATATATATATATATCAAACATACTATTAAAAAAATTACGTTGAAAAGCAAAAATGATAAAACTTGATAAGTTACAATCATCAATCGTCTTAATTTTTCTGATAATAATTTTCGTCAAAATAATTCTGATTTTAGTCCGTATATATATATATATATTGTCATTGGCTTTATTTAAGGAGATCCTTTGTTTACTCTATCTAATTTGTGTAATATAATGTGACTCTTATGGTCTTTTTTTTGCATAACCTTATACGTTTTGTCGAATTTATCTTTCTTTGAGATATTCGTGAAACTACAAATGAAAATTAACTTTTGAAAGGAAATAAATATATAAAATATTAAATAAATTAAAAATGTTAAAAAATCTCAAATATATTTTTAAATATTACTTGAAAATTTCTGTGGTATTTCGTGTATACGCTTGCATATTAATTTTTTAAAAACGCACGATTATAATAATCGCTTTTTTCGATTGCACGTACGAAAGTTAAAAGTCAAAAAATATAATAAAGATACAAGTCGTATGTATGTATGTATAGACACACACACACACACACACAACAGATAAAATTATATAAAAGAGTAATACATTTTTTACATTACCTTTTATGCACGGTAATATTAAGTAGAAAAAAAATATATCAGAAATGTATAACGACATATGTATATACGTATGTACATACGTATTACATATGTCAGGTATTGTAAATATTACAAACACTTATTAATAATAGATATACACACACACACATATATATATATATATGTGTATTTTATTAATATATATATATATATATATATATATATATATATATATATACAAATATATATATATATATGTATGTATATATATATGTATATGTACATATATGGCGATAAATCAAATGATAATGTCTACCTTAACAGATTAATACACAAAAATAATGTTATCGTAGTTATCTTATACTATTATCTCATTTATTAAATTGCCTAGTTTTCTGAAACATCTGATTTTTGTACCGATTTTTATATGCCGCATTCATGGAAATAAATTCGCGTAAATTTAAATAATGCAAAAATAATAACTTATAAAGTAAAAATAAATAATTTATTAAAATTTTTAATAATTTTTCTTTTTATTCTATTTAAAATATATGTTAAATAACATCTAATTGAAGCGACTTGATATTTGTATGATATAACTATGTGCTTTCTCAAGTGATTTATATATCATAACATGACGCTGTTACCTTTCCATAATAATCTAAATTTCTGTGATATAAGCATAATAATATGTTTTAATGAAAAGATCTATGAAGATTATAAAGATAAGATTATTAGTCTGCATTATACTTATCTAAAAAAATTGGATGCTGTTATGAACAGGGCAGGTTTTAGGAATCTTTTCAGAAGCAAAAGACGATAAGATTAAAGAAAAACGTAAGTTAAATATGTTCCAGCAAACATGCTTTGATTTATCATCAGAACTTCCTTCATACTACAAGCACGCCGACTCTATAAAGTCAAATTACGAGATAAGACTGATACTTCGAGTCTCATTGTTCATTGTAAAAAGAAATAAAGTACTACCCAAGATTTCTTACACATTTCTATTATAATTTTATTAATATTAATAATAATATTATCGCTATGATCATCATCATCATCATCATCATCATCATCATCATCACTATTATTATTAATTTTATTTTTATCTTTATTTTTATTATTATTATTTGTAGCGTGTATTATATCCGATGTAACAAAAGCGCATACTTCGATTGACTTTTCTTCGAAAAATCAATGATTGTATATTTATCCAATGGACGTTTAATTGGAAAATAAATTAAAAAAGAATATATATATCGTATCATATTTCGACTTAACATGATTGTGTATTTATTATAGGGCAACTATATACAAAAGACAATACAGAACGAAGCGAGTACATGGAATTTACCTCCTTTCTTCGTCTGTAACAATTACCATGTACAGGATATACCTGACAATTATTGCTAATAATAAAAGCGACCGTCGACTGTATATAATACAGACAAAAATTTTTCTAGGCTTGTCTGTATGTTAGCTCTGGCTATGTGTCTTATTTATTGTATATGTGGTCGAAGCAACCGATCGTCAATCGTCATGCTTAAGTACATTCAACAGTCAGCATTACTTAATTTTACAGATTTACAGTCATTTGTCAAAGACTGTATAAAATGAACATTATTCGCATATATAAGATCAAATCGTTGATTCATTTAATTGAATCGTTTCTATCGAGTTCCTTGCATATAGGAATTACATTTAAAATAATGTAATCATTCGAATACATTTCTGATGGTTCTACTTACGAAGGACATGTAGTACTTTGTTAATTAAAACATGTTAACTTAGAAATAATGACTCATATTAATTGTCTCATTTATATCATTCATTTCATGCTTTCCGCATGCATTAGTCTAAGCACTTATCGTCCATTCGTAGGTGTCCATATTAATAGTAGACTATCGATAGAATTATCTGTCGGTATAATTTATTTTTCGTTATTTACTATACTTGCGCGCATGTATGCTTATGAAAACTATGCAGTGACAAGAGAAATGTCAATATTTTCTTTTATTCTTCCTATAACATTTTTACCTACTGTTCTTTTTCTAATGTATGTTACGTGTTTGAGATTAATACAGTTTAATTAACAAATATGATACACAAGTATTTTATCTTATATGAATATCAATAATTTACGTTACATTGCATTGACGATAGTAGATAATAATAATAACGCAATAATATTCTTATATCGTAGAATATTTCATATGTATTGTAGTCGTGCAGTATAACTAATAATAGTAAGAAAATGCTTACTCCTTTCAACATGAAAATCTGCATTGTGATGTATATAAATAAATTTTGAATAATTCTTACACAAAAAATAATTGTGCATCTTAGCTTCAAATGCAATATTTTTGTGATTAGAAAAATTAGAGCCAAACTATGTAAAAAATGTTTCGTATCCTCATAGTCACTTTGAATAAGTTCTTTTTTTAACTAGGAACATAATTACAAAAAGAAATAATATTTGCTGGTCTTACACAACTCGTTAAAAATATAAAAATTAATTTAAATTATATCAAATTCATAATCTATACATTATAGCTTTCAAATTTTTCCGAAGTCATTTCCACATATTACAATGATTAAAGTTAATTTACTCTGTACAAATTGCAAATTTCTGTTAAATATTAATTTAAACATATGCAAACACTTATTCGCACAGCCTCTTTCATTAAGTTCTACGCACGCACACATATTTCAAATTCATAGTTAACGGAGCACAAATTCTATTTCAAAAATGGTGCTAATTGCATCTTTACACTGCTCTTTGGTTATTATAAGAGACTTTGGTTGTGCTAACCGCTATTTTTTTTGACTACAAAAGACATATTGAAATATATTTTTTGTACATATTATTAGACCCAGAGAAATATACATAACCAAAATGATTTTATCATAAACAATAGGGAAAAAAAATTGTATTTAATTTTTTGTTATTACTTATTCCAAAACATATATAGAAAAAATATTCTATGCTTAAAATTTCTCTTCCTTTCTTTTTTTTTTCTTCTTTTTCTTTTTGTACTTTTCATATCATAATAATTAGAGAAATTCAAAATATAATTTCAAAAATTGTCAAAACCAATATTACACAAATTCTCTTTCTAATAGTCATCTTCTTGACTCTAATGCATATGCAGTTATAGTACTATCGACACATCCCGCTGCTAAAATCACACGATAGGGATGAAAACTAAGACAACTTACAGGACTAATTCGTGTACCCATAAAACCTTCGTGAAACTTTATTGTATTGAGATGATGTCCATGCGTATTATAAACACTGATGCAGTGATTCGTTGAGCCGCTAAAATAAATTAATATAAGATGATTCTTTTGAAGTAAAAAAATACTTCAAAAAATTTTATATATTTTTTACTTACCAAGCAAAAACATTAGCATTTTCATGAACGGTTAATGCTGTAATGCCTTGCGTTATCTGTACAGTATTTATAGAAGAATTTTTTCTTATGTCAAATATTCTAATATCCCCGGAAGAAGATCCAGTAAATAATTGTGATATGAAACCGTCAGATTTTCTTAAGTGTGTTCCCAACACCCATGCAATATGTTCTCTCCAGGTCATAACTCTTGCTTCCAATGGAGGCAATCTCCGGTCAAAGAGTCGAACTGATCCATCACCACAGCCTAATGCCATCAAAGATCCTAAAATTTAAAATATAAAATATGCATGTCTACCTTATTATAATTTAAATTGAACGGAATGAAATTTTTATTAAAAAATATTGAATACTGGATTGTTTATTTAAATATAAAATATTGAAAATTCCGACATTATTTATTGACCAATTTGATACAAGTAAATATATGTATATAAAAATAATATTTTCATTTATATTAGATCTTATAAAAAATTACAAACCTGTATTATCGACATCAACAGACGTAATACAACAATCAGCACCTGTTGGTATATCTTGCTTTTTCAATTCTGTTTCTGCATCCCAAAGTCTCACAATACGAACATCACCTGTTACAACTAGAGTTAGAGATTTTTGCTCCCATTTAGTAACCAATCCTGCCGTTGCTAAATAGAAAATTCCTTAATATTTCTGTGAAAAATATATTATACTTCTAGGAATATACAGTTATCGGTTATTTACCAGTGGAAGTCCTCGCTAATGGCTGTATATCAGACAATGCTTGCCATGCAGTGAGCAAGACAGGATCACGTCCTAAAGTGCTACTGTAATTCTTCCATACTCTAATCGAACCATCATCTGAGCCAGCCATTAATAACGTTACATCATGAGCATTGATAAACTCCAAAGTTGTAATACGTGACATTCTATTACCACGACTGGCGTAATATGTTAATTTAGCACCGTTTTGGCAGTCCCATACACTGTACATATATATTAACCATTCTATATTACAGATATAATATAGTAATCTGATTTTAATTTATTTAATCACATCAAACAATAAATATTTTAATGATTTCATGGTTCCTAATAATTTTCGAGCAGTAAATCAAAAAATATAATCACAATATTAAAATTGAAATATCCTCTTTTTAAAAACGTTTATGTCTTTGATTTCGAGTTTTTTTATAATAACAAATATACTATTAGATTGTGCACAATGCCACGCACAACCTATGTGTATTTAATATAAATAATAGTGAACTGAATCATATTATTAATATTACCCAAAGTAATCCTTCAATGCTACCGCCAAATGTGATTCAAACGGATGGAACGTAAGAACATCTGGAGATTGAGGACATCTAGTATGAAATACTTGAGATTCTATTCTATTTTGCATTGCTTTTAACTGTTCTTCTTTCGCATCATGTTTCTGTCGTTTGTTTCGTAAATACCTACAGAAATAATTTAAAAAATTTATATAATTATATAAATTTATATCATAATTATATTATTTAAAATAATAAAAAGCAAATATAATAATAATCCCATCTGGTTTTCAATAATATTAATTACCTCCATTCGCGTTCATAATGTGCCCTGCTTTCCATGTCGCTTATAGATTCAGTTTCATTTTTTAAAGTAACAGGTTGTGCAAATTGTGCACAACTCCATTCAACAAATTGTGAAGTAGTTAAAGGAGTTTTAATATCAAATATTTCATCTGCTTCTTCTGATATCTTGTAATAAAGAAACAATAAATATATAGTTAAATATAGACAGAGGGGACTTAAATATTAGTATAGTACAATATGTATTTCTGTACGTATTTAAATATTCTGTACGAATACTTAAGTTCCCAACTGTATATACAATCTGTATAAGAAAACAAAATGATATTTTATATTTACTGTAATGGGAACCGGTTTCCTAGGACGATTACCATGTGAAGACATTCGTGCAGATCGCAATAGATCTGTTCCAGAATTAACTATAGGTGGTGATTCTCCCTTGCTGTTACTAAAAATGATATAAAAATCTTAAAACAATAACTTAAATCTGAAAATGTATTTACTAACCTTAAATAACTAGTTTGATTTGATGGAGAGGGTGGAAGGGACAATGATGAGGATATTTTTGTCTCTCCTACTTCTTTAGAAACAAACGAATCTTTGACCTGAAATTTTATGTTTAAAAATTTGCTTTAACTTTACTAATATACAAATAATTAGACAATATACATAAAGACATTTTTTTTCATCATGGCAATATGCATTACCTGTCTGCGAATATGATTTGTTACTTTTTGAGACATCACAGCGACCGCAGGATGAGGATCATTATCAAGATTACCAAGTCCATGCCATAATTTCATGTATACACTACCATAAGATAAACTTGGTAAATTTCCTAAAGAACTATGACCTATGATAAAAATGCACTAAATTAATGAAAAATAATATAAAATACAATTATTCTATAACAAAAATGTATACAAAGTGTCCACCAGGATTATTATGAAATCTAATCATTTGTTCAAAAAGCAGAAACAAATCAATTTTGTTTTCAAGAACGATAGATTCGCATCATAAATTCACCTACTTTGAGATAACCCATTTAATTAAAGATTTTTGAAAGGATTAGCTTAAAGTGAAGTGAGTAAAAAACAAAAAAATTTACTTCTTGTCGTTTTTCGAAAAAATCACTTAATTTCATAATAATTCTGATGGGCACTTTTCTTTGGAACATTCTATATATTACTGTATTGTATTGTATTGTATTGTATTGTATTGTATATTATATTATATTATATTATATTATATTATATTATATTATATTATATTATATTATATTATATTATATTATGTTGACATATGTATATATATATATATATATATATATATATATATATATATATATATATATATCAAAGTAACATATGATCATTGAATATTTAAAATTTAAGATATAAAAAGATCTATTGAATACATGAATAGTAAGAAAGTTGTGTAACCAAGAACATGCAATTGAATTCCTAATTATTATTACCAAGTGACTCGCAAGGTTTCCTCACGAACTCCCAATTATTTCCTGGCATATGAATGAAACAATACAAGTAACTATTATCTTGAGATCAATTAATCATATAGAATGATATAACACATAAAAATTTTACCTAAACTACTAATAGAGGATGAAGAAGAAACTCTTTTTATACGGTCTTGACCAAGCCCATCAGTTGTATCTACAGTGTATGTATTATTAGGAGACAACATCTTCAAACGATCTCGTGAACTAATACGTCTCATTCCACTGAATGGTGATAATGTTTCTACGATTAAATCTTTTCTGCTATTTTCTTCAGCTAAAGCTAAAGTCACAAACGAATTCTCAAAATGTAGAACCATCCATTGAAGTGCTACTACCAATTCCTACAATGTCCATTCAATTTTGTGATAATTTTTTCTTATCAATAATTCGTAATGATTTTAAAAAATAAAGCATACGTACTTTTCTTACTAAAGGACACATATCATGAGAAACAGTATTAATAAGCGTCATAGCAATAATTTGATCGATATTGTTTGCATGTTCGCTTCGAGTTGTTACGCTGTTTATAAAAGTTCCTAGCGCATAAACGCTAGCAGCTCGTACCTACATAGTTTAATAATCATAGTTCACTGATTTTTATAACATATATCAAAATAATAAACTTTATACCTCAGGAACAGGATCATGTAGTAATATGAAAAGCTTTTCATGCGCAATGTCTCTTACTCCACACCATCTTGCTTTATCATAATTATGCCAAAGTCTTCCAAGACATAAACAAAGCCATTGACGTAGTAATGGATGAGAGTCACCTAATTGTTCAAGACAAATTGATACAAGACTTCCATGATTTGCAGCAACTTGCCCAGGTCGATAATCATTTACAATACAAGCTAACACAAATGCTGCTAATGTTCTGTGTTCCCGCTGAAATATGATTAATTTGAAGATATACATAACAATGAAGTTAGTAATAAATTAATTAAAAATTATGTCTACAGATATTGCTGAAAATACTATCAAATTTTATACCAAAATCGAAGTATCTTGAAGAACAGACAGAAAATATTTATGACCATCATCTCGTACTAAATCAGCCTGACAGGTCTACAATTTAAATAACAACTGTGCATTAACATTAGTATTAAAACGAATAAAATAATAACTATAAAATGTTGTAGAATATAACTTACATTATCCACTGCAAGAATTTTTGCCCAGATAAACACAAGTAAAGGTCGAAGTTCTTTTGCATTGCTTTGAAGTAATTTTAAGACATATGGAAAAATTCCAACGCTTAATGCTAAATTCACAGCCCATGGACCAAGATCAAGAAAACGTCCTAATAATTCCAATGCTCTAAGTCTATGTACTTGACTCAAAAGCACTTGTAACACAATCGGAAGTTGTTCTGGAGGATTACGATTTTTTGAGCCCAATGTAAGCCACACTTGAAAAGCTGTTAATTGTTCTTCAAAGAAAGGAGAATGTACAAATTGCTCTTCATTTTCAAGAATCTGTGGTAATTGTGCTAAACATAAATCAAGTGCCAAATCCCAAGCTTGCCACATTGGATGCTAAGATTATAAATAAAATAGAAAAGATTATATTGATATATTTCAAAATTTTATCAAAAGTTAAAAAATTGAAATTTCTTATTTCTAAAATAAATGTTCCAATATTAATTTTTACCTGATATGTAGGTGGTAACTTTGGACAAGATACTGGAGTGCAGTCATATGAACGAAGTATTCTTTCGGCGAGTAAAAAGTTTCTAAACAAACTAGCAACTAACAAATCTTGTCTAAACAATCTTTGGAATAAATCTGAAAAAGCAAAACATCTACTTAAGAATTAATTATTATTAGTAATTTTAAAATAATAAAAATTTATTAAGAGCTTAACATACCTCTAGGTAAAGTGTTCCATGCTATGGTATCTGTAATTGCAGTAAATATCCAATTTAATTCCCCTAACATAGTTCTTCTATCGGTCAGCTGACCTGGAATTCTGTAATGTACGCGATTACATACTGTATTGAGTTAACCAATAATATTGGAATTTTCAGTATTTTATATTTAAATAAACAATGCTTGCACTGAAAATTTTGACTTCACTTATTGGTTAATCTAATATATTAATAGATAACAATTATTTTTTCAAACTGTATACAATAATGATCTTCTAATATCATCTAAAAATAAAGGAATTCTAAAAGTCGGTTAAAATAAATGTTCATCTTACTTGTCAATCAAATCCAATGATATCTTTGGGATTAATTTGGTAGTATTTTGCATCACAAACCTACATAAAAATTACTTTAATAAATAATATGACCAAGTATTATATGCATTCAAAAAATATTTGAAAATTTGTTTTCTTACCAACGTAATGCAATTTTTATTGGTGTAGTAAGGCAAGATGTAAACACATCTGCTGGCAGATCTGGATTCATGGGTAAAATCTGATTAGCTGCACATGCTGCCAATTGAATACAATTTTTATAAGATGGGATTGTAGAATTCGCAATTCCGGTTGCGCAATTCTGTTGCACAGCCTGCTTTTCCATCTGAGAAACAGAAATTAATATTATATATATTTTATAATTATAAATGTGAACTTAACAAAACATTTTTACTTCATATTCTTTTTCATGCTGTTCAGCAAATTGTTGGAAGGACTCAACAATAATGCCGGCATTAGAGCAATCATATACATAAATACTAGGTGCTCCCATCCATGTTTGTAAATCATACACTGACAATGGAATGTATTGTGTATAAGTCTGTAAAAAAAAAATCTGTGTCTCAAAAAGATACGTAATTTAATAATTGAAAAACCATTTTTTCACCAACCCTATTAAATACCCATATTTCACCATTACTAGTAGGTTTAGGTACACCATGTCCATTGTAATGAAAAAGAACTCTTTCTTCTTTAGCATTTCTCCGTAAAGAGGTACATAATTTTTTAACTTCTTCTACTGTAGGATCTAAACTCTGTTTATAACGTGCTCTAGGCTGCCACCTTTCATACTGTTTCTGTAAATTTGAGCCTATCATTTCAAGAGCTTTTTGTGGACTTACAGATGATGGATCTGTAGCAGATAAATTAGAAATTTACATTTTTAAATCTTATGTTATTACACATTTACTTAGATAGGAAAAAAGTAATTATTATAAGCAAAATGTTAAAAATGAATTACTTCAATATTCAAGTATATCCATTATATATTATATATTAAGGTAAATATATTAAATGTAATTAGAACACCGATGTAACATTATATAACAGCAATGAAAGAGACAGCAAATAAAGATAATTAATAGCAAATTAAGTAAATAAAATTAATTACCAATCCAACATTCTAAACGAGCACATGGTTGTGTTTTAACGATATCAGGTGGATCGACACCAACATTTAGACAAAGTACCAATGCAACGCTAACTGTTTTCATCTGAAAAATGAAAAAAAAAATTATAGTAAACTTATCTTAATAAAAGATCTATAATATTAAGGAAAATACTAAGGCAATTCAAATAAAAAAAAAAATAAGAAAAAAAAGAAAACCGACCCGTTCTTTCATGCGCCAAGTTTGCGTGACACAATTGATACCCTCGATTGTCGTTGTATGTCGAGGTTTTTGGAAAGCAACAGGCATTTTCCAATCGTCCTCGGTCAAATTCGAATTGTCTTCCTCGTGGCATGACTTTGCGTCGATAACTGACATCATCCACTTATATTTCACGGAAAGCCTCCGCCGGTTTCCACGAAAGACACGTTTCGATCACATCAAATTTCAATTCACTTTTACACGGACTACAGTCTGTAAACTTAAAAATAAGAAATCACAAAGCACACGAATCGCAAATGTATCGAATTAAATCCGAACTTCGTAAGTTTACCTGAATAGTCGCCATGATAAAATTCCATGCGACTCATACTATCAGGTTGGCCAATAATAATATAATCGATGAATTTCTCTACAAGTTAGATTAGTTTCTTTGTTGCATCTATTGGCAACAAAATTACAAGTTTGTTGGGAGATATCAATTATGTCTTCGAGAATGAATATTTCAAATTTTTATTTATATATCTTTCAAATATTACATAAAAATAAAATCTAAAAAATATAACTGCTTTTTAAAGTAATAATTGATTGTGAATTTTAAGTCTAATGTATAACTTTTACAACGAATTACAGAAAACAGGAAAATAGACAAAAATACATAATAAATAATACATTTTCTTCTGTACGGATAAGATTGGAAGAACAATCGCGCGCGTTTAAGTGTCACGAACGCAAGTAAGTTCATCAGTAAACTCCGCTTTATTGTTTGAAATTCCAAAAACATGAATGGTTATGTTCAATAGTGGTAATTGAAGCTTCCGATTTTGCGACAGTTCTGCTATCCATAAGTGGAAATTAATTCTCCTCCAGTTAACATATAGATCCTGAATTCTCACTAACCGTCATGTTATTTTGGAATTCAAATTTTAAAATACCATCAGTCCATGAGTCTCCAGAAGCACCAACCTCCATGTGGTGAGACTTGGATCGGTATTATTTGCGATTTACCGAAATTTAATTCTAGATTATATAATGCAAATACTTTCGGGTTAATGGTTGAATATTTCAGTATGTTTCCAAAATCTTTTCTTTCTAATTCTAACTAAACATTAACTTACGTTTTACATTGCTAATAATACTTCAAAGATAAATAGATTAGATGTAGAAGAATTTTAAAATAATTTCTTAAAAAAACTCACTGAAAAATTCTAATCTCTTTATTATACTTATTTATTAATGATGATATATACATAATTATTAATAACTTTATAGTTCATATTTTGTCCATACTTATTGCTGGAATCGTACACTATATACGAAAAATGGTGAACGACCTTAACGGTCAGACAATGTTTAAACATGAAATGGACATGGCTGTATATAAATGGATATATATAAATGGACTTTCATTAGTTTTTGGACAAACGATGAGCGAACCAATAAGAATATTTTACAAAATTGTCCATCTCGTATCAATTACTTTACGCTAAATCTAACCGTCAGTGGTAAAATTATTGATAAAATTTGAATGATACTAAAACGACTATAGCATTAATACCACATAAAATTGAAAAGAGTTTCAAGATCACTTATTTTTATGTATAATACAGTGTAAAGTAAAATCTATGATCTATAACAAAACGTTCATAATATTAAAAAAAAGACAGGAACGATTATAACTTTATGACAATGGATAAAAGAAAGTTACGATTAAAACCAACTTTACATAAAAATTTGAATCATACTTCGAGTCAAGGATCAATAAGTAATTTAACTAATGAAGATAATCTAACAAATAAAGAATTAACATCACGAAAACGTAAACTACCTGTTTTAGATATAGTAAAAAGCAGAAGCAGGAATGATTCTAATATTTATTTATCGCAAAATGAAATAACAAAAAAAATGAGAAGTGAAGTAAATCTTACACAAGAAAAAACTAAACTTTCTCAATATGAAAACCATTCAAAAATAATTGGTGTATCATCACAGAAAATAACATCAAACATTTGCAAAACTCCTCTCAAAGCAAAAAAGACATCTAATGTTTCAGAAAAAGATAATGACAATATTGCTGAGGCAGAAAAAAGTAGAAATACGCAAAAAAACATAAGTAATATACAAACTACTCAAAAAACAAAAATATTTGTTGATTTTCTAAAAAAATGTGGTATTACATTGGTTTCTGATGGAACATATATATTTAGTAAGTTTCTTCTTATATTTCTATTATTGCATAATATAAACTATATAATATATTGAATATTCTCATAGATCAAGAAGTTACAATAATAAAACAAAAAATGAAAGAAAAGATACAAAGTAAAGAATATAAAAAACAAGAAATTATAAATTCATTGGAAGGATACGTTGATAATCAAGAAAATTTACAAAGTATTTTGTGTGATTTTGAAGTTTCTTCTGATTTTAAAAGCTTTGATCATATAAGTAACACATGTATTGTAAGAATTTTATTACAAGTATCAGAACTACAACCAGATATATATGTGTACTTTCTAAATAAGTTGAATGAATCTGTTCTTTTAGCGTAAGTGGTATTATTTTTTAAAAACTTTAAAGTTTTAATAATAAATACTATAAAAATTAAAGTGTTATATTATTGATTATAAAATTCTATTTATACTATTTTTTATAGTGAATCTATAGAAAAAATACCTTGGGCTCGAACATTATTGCAGAAATTTCGTTTTTTAGAAATTATTATTGAACCAGATGAATTAACAAAATGTTTGGAACAACTTCTTGAGACATGTCCCCTATGGTTTCAACGTGAATTAATTCTATGTATACCTGATATAATAACAGAAGTACAACATCAACCTATTGCTGAAATTCTTAATAAATTAATGGATGATAATAATGAATTAATAGATGCAGTACTAGACTGTATTAATAATTTGACACTTGGAAGAGAATATTTGAATGATTATAAACAGAAAGTACTAGAAATGTTAAATAAACATTTAAAAACAAACGTTATACCTGCCATTACTAAGTAAGTATAAAATATTTTAAACTATGTAATTTTAAAAATCACATTAATTTTTAGAAACATGAATATATTAATGAATTGATTAACTTTTATTATACAGATTTATTCTCAGTGATTGCACAACAATGGAGGCATACAAGAAGATATTATGTGTATTACGTAATCTTGATATGCAGCCTCTTCATGGTGAACAACATGAAGATTGTTATAAAAATCAAATGATTATGATCCAAAATATAAAAATGAGTATTCTACTCTCTAAGAATATGGTATGTGCATCATTGATGATCATAAAAAAAGTTATCAAGGATCCAAAACCAATGGATATCATATTACTACTTCTTATATCATCTACTGGATCATCTAGAAGAAAAAGTGTTGATGCTATTCTAAAACAACATGTGCGATCTGGATTTTACAGATTAAGTTTACTTCAACTTTTATATAATAATTATAAGGAGGTATTTATAATAAATTGTAAGTCATTTTTATTTACCATAGCAATATACAAGTGTCTTCTTTATAGATAATTTGATTTCAGGTTGTACGACATTTACAATCATCTGTAATACAATTAGCAAGCAATTTGTTGAAAGTGGAAGAAAGAATTTATGTGGATTTTGCAATTGAATGGTTTCGATTACAATTTCTTAGTCAAAAAGATACTGTTCATAAGCAACGTGAAATTATAGAAAAAATCATTTTACTTATGGGTAATAATGATCAGACAGCAAAGAATGCCCTTAAAGTATTGTGTAAAATGGCCATGGGAACAGAAGAAAAGGAGTATCTATATGCACACTGCAATCATTTAAGAATTCTATTAGAAAAAATAGATCATTTTGATATCGAAGAAGTTGGCACATTAAATGACTTATTGCACAGTTTATGTACGAGTACGCTGGCAGAATCTTTACGTGATGATTTATTTATAGTTTTACAAAAGCAACTTTCTGCTATAAAACCACTGTTAGTATTATTACTCCATAACTATGATATTTCTACATAAATATAACTGTGTTTTTTTTCCTTTTAGAATAAAATGCAAAGGAGTTCTTGGAGCTGTCATGGCAATAAAACATTTGGCATGTAAACCAGACACTCATACATCTGCTCGTAATTTATTCAGTATGAAATTTATATCCTTTATATTTTTTTTTATTTTTCTTCTTATTTAAATAAATATGTTTCCTATAATTTTCTGAATGTAAAAATATTTCTTTTCTTTCTCTTTTTGCTACTTATTCTCACATATGAATGAGTTTTTTCATAAATGTTATTTTCCACAGAAAAAGTTCTTACTGCAGTGAAATCATGTCCACGTTCACAAGCATTATTTTACGATCAACTGGCACAAGTTATTTCACAAACCAAAAATATCCATGAAGAATTTCTTCGATGCGTGACTATTTATATACAAGATGAATTAATCAACACATACATGGTTAATAAATTGGATTATAAGTAAGTTGAATATTATAAACGTATATGAATTAATACTAATAACTTCTATAATGTATTAATATTATCCGTAGCGGGGAACTTATACCTAAATTTGGTTTAAATAATGTAGAAGATGAGCCACAGAACTTGGTTTTAAATTTTAGTAGTAGAAAGTATGGAGCTATTGTGCCTATTACATTTAGATTATTAAAAACTTGTTGTATGAAACTTAGTGAAAATGGAGATTTGGAAGATATAGATTCTTTATTAGGATGTTCCATTTTAATGCCAGAAAATTTTGATATACCAGAGCCTTTTATAATAGATCTTGTAGTATCCTGTATTAATTGGTAAGTGGATATTGCAAATCTATAATAAATATTATAAATCATTATATAATATTTATGTATTTATTTACAGGTTTAGAGAAGTTATTAGTGGCTTTGTAACCCAATCACAATCTTTATTACAAAAACAAGTATTAACACGATTAAACGATTTAATGCTTTTACAAGGAGAGTTAAGTACAATGTTATCTCTATGTGATCCAAAATATCAACCATCACCATGCTATTTTCATTATTTCCCACCTCCACCTTTTTTGAAAGTTGAAAAAACTATAAGAAAGAAAGGAAAAAAGAAATCCTTAGAAAAAAGTGTAAATACATGTAGTCAAGAAAGTTGGGAAATCGGTTCTATATTGTGCTCTAAAAATCCAGCATATTTTAGAAAACTCGATGCAAAAGTATTTTCTTACACTTGGCTTTCTTTATATAATATTACTATGTTAAAAAGGAAGATACTATTTTATTAAAATTTCTTTTTAGATAATACATTTGTTAGATTTTAAATTAGATTTAAATGCATCACCAACAACACAAAGTATTTCAATATCCCAAGTATGTTTTATTGTTAAAGAACTTCTGGGAATGTTTGAAAATGATCTTAATGAAACATTTTTGAAAGATATTATATATTTATTGCCAAAGATATGTGGAAAATTACAAGAGATTGTTATCGAACTGAGAGAAGAAGATGCTGATGAAAAAAGAGAAGGGGCAAGATTGATATTATGCCTTTTAGCAACAGTTTTTAATTGGAAAGAATTTCACAGTGCTATTTATAACCCAATGCTTCGTGGTACAATACATATTGTGTTTATATTTTTTATATAAAATTTTTTCTGTGATAATTGATAATCATTTTCATGCATTCCAGAGGGATTACGAATATTAGCAAGTCAACAAAATGACACAAATGCAATGCTTAGATCTTGCAAAGAACTTGTTACTGAGTCATGTAAATATATTGAATCTTTATCTGATATAGCCACACGAATATCGATCAGCGTTGCTCTTATTACAATGTATCAGTCAGTAATGAAACATTCAGAAAGTTATATGCAGCAGCATAAAGATAAAAATGGTAAAATATATATAATAACTAGCAATAAGATAAATATTTTTGACTATCAAACTATTAAAGTGCCATGTATCATTTTTAATTGTATATATTAGCAAAAATGGCATTGGGTTTTTTATCTTTGGACTGGTCTAAAGATAAACAAGCAGGTACTTCATATAAAGTTGCTGTTAATACTCTTATAAAAAGTTGGATTGATTATGAATTATCACCTCTTGATACAATAACTATGTTATTGGAATGGCTACCAAGTGAAGTTATAAAATTGGAAAAGTCTCACAATTACTTAGATAGATTACCATCAATAAATAGAAATAATTTCCACTTGCTATATAAAAAGATATTTGATGGTATGATTAAAGGTGTAAAAATATCTTTATCAGCAGCTAATAGGTAAATTAAAAAATCTAATAACTAGTGCTAGAAGCTCAAATATATATACATACATTGAAAATTGATCATATTAATTTAATAATTTGTTGTATTTTAAAGATTTTTCTTCTTCTTTTAGAGATCCTAAAAGAGTAGAAATATGGTTAAATGTTGCAACAAATGTTCAAAAAATGGTTCACATATGTAAAACATTGAATACAAAAACTAATATACTTATCTTCTTACGATGTATGCCTACACTTTTACGATTGTTCTTAAATTCTGGTATACCAATTTTAGAACATAATTTAAAATATCAATCAGAAGATATAACTAAATTAGTAAAATTAATGCAAGGTATATAATGCATAATTTTTATTTATTGTAACATAAATAAAAGTAAAAGTGTACTACAATAAGTTACGAGGAAAATATAAACGTTCAAATATCTACTTATATATTCTACTACATTATAGTCGGTACAAGATATTTACATGCGGTATGTTGCGATGGGATGGAGAAAAAAGACATGATCTTAACAAAACATATACCTGCAGCTAAATCTGTACTTGAAAGATTAGTCTATAGCGTCAAAGGAATGCTTGTACTCAACAACAGTTCTACTGCATTTTGGATGGGAAATCTTTTAAACAAAAATTTAGAGGGTCAAGAAATACTTTCGCAGGTTTCTTAATAATTATATGCAAATTATATGCAAATAGTTGCACATATAAACAGCTCAATATTTCGAGATATAAAAATATAAAACAAAAACTAATATATTTTATTTTTAGACATCATCTGAAGAAACATCATTACCAAGTATTGATACAATTACACATGAAGCATCAAATATATCATCAGAGATATTAGATAGTGATTCAAATGAGGAAGAGAAGTCTATGGAAAATATGGAAGATGGTAGGTATTTTACTAATATAAAAAGTAAAAAATCGAAAGCAAATAAATTATTGCATTTACATGTATCTATGTAAACATACTAAAGACTGATTAATCATCTCATTTATTAATCAATGTATTTATTTCTCAGATGAAGAGTTATAAGTGTCACATTTTATAAAAATGTGACTGATTATTAAAGTGAATTCCTCTAATTAGTAATTAAAGTACTGTTAAATGATTGCCGCTTCCATGAAAAATCCGGCATAAGAGTTTCTTCTACAAAGGTCATTTGATTTAAACCATCAATCATTAATATAGTATGGGTTCTTGTACTATAATCAGCAAGAGAAACAAAAATGGAACTGAGTTCAACATACATATTTGGCGATCTTTTTTGTAATTCAAGATCTGGTAAATGTCTATAAATGTTAAATAATAATATAATAGTTTTGACAATAATATATACATTAAATTAATAATTTATTACATACCTTTCTCGTGACTTTAAAAGTTGCAAAAGGTTTTCGATAAGTTCATCTTGATCTGAAGTTTTAATATTATGAACAATGTTTGAAAAACTTTCTTTTCCTGCTTCCACCTTTTTATAAGGACATTCTATTGTACTATTACCAAAACCTAATATATTGTCTTGACATATTTTTGGTCCTGAAGAATTTAAAGAACTGCTTAAGTAATACACATCGGCAGTACTAAACGAAAACAAAAAAGAAGTTTTAATAAACAATTTTAATTTTGGTAAATTTGTTCACATTCTTAAAAGATAAATAATAGATACATACTACAAATTTATAAGAATTAAATTATATGGATTATAGCCTTGAGTAATTTGATTTTCACTGTGCAATTTTTTTAGATAAGATTCTGCAGAATCATTTGAAGTAATGTAATCATTTACTAAAGTTCCACGGCCCTTTTTTGGAGATTTACTATTACCTGGTTCATTACTTAGATTTAAAATGATACCAGCTTTTCCTTTTATTGATAACGCAAACCAAGTACCACCTTCTTTGCCAGGTTCCATATCAATACCTAATCCAATAAAAAACAAAAATATAGAAAGTCAGATAGAAAATTATTGCAAGAAGTTGAAAGAAAAATATATAAATAGATATAAATGTGTTTTAAATGTAGAGTGTATATATATATATATATATATATATATATATATATATATATATATACAAGAAAAAATTTTATTTAACTTTAATATACCTCCTAAACATGTAGGATATTCCTTCCAATAATGTGCAGGTAATGCTGGGCGTTTAAAAATTTCATCACGATTTCCAGCGAGGATTAGCCGATAAGATTTAGCGTCGGCATTAGGATTTCGATAAATAAATAAAATACACATATTGTCTGTCACACGCGTATTGAAATAATATATAAATGCATTTGGTCTATATTCTTCCACTTAAAAGAATATCATTTGGATGTTATCTATCGTTTCTGATAAGATCATGACAGCATGCAATCATAAATTAAGATAAGATCTTTATAACAGTACATTAAATCAGTTACGATTGTTTAAATTGATTATCGTACGTTGTGCGCCAAAATAATTTGCTATTTATTACAATAGCTTCTTCGTTTCCTCTTGTTTTAATCAACATATCATTATTCTTCCTATCAAATTATAACAACTTATTACTAACTTATTCCAAATACATCATACGTATAAATATTTTAGGATATGTAGAATAAAATTTAAATAATACATAAAAAAGTATACAAAGGAAATTGATTTCATAAAATTCATGGCCAATTTGAATATACCTTTATTGAATTTTGATTGGACAATTTTTATATTTATACTAATTCAATCTAATCAAAATCTTGTAGAGCCTTGTGTCAACGTTATTTAAGTTTCAAAAATTAGTTCTCATTACTTTACGAAAAGTCCTTATGACGTCTCTTTAAGCGATCGTATATATATATATACATATATATATATATATATATATATGCTGTTTATAAATTTTTAAACACGGATAGTACAATTTGATAGTATATCGATTCAGGCGCGTGCGCAAAAATGCATGATATCTGTGTCACAAATTACTTCGGAAATTGCTTTGGAATGCTTCTATGAAAGTTAAACATTTATCAGAAATTCTTTATGATTCTATTTATCTGTGTCTATATGTGGAGAAGAACTTGAAATACAATGATATCAGTAAAAAAAATGCACAGAAAATGTAATATAAAAAAGTATAATTAAAATTGCAAAAGAATAACCTTGTATCAAAATGATACAATTCATTAACATGATATTATGAATCGTTTAACTTGGTATTGTGGTTCATGGATGATTCTTATCAAATTGTGAACAACACATATTTTAAAAAATTATTCCATAATCTAGTCATCTTTTTATCTATTTTACGATCTAGTCGTATGATCTGGTCACAACTAATTACCAAAGAAGTTTTGATAATCTGTAATAATAAGTGGGATGATTAAGTGAGTGCATTTTATTAAAAGTATTAGTAAATACTTATAGTAATATATGAACAATACATATTTCTTATATTAGAAAATAAATCATTTTTAATTTTATAAATTCTACTTCTTCAAGTTAATATCATTACCATTTTCAAATATAATAAAAATAATAGAAATAACAAAGATCGACAAGTATTTAATAAACTATAATTCCATTGCAGTTACTATTAAAAAGTATTATTATAAATATAATATAATTGATGCGAGACTCAATGAAATTGGGTGTTTAATAAGTTTGTATTTACTTCATACCTAAAGGTATTTATAATTATTAGATATATAGATGAATTTTTCTTAGATCATGATATTAAAAGTATCTATAAAACAATTATTTTTTTCTTTTTAGATATGTCAAAACACGTCGAGTTACAGCATTTAGTTGATGAAGATGTGGAAAGTAATACAGCCTTCCATCAAAAGCAAATGTCTGCTCCAATTTGTAAATCATGTCCATACCTTGGCTTAGTCTTAGCAACACTTTCTTCTTTGTTCTTTTCTTTATGTAGCGTTATTGTTAAAGGATTAGTAGAAGTTAATCCAATGGAATTGGCAGCCTTTCGATTTGTTGGGGTGTTACTACCAACAATACCAATTTTAATATATAAAGGTGAACATCCGTTTCCTAAAGGACGTAGAATAATGTTAATATTGCGAAGTTTTGTAGGTACAACTGCTCTCATGCTTAGTTTTTATGCTTTTAGACATATGCCTTTAGCAGATGCTTCCATTGTAGTATTTTCTGTGCCTGTATTTGTGGCAATATTTGCAAGGATATTTTTAAAAGAACCTTTTGGATTATTTAACATACTGACTGTATGTTTAACATTGATCGGGGTTGTGTTAATAACTCGTCCACCATTCATATTTGGAAATACCATAGAGTCTCTTTCAGATGTTCATAATACATCAGAACATGCTGATTTATGGGGTGCAATAGCAGCATTTTCTGCAACTTTATTCGGTGCTAATGTTTACGTTTTATTGCGTGCATTAAAAGGTCTTCATTTTTCTGTTATCATGACAAATTTTGGATCACTTGCTTTAATACAAACAATAATCATTTCTTGGGCGATTGGTGCTCTCTGTTTACCCCGTTGCGGTGCCGACAGATTGTTGGTCGTTGCTCTAGCATTGTTTAGTTTTGGAGGACAAATTTTACTCACTCTAGCTTTACAAATAGAACAGGCTGGTCCTGTTGCTATAGCAAGATCAGCAGATATAGTTTTCGCATTTTTCTGGCAAGTACTCTTTTTCAATGAAATACCTAATAAATATTCAGTAGGTGGAGCAATCTTGGTAACAAGTTCAGTTTTATTGATAGGATTAAAAAAATGGGCTGTGTCATTACCCGACACATCCAATATTAAAAGATCATTGAGCATATTAGCAATGTAGTTTAAAAAAACAAAAAAAAAATCATTGGCATGAAGTTTTTGAATAATTTTAGAATCTGTGGGTGTTCCTAATACATGTCATAATTATGTTACTGTGTTATAATGTCTTATGTATATGAATATTTTCAAAATACACATTTCTTGAAACATGATGTACTATTATGTGATATAGATATATTCAATACATATTTTTATGAATTTATCAATTGCTTATTACAAAAGATTGTGATACTAAATTTATATTGGATCTAATAGTCAATATTAATTTTAACAAAATATTGTTTTCTTGAAATGTTTTTAATGATTAGCATAATGTTATTTATTATAAATTAAAATAATATTATTACATATATATTTACAAAACTATCTATAATACTTTTATATAATTTGAATATAATACTTTTTTTTTTAAGTTTAATAAACTTTATTTTCAAGATGTATCTACTACAAGGTATGCATATGAGAAAGAATAGCTTAAGTGTTATTAACATAATTGCTTTTATTAGATTTTATTAAATTTGTCATAGAACTATATGAAGTATTTTAAAAATCGTCAAACAATTAATGAAAGTACGTGATCAACCGTTCATATTTCGTTTAATATAATAATGTGTACGTAGAAATTTATCAAATTTAAATTTGTGTCGTTTATAAAAATTATTATTATTATTATTATTATTATTATTATTATATTGGCGACACTGTATGTATCTTTGATATTTTTCATAGGATAAAGTAGACAACTTTTACTATAGTATTGGCAGGACTGTTTAAAAGGCAAATCCGCTCGAAATTTGTTGATATAACCAAAATAGTCTAATTTTTAATACATCGATTAGTGGTTTCAGTCAGTATCAATCGATGTAATTATTCTATAATGGACAAAATTAAACTATTTATATGATATGATACCTTAAAATTTTTCGTGTATAGTAAAGTATGTTATTATATGCAAGTAAAATTTGAAATAGATCAAATTCTTTTAAAACAATAAACCAATCCTTGACAATCTAATAAAATTTGTAGAAAGTATACAAATTATTATATGTCAGAAATGGAATTAAATAAAAACCGAAATCTAATATCAAAAAGACATTCGTGTTCATTTTTAGCACCAAATTCTGCTACTCGAAAAGGTACACATCAACCTTTATTTTTAAATTCTATACTATATTAAGGTCTTTTCTTCATTAATTTAAAACTTACAATACAATATATCAAATCTATTATATACTTTATATTAATTGTCAATGTATTGGAAGATACATCCCAACAAAAACAGCTGGATGAACTTACCTACGGATTCTCTAAAAATACATATGATATTAAGAATAATAAATATCCAAAACTGACAATTGGAATGTTCTTTGAATTTATGAGAACTGCGTATCAGGTGAATGATAGTTTTGAAGGTTTAGCTGCTATTCTTACAAATAAAAGTGAAATAAACTGGAATAAATTGGCAAAAATTAATTTAAATTTGGACATATCCATTGATAATAAAAATCCAGCAAATGACAGTCAACTGCATAAGGATCTTTCAAATGAACTTGAAAGTCCTAACAACGAGATGTCAGATTTAACAAAAGCACTAAATACATGTACAAATGAAAAAACTGATTTTTATACACCAGAGATAATGCATAATACAGCAGATGACAATAATCAATTAATTTTACCTTTGACAACTAATCAATATACAAAAGAAATAAAACCTTTGCAAAGTATTCATGATCAGTCAATTATGTGTTTGCAAACCATAAATTATACAGAAAAGCAAGATTATTTGCAAAATTCAAAACCAAAAGAGAATGATATTAAGGATAGGAATCAGTTATCAGAGCATATATTACATGTAGAGCCATCAAAGAGTAAGCAACACATAGAAGAAAAAGAACCTATTTTAACAAAAATTTTGCGGAAAAATTTGAGTGATATATTGCATGAAGGATTGTTAGACTCTATATTGCCATATATGCTTCCAAAACCTGCAATATCACAGCCTGTTATTAAAAAATCCATTGTTAATATAAACATCAAAAGGAGTACTTCTTTATCCAATGATATTGATAATGGAATAATAAATAATCTGTCAATATCTAAAGATAAAGATAAAAATAAACAAGTGAAAAAAGCTGCAGAGTAAGTTTTTTCGATTAACTTTCCAGTGCTAATAATTTATATAATAATATTATATAAAATAATAGGAGTATATAGACAAAGATTCATTAATCAATGAAAAATTATATACAATGTTTAACTAATCCTAAGTATATTATTTTATATATTTTTTTAACAATTCTATTTTATTGCAGAAGTGCATTAACATTATACAATAGTAATATGTGTTAATTTTCATGGAACAATATATTTGTGTAATAATTTATTATAGTTATTTTCTCTCTAATATTTACATTTATTATATATATACACATATATAAATATATATTTCATAAGCAGTAAAAAGTACTATAATAGTAAAATGCTGAGAATATATTAATATTTTATATTAATTTCTTATAGTTGCAAATAATTACCATTATAGAAATATACAAGGAAAGCTATTGTATATTTTTCATTCTTTATGTTTGTCATTAGTATGACAGAAGTAGAAATTCATGTATGTGACGAGGGAAAAAATATGAAGAAGGATTTCCGATGTCCTCAAAAACTACTGATACAAAAAATGCATTATTTTGCTGATATAACAGCTGGCCAGAAATTAGAAGAAATAGATATATCTGTCCATTGTGATATTGTTATTTTTGATTGGTTAATGAGATGGGTTAAAAAAGATATCACAAAAAAATCTGAATGGCCTACTTTAGAATCAAGCAATGTTATTCCTATAATGGTTTCTGCATCCTTTCTACAAATGGAACCGTTATTAGAAAATTGTTTTCAATATTGTCATGACAATATGTCAGATATTTTAAAAACATCAACAATTTTAACATGCTTGAACGATAATCTTCTTACAAGGTAGAATATATCAAATATTTTTTATAAACTTTGAATATTGATAAATATTTTAATGAAATTTATTCTAAATATTTATTTTAACATATAGATTGGCTAAACTATTTACAAATGAGGATGTAGAAAATTTACAAGACAAAAAAGATAAAATTCAAAGCCGATTGTTCTGCAAGCTTATCATGTCATTAATAGAAATTAATCCAGATAATAAAAAGGGACATTATGGTTCTTTGGCTACTTTATTTAAATGTGGAAAATGTAATAAAAATGTTGTGCAATCAATTTCTGACTTCATTCCATGTATTTCAACTGCTATGCAGATAGATAATAAAGGGACTATTCATAATAAACATATAAGGTAATATTTTTTATACTATATGATAAAAAATATTTTATTTAATTGTAAATAAGAAGATGATATTTCTCTCTCAGAGATTCAACATGGTCATTAAATGAATATATTACAAACTTGCGGATGGAATTGCGTTCATGGCGTAAAGTATATTGGAGATTGTGGGGTGACTGTCATTTTCTCTTTTGTCAATATTGTAATACATATTTTTCAATACATCAAATGGGTTGGTGTTGTTACCATCCTGAATGTCCACAATTTTTTGTAAATGAACATCAGAGACCTATGTCATTTCCATTGGGCAGATATCCCTGTTGTAGTCAACGTGCTTACAGATTTGAAGTTTTACCAAACCAACAAGGCTGCAAATACAAGGTCTATAAACTACTACTATTTATTTCAGTTTTTATCCATAACTATTATAATATATAATCTAAAAATTATATATTTTGATTAGGAACACTTACCAAATATCAAAACAGAAAATGATATGAATATATTGAACATCTTTATAACATACAGAGATATTATATCTATAGAACCCCCTCAGCTATTTTTTCCAGAAAAAATTACAAGATTAGTAACACACGATTCAAGCATTCAACCAGGCAAGTTAATATGTAAAGAAACAATGTGGTGGAATGGTTTAGAACTTGTACCATCAAGACTGCAACTTGGTCTATTAGGTACAGTAAAATAATATAATATTTTTACGAGAAAAAAGAAAATAGAAAATTACGATGTAACATAAGTTTCTGTAATTTTCAATTAATTTTTTATTGCAAGAAAAATTATAGAGAATTTGAATTCTCTTATCTAAATATAGGAAAAATTTGGAATGGATCAGTTATTCATAAGTCTACTCAGATCATTGACCTAGAAAAACCTTTGCAAAAAGATTATCGTCAAATAACAGGCAGATCTTCTACTAGCTCTTCAGTTACATTTAGTGATGACGATGAAATAGAAATGAATGATGATGATAACACGGATAACGAATCGTATGACAGCGAAGAATCATCAGTATGGTCCAGTTTAAAAACTATTAAAAAAACAAACAAAAAATCGAAAGCTACAACTATCAAAAGGTATAGATAAATGTAATATATTATTAAATGCATCTTTCATATAAGTGCTTACATATATACGTATATATCAATCAATAAAATAATGTTTTTGCTTCTTTCTTATAAATTATACAAATATATATATATATATATATATATATATATATATATATATATATATATATATATATATATATTTATTATATAAATATATATATATATAGGGAAAATGGTAAATGTTGGAGTACAAGTTTAATGGTAAGATATAATCAGGATAATCAAAGAGATTTTGAAGAAAGAATTAATGCACAAATGATTTCACTGTTAACAAAAAGAACATCTATAGAACACATCCTATTATCAAAATCATATAATAGACAACGCAGCCAAATTTATAAAAATATTCTACCAATAGGTATGTGTAAGTTTATCATTTTGTTCTTTTCCCTACAAATAATTTAATATATTTTAATTAAAAAATATAATAATGAACATATATATATTATATATATTATATATATTAGTAATTATCACAACATATATATTACTATAGTTCATGTATTACATACACATATATTACTATAAATTTATGTATAGTCTTGTCTATTCTTCTATACGTTTATTCTTAGTTTAAGAGGAAATATATTTTACAGTTAGATATGATTTTTTCACTAGTCATATACTATGACAAAAACAAATACACGTGCTTACATGTTTTATTACTTTTAGTATATATTATATTATTTCTTCAAATAGGTGGATCCTATATGAAATTAGAAGCAGAGTTTCGTGATCAATGGGCTCAAACTTATAAGAACTCTTCAACGGGAAAGAACACAATGCGTTTGAAAAAACAATAAGCTTTACTAAACATATTTAAAATCTTTTATATAAATTATATTTCATCTATATCGTTATGTTAGGCTAATATTCACGTATTTTTGTAATTTATGATACGAAAAAATTGTGTTTATACAAAATATAAGTTACCTACGATAATTAAAATTAAACAACTGAACGTGAAATGTAGAAAATTTGCAATTTTTATTTCCTTCGATTATCTACATTAATTTTCAAATATTTCGTGTTAATTATGGAACAATATATCATTTTTATTTAAAAACGCGACTTATCAATTTTATTTACTAGTCACTCAAATACAAGAAGAAACAAAATGCGAAATAAGCAAAAAGTTTTTTTATTTATATTTTTTTCAATAAATAGATTTGGAAGGAAAATGTAATTAATGCTATTTTATTAGAAAATTAAACAAAACTTTACTAGAGTTTACTGTAAAATACATAAAATAAATACTTATTAATAAATATAATACTTATCAAGAAAAAATGACCATCTATTGATATTTGTACATTAAATTGAACTTTGATCTTTAAAGGATAATAACAATCTTATCAAGTAAATTTTTTTGTATCAACAGGATTGTTGCATACCAAATCACTTCTATCCATTAATTCATTGAGTTCTGCTTCTGTGAACACTAATAAATTATCACTTGTATTTATTGTACTTTTTCATATTAAATATAAAAAATTGAAAATACACTTAAATTTGTTATAAAAATTTAGATTTATAAATATAAGATTGTGTTATAAAAAATTACCTTCTTTTGTAGATGTAACAATTTTAGATTCTTTTGATTCTAAAAGTTGTTTTAATTCTATAAGTGTTTCCTTACTGTGAATATTTAGCTTGCACAATTCTTTAGACATAACCATCTTTTCCAAAAGCCGTTTAGCTTCAGCACGTTTAACTATTGCTTCATCAATTGTTCCTTTAGTACATAATTTATAAATTACAACAGGACGAGTTTGACCAATTCTATGACAACGTGCCATTGCTTGTATATCTACTTGTGGATTCTACAAATATAATATATATATTGAATATAACTTTCATACTATAACGAATTCTCATAATTTGTTGTATAATTCTATATAATACTATTAACATACCCAATCACTATCATATATAATCACAGTATCAGCAGCAGCAAGGTTAAGTCCTGTGCCACCAGCTTTTGTAGATATAAGAAACAAGAACAATTCAGGATCTGTATTAAATTTTTTAATATTTATACTTCTTTCTTCTAGTTTATTTATACCATCTAATCTAACATATTTATAATCTCGTAATGAAAGATAATCTTCTATGACATCAAGTATTGTTGTCATTGTTGAGAATAAAAGAACTTTATGTCCTTGGCTTTTCAATTTAGATAACATAGCATCCATTACTAAAAGTTTACCAGAAGATTTGATAATATCATCATTAATTGTTGAAACACTAATAAAATCCACAGGATTGTGAATCAAATATGGATGATTGACAATCTTTTTATATACTGCCCCTGAAATAGCAAAAAAAATATACAATAATAAGAATAACAGTTAGAACTGTTGTTTGTGTATACAAACGATACATACAAAATATATATATGTATATATACAATTATATGTTAATTACTTACACCTGTTTCGGAAACGTAGGTTGATAAAGTAATCACGATTCTGATCATTAATATCAATATGTTGCTTCCACATAGTTAGATCTTGTTCTATTTTTGTACACTCTTTGTTTGGTACAGGAGATGTTAATTGATAGTTTAAATTATCACAGTTATTAAATGTATTTTTCAAAATACACTTTCTTTTAGGTCTGCTACCATCCAATGTTTGCAAAATAGATTCTTTCTCAGTTTTACTATCAATGTCGTAATTTAAAACTGCTTTATATAAGTCATGTTGCAACTGTGTGAGTGGAGCATAAACAATTAATTCTTTTTTCGGCGGAATATTTAAATGGACATCTGATTTCTCACGTCTTAAAACAAAAGGCTTCAAAATTTCCCTTAATGATGATAGAATGTGTTTCTCTTCTTCTTGTTTTAAAATCTTTTCAGTACCCTCTGTACCTTGTAACTCTTTCACATTAAACCAGGATTCAAATACAGCCAAATCATTAAATATTTCTGGTAATAAAAAGTTAAGAAGTGACCATAGTTCAGCTAGATTATTTTGAAGTGGTGTACCAGTCAATAAAAGACGATTCATAGATGGAAATGTTCTCACGACTCTATAAAATGATATAGATTTTAAATTATAATAGTACAAAAAAGAATATAAATAAAATAACTTTCAGCCCTAAATATCATTTCAAATATGTTATACATTACAGATACCAACTTACTTAGCTAATAGAGATTGATGATTTTTAATTCTATGACCTTCATCTATAATTATGTATCTCCATTTCTGGGACATAAAAAAACTATTTTCTAATAATGGTACTTCAAATGTGGTTATTACAATAGGTTGTGTTTTATATCCTCCCATAAGCTGGTGAGATTGTTTAATTTTTTTAGAAAGACCTAATCTTTCACTTTTTGGTCCATGAAATACTATTACTGGTAAAGAAGGGGCAAATTTTTCAAATTCTGAAATCCAATTTGGCATTGTAGAAAGTGGTACAATTATTAAATAAGGGCCATCTTGATGCTTCTCTATAAGATGACATAACAATGCTATTATTTGAATTGTTTTTCCAAGTCCCATTTCATCAGCTAAGATACCATTTAATCCATTCTCATACAATACTTTCAACCATTGCAAACCTTCCCTTTGATATTTATATAAAATACCATTAAAATATTTTGGAGCATTAGAATTTTCACAGCCATCTATTTGTACGTGAGTATCTAAATTCAATAATTCTTCTGTAATTTCTTCTTCACTTAAATTCATTTTTGATTTATTCGAATTTACGCGTTTTTCCATCTAAAAGAAATTTTAAATGTTAAAAATAATTTATATACTTCAAAATATAAAACATAAAAAGTAGGTACATTTTACATTATATTTATTATATGTTTGAATTTATTATACTTTTCTAAAATAATATATATGTGATTCACCTTTGGAGAAAAATATTGTTTTATATCATATTCTTGAGTATTTTTTTTTCTTCCTTTTTTTTGTGGTGGTATATTCTCATTAATATTTAATATTCCGTTTCTCTCGTCTTTTTTATTTTTTATCTCTTGCGATGAAGTTGGAGTAATTTTTTTCATAAGATAATTAGCATAAAATTGACTTTGATTTAAAAGATGCATCAACCGTTTATATCTTTGTTCGTGTAATATTTTATTATATTCTTCCTGTGCAATGCGCTTTTCTTCAATATTAATCTCATCTCGCCTTCTTTTTTTTTCTTTCTTAATATCATCTTCAATAACTGAATTATTAAATTTAACTTGATCGGCAATTGTACTCAAAGATTTATTATCAATCGATTCACCTCAAATAATAGTTGTTGATATAATAAATTATTTAATCTCTTATATACGCATACGTTTAAAAATATTACTTTAATTATACTTACTCCTTATTCTTATATTAGAATTATTATTCTCTTTCGTTATTAAAATTTTGTCACTCTTTTGCTCCATCTTCGAAAGAAACAAAAAATATGAAAATCTCTGTAACAACGAAGTATAACTAAAACCATTTAGCGCCTAAATTCCCACCAAATTTAAAGAAGATTAAAGGAAATTTTCAACGTAAACCTCTTTTATCTATATAGCGATCACCAGTTTATCCAGATTAGACATTACACAAATAGTGCCTTTATAACGAACACATGTGCACTAGACTTGACAAATTACTAGTAAAAAGAGTTACTAGGCAACAAATACTGCGACTTCGAGTCATGATTACTAGACTGGGCAAGAATCTCACATCCAATCATTGACATATAGGAACATATAAATATGTGTTATTTTTTGTTATATCTTTATTATATTGTTGCTACAAATAAATTTTTAAAACAGTAAAATATCATCTCGTTATTTAGAAAATGAATTGTAATTATTTAATTATATCATTAGTAGCGAAAAATTGCACACGTTTTTTGAAAGTGCTTAAATAAAAAAATATAACAATATATAAAATATATCGAACTAAAACTCACGATAATTCAAGCGTTATCTAGTAACATTTTTCGAAATGTATATTGAACAGTTATTAGCTTGATTTTACTTATTGTGGTATATATATCATGCGAATGGTATAATAGATAAAGAAAGTATGTGTAATCCAAAAAATATAAACATTATACGGATTATATTGTCAAAAAACAAGCAAAGAATAAAATGTTAGATAATCTTGATATTGTCAAAAATTTATCATTAGATCAAATAATATAGATCGTTCAGTTCTCATCGGGTAGAAACTGCTGTTATTGGAAATCCTGATTCTTTTTTATATATAGTATTTTACTTGTTATTATACGTTTGTTATTATTCACTGTTATGCCAAATGATATTAATTTCAAATAAAAAATTTTGTATATAATATGAAACAAACAAAATATTAATTGAAATAAATTAAGAGAATATATATATATATATATATGCATTTCTATACCCATGTATAAGATTTTTAAATGGTTATTTATATCATGAAAATATAGGTTAAAAACAATATACAATTAAAAGCTTTATTGTTTGGTGCATTACTGATTGAGTGAATCGTTGATTAAAGATAACCAAATTTGATCGAAGTAGCTTTAAGTACATTAGTTGGTCAGTATATACATATATATGCATATACATGCTCAGTATAAATTTTGTTATAGTACTTTCATAAAACAATTATGAAATAATCATTGTTATAAGAGATGGATCAAAGAATTAAATAAATGACATAATAAATTTGCAAAATTTTTGTCTATTATTTACTGTTACAAACAAAGATTATTCCAGTATTCATGCATATATAGAAATCATTATGAATAAACAAACGAGAGATGAATATACGTATATTATTTGTTTATATTTCAGAAAATGTGGTCGAAGATTGTGGCAAGAATCGCCAATAAATATATTCCGTATATATCACTTCCATTTGGTTGTGTTATTGGTTTTATTGGATATCATTTAGAGGGATGGATATCCAACCGTTATACACCTGCGACCCCCCCTGTGAATCAGCAACGTCAAGAAAGATTACTAGAAAATATAGATTCTACATCTAATAAGAAAAAGCATAATCCTTTAGAGGTCAATCTTTCACCTTCGCTTTCGACTTAATGCATATATATAGGCAAATTTACTTACACATTTACTAACTGTTTTAATGTTGATTACCTACTTTATGTAATATAAATATGTAAATATAAAAGTACATATTAAGCCATTTAAGTAATAAAAATAATAATTTTATGTAACCGTTACGATAAATCCTATATTTAGATATTGTTTTGTAAATTTATATCTTTCCTATATATAGAGGCCTTTTATATATATATATATATATATATATATATATATATATATATATATATATATATATATGTAAATGTAGAGAAAATGCCTGTTATCTAGTTTTAAGTAAACGGTTTCATGTTTTAACTAGATTCGTTTATGATATGATTAATAAAAAATAAGTCACACACATCATATATTTATATATTAATTTTAATATTTCGTTTCATAATGCTTATTATATACGTAATGAATGCCTTCTAGGCAAAACACTCAGTGATTTTATTAATATAAATCAAGTTTGGTCCATGCATGTATATGTATATAACTGTTGACATATATACATTTTTAAGTATTCTAATTCATAATCTTCAGTATTAAACTTAATTTTTTTTATATTTACATATTACTTTCTTAAAAAATCACATTCTTTCACATGTAAGATATATACTAGAAATAAATAATATAGTTATAGTAATAATACATTTAACATATTTGGTATTATTATTACACACATTTCTACAGTCAGTAATGTGTTAATTCTTTTAAATGTTATGACTAGATAGTTTAAGTCTTTTTGAATAAACTTATCAACTACTTATTACTTCACTAAATATTAAGATCTGAATATATCATTACATGAAGCAACAAAACACAGATCCAAGAGGCACATAAATTTAGAATAACAATTTCTTCTTATAAAAACATATTTCATTTCAAGATTTTATAATTTATAAAAAAAATATTTACTTCAGATTAAAATTAAAATTGTTTCAATATGATTTTATTTCATCTTTACTCTATATTCTGGTTTTACTTATTGGATATGTCGGCACATATGAAAGTAATACAGTACACATTCTTCAGCATTCTATGACTAAAATTTCTTAAATAGCAAAAAACTGAATAGTATTGGAAGAAAAAAATAACTTTTATTTTGTTTTATTTTGGAAGATATATTACGTTTTTCCTTTGTCTGCTTTTATTATAGATAAATGTTTCCCAAAATATAAAATCTTTAGAAATATCTGCGTTTAATTATTTAATTCAAATGGGACTAAAAAATTGAAAATGATTGTAACAGTCAAAATTCAAAATTTAGAAATGATGAATCTTTATATAAAATATTAGAAATATTATTTTAGTAGTATAATTACAAAATACACATTAAATTGGAGTAAATGTGATATAAATATTCATTATATATGTATTTTTATTTTCAAAAATTCTTAATTTTCTGTCTTATTAACTAATCAAATAATTTAATTATTTTATATGTAATATCTTATAAAGATTTAATGTAATGTAATAGAATTAAATTCATAACATTACTTTATACAGACAGATATTTATGTCATAGAATCAGAGATGTCTAAGTGGATACTTATAAGAATATTAGGTGTTATGTATATTGTTATATTGTGTTGACCTCATTGCAATGTTTAATGTCTGTTCTTTTGGAGGCACTTAGCTTTTATATTTTGTTCTTTTACAAAGTGTGTAATTAGATTAACAAGGCTAACAAAGTAGAAATGAAGATTAATCCATTAGACATCTCTCTCCCTCTATCTCTATCACAGATGATATTAATATTTTTTGATTACAAAAGTATATGATTATTCTAAATTAACTGACAAATAATAATATTAAAAATGAAAAGAAAGTATGTATATGATTGAAATATATTGCAAGTGCTTTTTGTTAATAATAATCTCTCTTTAGATTGAATTTCATGCAATTTTAATTTATTTTTTTATATTAACAATTTTATAGATTGTAGAAAAATGTATGACATAAAAGAACAAATTCAAGCTTTATTTATATTGCTATTTCGCAATGCTTTGGAAAATAAATATGCAATAACAATTATTTGATCAATATTATAAAAAAATTTATTAAACTAATAATACTAAAATTTTTTCAAAATAATAAATAAATATTACCTTATTAGATTACAACTGAATGTAGATACATTATTTGGTTTCCTAGTAAAACTTTATATACTTATTTAAGTAATTAAACATTTTAAGTTTTTTAAACACTTTCCACTGATCAATGTTGTAAGTCTATCTATATTGATATTTTTTCGCGACAATGATATTGCTATTTTCATAGACTTACAGGTACTGATTATATGCACATATGATACGTTGTTGAGCAGACAGTACTTAGTCAATCATACAGTTATAGGTGGTTTGTACTCTTTGTTAACTACATAAAATTTATGTTTTTTACCAAATAAACCCCATATTACAGCAACATTCTCAATTATTAAATTAAACGGAATAGTTGATAATGCTCCACACAAACATAATAAAAAATGAATAATGCCAAAACGATACAAAGAAAATGATTTAACTACTCCAAATATGTACATATAAATATTTACTGCCCCTATAAAAGCACACAAAAAATCTATAAGTGGAGAACAACTAATAGGACATAGTCCTGCTAAAACGATATTAGAAGTAGATAAGGGCATTGTTATCCACGAATAACAAGATATACCTAGTAGCAATTTTTTTTTTAATGGAATTGCTTTGGAATGCACCACTAATAATATACCTTGTAGCCACCTTTTTCTTTGTTGTACAAAATCCCATAATGTAAATGGTGATTTTTCCCACATTTCTCCATCTACAAAATTAAATGTATATCCTTGTGAAAAGGCTTTCATGGCAAAAAAGCAATCTTCTGCAACAGATCCATCTAAACCATTGTTGAATGAAACTTCTCTCTCTGCTGCCATCTATAAGATAAAAGTTGTTTTTTATTAAAAGTTGAATATCCGATTTGATAATAAGAAATGTAATCTACTAATTACCTGAGTGACAACATAAGAACCCTTCATACTAAACAATGGTTTATGAAACATTGTAAATTGTAATCTTAATTTTCCCATGTCATCTGCTACTCTAAAGCTGTCTGCTAATGTTGTAATCCAATTAACAACATCTTCATTTGCATATGTGATTAGGCCTTGACCAAATTGATGTTTCCCATCCAATACAAAATTTAATATTCCACGAATAGAATTTTCTGTCATTAAAGTTTCTTCATCCAAATGTACAATCCAATCATGATCAGCTAACTCATTTACTGAATTTTCAAGGCAGTATTGTAAAGCACGTGCTTTAAACAAAGCACCACTACTTGTGCGATAATTTGCAGGTACAACAATTTCTCTAATTCTACGATGAGATACCAACCCTATTGGTTTGTCACTTACTACTTCTATTTGGAAATTCTCAAGGCCTGCTTCTATACATTTATTTAAATTTCTATTTACATTAGTTTTGACTAATTGTGGATAATCTCCACGTGTTACTATTCTGATACAAATAAATGGTGCCAATAATGGTGAACCTTTCAGAATAACTTTATCCGGAAATGCATTATAAATTGTTAAACCAAAAAAATTAAATAGAACTTGAGGAAGCGAAAGAAAAGTCACACTTCTTAACAGATACAATATTAAAGCACCAAAAAATCCATATCGGACCCAGGGATCTAATTGTTCTGTTTTATTGATATTCCATTGTAATCCTCCAGAGACAAATTCAAATATAAGAATAACAATGAGCAGCAAGCAACAGTGTAAAACATGTTTCATAATACTGCTTAACATTATGCCTGTAATATAGAATAAAAATATTTTATCATTTGTAACACATAAAAATAATTTTAAAGTAAGAAATTCTTAAAATTATTTACTATTTTACTAATATGTTTATATGTTAAGATTAAAGTCCAGGTACCAAAAGAAACAAAATATATATATGTGATTATATAGTTTAATTAATTTAATTTAACCAGCAAGAAAGTATAAAAAGTATGTATATATATATATAAATGACTACAAGTATATATAACTTTGAGATATAGTATTATCTTATCTTTATCTAAAAATTATCAGTCAAGTTAATCACTGAAAGAATTCAATAAAATCTTATCATTTCTGTACTTTATTCTCTATTTATTAACAAGTAGTATAAGTTATTATATCTAAATTTCACAATATGTCTAATATATTTAAATATATAATTTAAAAATGTGTAAATTTATCAACAATAATATAATTAATTTCTATGATACAATAAAATAAGAAAAGGACATTAGGAAATAGTAAACATTCTGCAAGTCCATTTTATTATAACTGTAATCATTTTAACCTATAACAAACATATATACCTGCTTTATGTAGAACTTCTAATTAAAAATATGTTCCGAAAAATTTGTTTAGCCCATTGCCTGTAATAAGGCAATAGGTAAATAACATATAAATAAAAATTTCACGAAGCAACGACCAACACAGTCATTTTTGCAACTTTGTACTTATTTTTCAGTGTTACCATCAGTTGCTACAAGTAATCACTAAATTATACTGAATTGATATAAGCATATTTCTATATAACGATAGTTGATTCCATTTGATTTTGTGATTGGCTGAGCAATTATACCATGAAAATACTTCCGGATACTTTTTTATTATTTGTCATATAAATAAGAGAACCTATATTTCTACTTTCGTCGTGTACTACAATAACAAATATACCCTCTTGAGTCTTTCTGTTATCTAAGTTCTAATAGTTATAGTATAAAACTATAGTATAAAACTATTCATTCTATAGTATAAAACTTTCATAGATTTAGATAATTCGTGTTTGACGCTAGTGAGATAACTAGTGATAGCTCTGTCAAAAAGTAGTTGTAATTTTACATTCATATTGAAATGTGTATTTGCTTTTCTTTTAAATATTTTATCTAAAAATCATGACTGTAATAAAGGAAATATGAAAGTTTTTAAATATATATTAAGTGGTAAGTAAAGTAATACGAATTATATGATAAGTGATACATTTTTTGATTAAGCGTCTTCTTAATAATCTCTCTCTCTCTCTCCCCCCTCGCTCCCCCTCTCCCTCTGCCACTCCCACCATTGCCATCCCGCCATCTGTACTATATATTTATCTATATATATTGATATATATTTAATATTGTACATATATGTATACATACATCCACATACTTGTTTTGTTACAAGTAACTATTATATTTGCGCATGATTGTAATTGACAACGAATTTTTTTTAACACAAAGAAATATTTCTTTTTTCAATTTCTTATTCTTTCAATGTTTAAAAAATTTCTGTTATCTCATTAATTTTATTATCAAATTGCGATTAATTATATTTGTCCTTTAACCATTAGTATTCTGAGACATTTATACAATTAATTTATAGAGAGCAATTATATATATTTAATATAAAATATTAATACAACATATTTTTAGGAGGTAGAAATACAAAAAGTAAAATAAAAAATAAATAGATACTCATGGTTCATTGTATCTGTATTTAACAAATTATATACCAAGTGCCATATAATCTGCAATTTATAGTTATAAAAAATACCATGGCTTCATCAGAGCAATTGACTATTATTCAATCCAAATTCATTTCTGGTGAAATAGTAGTGATTGTATCCTTTGTTTCAATTAATGCAAATTTTATTTTAGTAATTGATATTAAAAGTGATAAATATATTTCATACATACGTGTAAACAACCTTAATTAGTTTCAAAGGCGATGGAAGCATCTTTAATGCAAGGATGGGTAAAAGCGACACGTGTAATAGCTTTAGTTAATAAAGGAGCAACATATGCTCTAGTAGTATTTCTTATATCTAGAACACCTCCGCAAGTATATAGTGATTTAACTATAGAAAGAGTACTACCTATTGATCAAGATTTTAAGTGTGATATAGGTAATTATAAATACAATAAAACTCTCTCCACCGTCCTTATACAATACAAGAAATATGTTCCATGTTATAGAAAACTTTTTAAATTATATTTGACACTCATATAATGATACTCTACATTCATAATCAATATATTCCATATGGTTTGTACAATAGGGAACATATCTGCTAAATTGTACAGGGATTCATTATATTTTATATTTATTTCTGTTATTTATTAAGAGAAACAGACAATAAATATATATCATATTATTTAGATACTGGTGGAAAGCAACAAGAAGGTTTATATGTATATTTGAACATAGCATTCAGAAAGCTTCGTTTGATATTCGAAATGAAACGTGGTACATCAACAAGTTCTTTAGTTTCTGAAATATTTCGTGCTATAGAAGGTAATATATTATTTATTTTCTGGAAAGATAATATCGTCTGATACTTAAAATCTATTCCATATCTTTTTTAGTTTACCAAAAATCAAAAATTTCACCAGCAGAATACTTATGGATAAAAAAATTAACAGGATATATGAGTAATTTAGATAGTACTAGTAATGAAACTCAAAATGTGATTGATCCTGTAAGAATTTCAAAGTAATTCACATTATTATTAATTAACTTATCATCTGTTTGAAAGTTGATTGAATTTAATTATTTTACAGCTTGTAGAATTAGAAAGTCCTGATTTAGTTGTATCCAGACAAACCATAGCATCTGGAAAGTCACCAGTTGCTGCACGGGAATCTGTAGTGCGTTATCAGATGGCATGTAAAGAAGATGATTATACATACAGCAAGACTTTTCGGTTTGTTACTTTATCTTCTATAAATATATTTTTTATATATATCATTATAAATTTTGTATTTCTAATGTGAATAATATTTTTGTTACAGTATATTTATAGGAACATGGAATGTGAATGGACAACCACCTAATGGAATCAAATTAGAAGAGTGGTTAAGTAGTGACCAAGTACCTCCTGATGTATATGCTATTGGATTTCAAGAATTAGATTTAAGTAAAGAAGCATTTTTATTTAATGATACACCACGAGAAGAAGAATGGAGGTAAAAATCTGTTGTCAGAATGTAAAAAATATTTGCTATAATCAATTTCACTTGCAATTAATTATTTTTATTACAGAATAGTTGTAACAAAATCTCTTCATCCTAAAGGTACTTATTGTCCAGTAGCTGTTGTAAGACTAGTAGGCATGATGTTGCTTGTATTTGCTCAAAAAGTACATATGCCATATATACAAAACGTTTGTACTGACACAGTGGGTACAGGAATTATGGGTAAACTGGTACATCTTTTTTGCTTTATTTTAATATTTATAATCATCTATTTAAATAGTTTACCTTAAATTATTATTAAAGGGAAACAAAGGTGGTGTAGCAGTAAGCTGTTCAATTCATAATACATCTATTTGCTTTGTTAATGCACATTTAGCAGCTCATTGCGAAGAATATGAACGACGAAATCAAGATTATGCAGATATATGTGCAAGGCTCTCTTTTTCAAAATATGTGCCACCTAAAAGCTTTAAGGAACACGAGTAAGCAAATATATGCATATAATGTAATAATTTAATATAATTTATTTTAAGATACTATTTCACATTTATTTCTTATTTTGATTGTTTATAGTCAAATTTATTGGTTGGGAGATCTTAATTATCGGATAACAGAAATGGATGCGACAATAGCCAAGCACTATATTCTTATAGGATATTATGCTCCTATTTTAGCATTAGATCAATTAGGCCAACAAAGACGACTAGGTCGTGTATTTCAAGAATTTCAAGAAGCTGAGATAAAATTTAAACCGACATATAAGTATGATCCGGGTACTGACAATTGGGATTCCAGGTTTTATTAAATTTTAAAAATCTTTCCTGTTTAAAATAATTACCAAATTCGCTTATATATATCTTTAAAATAAATGTATTTTACTTTTCATATCTAATTAAAAAATAGTGAAAAAGGTAGAGCACCAGCTTGGTGTGATCGAATTTTATGGAAGGGTGAAGCTATTACGTCACTAGAATATAGAAGTCATCCTGAATTAAAAATATCTGATCATAAACCAGTCAGCGCTGTTTTTGATTCTCAAGTAAGATATCTGAAAATAGAGATATATTGAAATATTATATTGGACGTAGCTTTAAGTACTGTTATCTTTGATTATTATAGATAAGAATTATTGATGTGGTAAAATATCGTAAGACCCATGAAGAAGTTATGAAGAAGTTAGATAAACTAGAAAATGAATTTTTACCTCAAGTAATGGTTGATACAACTGAAGTGATTTTCGATACTTTAAAGTTTCTTGAGCCTAGTAGTAAGGATCTCATTATAGCTAATACAGGACAAGTGCCAGTTCAATTTGAATTCATAAAAAAATTAGATGATACCAGTTATTGTAAAGACTGGTTGCATATAGAACCCTATACAGGTTTTATAAAACCAGGTAAACATTTTTTATAATATAAAACTAATATTTTTATCATAAAACATTATATTGTTTTATAGGTGAAAAATGTGATATTAAACTAGAAATATATGTTGATAAGAAGTCAGCATGTAAATTAAATTCTGGAGAGGACAAATTATATGATATATTAGTTTTACATCTTGAAGGAGGCAAGGATATTTTTATAACAGTTACAGGTAAATGTAAATGTAATAGCTATTAATAGTATAAATTAAAGATCATCAATATTTATAACAAGTTTTTAACAAATATTTTTTTTTTATAATAATAAATTATTATAAGGTACTTATGAGAGAAGTTGTTTTGGATCATCAATGGAAGCATTAGTTCACATTCCAATACCAATAGGAGAAGTTACAGCCGGTCGATTGGTAGAATTAGTAAGTATATTTTAAATTAAGTTAATAAATATATATAAAAAAATTTTTAAGTATCAATTACTTTGAAATGATATATATTTATTACAGGAAAATAATAAAAATTTATCACTAGAACCGTATGCAATACCTAAAGAAATATTTCAATTAGTTGATATACTATATCGTCATGGTATAAAAACTCCTGGCCTTTTTGAAACACCTGGTCTTCATAGTGAAATTATTGCCATAAGAGATTGGTTGGATAATGGAAGTCAAGAATCTATGCGTATCCTTTAAAATACGTATATTTTTTTATTTTTTTATACAAAAGATATAATACTAAATATTTCTTAACATGTTCGATCAAATGAAGCTGGTAGCGTACATTCTGTAGCAGAGGCATTACTTTTGCTACTGGAATCGACAGCAGAGCCTTTGATACCATATAATCTGCATAGTGTTTGTTTAACAGCAGCAACGAGCTATTTACAATGCAAACAAGTAATTTGGAAAACATGTGTATATATATATATATATATACATATATATATATATAAATTTATAATATATTAATATATACTAGAAATATATATATAATATGTATTTTTTGTAATTGAATTTCATTTTTCATTGTAGATTGTTATGCAACTTTCTGAAACCAGGAGAAGTGTGTTTTTGTATATTATTTTTTTCTTACAAGAACTTCTAAACCATACTCAAGACAATGAATTGGATGCCAAAACTCTTGGTTAGTTAAAATATGTCTTTCATTTCTCATAAATTTAAATAATGTAAAAACACATAATGATAAACAAAAAATTATGAATCTTTCTTTCATAGCAACTTTGTTTGGATCAATCTTTTTACGAGATCCACCAAGAAGCAGAGAAGACCGGCTACAAAGAAGTCGTGCAACACAAGCTACATTCGATAGGAAAAAAGCTGCATTTGTCTATCATTTTCTAGTGAATGATCAAAGTGACATCGTTCTTGGCCGATAGTAAAAAATTATTTACATAGAGTACATTAATATGCTTTATATGGATCACTACAATGTTTTTGCCTATTAATATTTTATATATTTATAACATAAATTATGTATAGAATTAAGGATGGATAGATGATCTAGAAATGACCAGAAAGTATTATTTTTTACTTTACAATTTTAAATGTTTTGACAATATTATGAGTATTCAATAGGTTTTTCTTCACGAAGTTCTTGTGAGATTTAGATTATTCTACTACAATAGCTTAATCCACTTTCCACGTGCTTATTTGTTTAGTAAACACGTTAAACAATATTAGTTTTAGTACATACCTATACATAAATATTGTATGCCTAGTATGTACTCAATTATCTAGTCACTATAATTTATAATAAACTTTATATTAAAATATATTTCAGATTTTTGACATATACTAAATTTCTTCATATATTATACAATTACATACAATGGATCGTTTAATCTCTTTAAAAGAAAGGTATATTTCATTATACATATACAAGGTTATAAGAACAAGGTACGTAAGCGAATCAAATACACATGAATTTTATTAAAAAATACATAAAAAACAAATTTGTATCATTAATTAGATTCAATATAAATGACAAACATACGTCTTTGTGTCACAATATGAAAAGGAAATATAAGGAATAAAAAATACGACAAAAAAACTCAACATGCACAAGATAATTTGAATAATTAATTTTTAAACAAAAGCCTATCTTAACTTTAATATTTTATGATATTTATATTTCTTTTTCCAAATAAATGTGGAACATATATTCCAAAGATTATAGAGATCGTAGAGAGCACAATTTCGCATACTATTCGAAACTGCAAATTGAAATGAGTTTTTTCAGTAAAGATTAATACAATATAGTAAATTGTTACCATAAAAAAAGATAATAAAACACTTCTTCGAAATAATTTTCGCTGTTTAAGAATATAAAAAGATAACACAAAATACGAAGTATTAGTTTAGCGTGATGAGATTGCTAATATTTTGCTGTTACTATGAAGTATTTACAAATGAATCATAACTTGCTGTGAGCTGTAATATATAAATGATTAAACATTTTAAAAGTTAAAACCTTGCTGCGGTGTGGTATCAGCAGGTGTAAACTGTAACTGTCCATCTTGTGTTGCAGGTAATGTTGATGAAGCGACCTCGGCATCCTATTTTTATTAGTGTATGACATTCATTAATCTTATAATATGAAGTTAATTGTAAATATAGATTTTATGAAAATAATATAATAAATCTTCATATTAGTACTTACGCCATCTGAGAAAAATGTATCAATCATTGCTATGGCTTTTTGGTATACTTGTTCATTTTCATTTTGTTGTAAAAATTCAAGTTTGTCAAGTCCACCAACTTCTTCAATCATGATAGCAACACGTTCTACTTCACCCATTTTTACAGCTGCTTGCAAAATATTTGTTAAACCATCCAGAACAACAAGAACAGTCTTCCAATCTTTAGATACGAGCAAATTACAGAATGGTGTTAATACGCCCATCTGTACTAAATGAGCTAACTGTTGAACTGAACCTCCTGAAGTTAAATTAGTTATAGCCCATGCTGCCTCTTTTTGTGATTTATAGTCACCCTGTAAATATATTAATTTTATTAAAATTAAAAGTAAAACAAGTAATAAGTAAAAAAATTTTCAAATGATTTAAAGATGTAACATTTGTTCATAAAGGCATCAACTTACAGATTCAAGTACTTGGATTAAAGGTGGTAAAAGATTAGCATGTATAACATGCTGAATTTGTTCTACATTTCCAGCAGTAATATTACTAATAGTCCAAGCAGCTTCTTTAACAATATTTACGCGATTGTGTTGTAATAATGCACCAAGATGTTGAAGTCCACCTGCAGAAATAATTGCGTCCGTTTGTACATCATTTCCTGTAACTATATTTCCAACTGCTCGTAGTGCTGGTGTAAGAACTGTTACTTCATTGGATGAAAGTAACTCTACTAATTTTTGAATAACACCAGATTCAATTACTACTTGTATTTTGTCATTTGGTCCATCAGTAAGGTACGATAGTGCCCAACAAGCATCAGCTGCAATATTTATATAATATTTAAACATTAACATATTCTACATTTTTACTTGTTATATCATGTAAAATTATTTTTTTTTATACCTAAAATATCCTTATCAGTATTGCTAAGCAATCGATTAAGTACTGGTAGAGAAGTTCTTACAATTTCAAACGGTGGTGGTGGGTTTTTATTTCGGCACAAATTTGATAATGTCCAAACGATATTACGGGCAAATGTTACCTATATTTGTTAAACATAGTTAAGTTTAATTAAAAAATATATAAATAATATATTGCAGTAGAATTTAAATTATCCATTATGAGATGAAACTAAGATTGTATGAAATAATCGAAGATATGGATAAAAGAATAATTATTAAAAATATTATATGTATTTATCGCCAATTGAGCGTACACACGCAATATATGAATCATCAAAATATTATCCCAGAAGAGACTGAAAAATATAAGGATTTGATAAGTGAAATTCCGTACAACCATGTACAATTATTTTAATTGTAACAATATATTTATAAATATATTCTTTCATTCATAGATAGTTGAAAAAATTAACAAATATTTTAAGAATATTCATAAAAAATACGTCATACATACAGGAGTGTCAGGCTTAATTAAATCCAATAAAAGTGGCATTGCATCATGGCCAAGAACAAGATCACGAGCTATTGCCCCATCTCCAGCAATATTTCCCAATGCCCATACAGCTTGCTCAGCAACATTCAATGAAGAAGATTTTAGTAAAGCTACTAATTTTGGAATAGCACCATGTTTCACAACAACATGTGTCTGTTCAGATGTGCCTGAGGCTACATTAGTTAAAGCCCATGCTGCTTCAAACTGAAGTGCATTGCTATAAGTTAATAATTATTATATAAGCAACTTAAAAAAAAGTATACAATTTCTGAATAATTGCATTAGAACTTTATTATAAGTAACATAATATAGGAAGTTATCATTATACTTGTGATGAGAGTCCAAGAATTCAATACAGCGTGGTACTATTCCCTGCTGTATCATATTGTCTATTGGTGGATTTTTTTCACGGCTCAACATCTTCCTACAAGCCTGTGTTGCTTGAAGTTGGATAGTTTCATCAGAAGAATGCATACCACCAACAATCTCTTCAATTGATGTAGAGATAGGAAGTATATCAGTGTTTTCAGTTTGTGATAATGGTTCTGCATCTTCGATTATATTTAAATTACGTCTTTTTAATAACTGATCTTCTTTCTGTGCTTTGCGTAACTCTACGGACATTTCACTTCTTCTTCTACGTGCCTCCTATAATTACAAATTGTAAAAGAATATAACACAAACTCATTGTGTCATAATATGCATCCTTAAAACATATTATGAATAATGTTTTAAGCATTATGAAATTTATGTTAAAAAATATAAAATTAAAGAATAATACATTAAACTTACTTCATGTTTATTATTAAATTTGAAATTAGCAATTCTAGTATTACGTTCAGCTTCTGGAGCAGGCATATTTTATACAATGCTGACCTCCAATAGATAATAGTCCAATTAAAATTAGAAAGATGCTTTTAAAAGGTCTGAAAATTATTCTAAAATGTCAAATAAAAATTAGAATTGTGACAATAATATATGCACAAAAGTATTTTCTTTGTAATATCGAATATGTCTCTATTCTTTCCTTAACTACGTATATCCTTCACTTTTCAATATTATTGAAAAGATGTATAACAAAGAACATTATTATTGATCACAATTCAAAATTTGATTTGATAAATAAATTAAATAATATTACAAGAAACATTATATTGATATTAGCTAAAAATGAAGAATGGATTACAAATATTATATATCTTCGAATAACTACGCATCATATTGTTGCGTTCATTTCAAAGAAATGCTGAAAGCGTTATGGCATAACGGTTACTGGATACTATTTTTTCTCTTAACCGTTTCTTCTACATGTACCATATATTAATACCATATCCTATTCGAAAATATAGAAATAATTAAATTTTTAACAGCCATATCATAATTATACTTACTCTAACTTAATTTAGAAATCAGATGAAATTCGTATAAATGAATTTGAAAGAACCAAAGCACTCATCGACTAATCACGACCCGCGCGACGATGTTACAATGGCTGAAGGACTGGTTGCGCTTCTCTTGGCGACCTGTTGCTGTTACCAAACATAGAAAAAAAATTGATATTACCCTTAACCAATTATGGCTTTTACTCTTCGGAGTTATAACAAAGTACAAGATCGCAATTGGCTGAGAGAATATGTGCGATGTGTGATTGGTTTAAAAAAAGTTCAATTTTTTTTCACTGACCAATGGCAATACATAGGCTATAGACAAGAATTATATAGCTTGTGCTTAAAGAAAGAACTTGTATTAGCACGTAAAACGAACTATGCATTGCTCATCGCTCACTTCGTCTCTTTTTTCACTTTCTTCTTTTTTCATCTATTACATTAGAATCCACCCTTTCTATTGCGATCGTAGCACCAAAGGTAACTAGAAGGATAGCGTGACAGATGCATCACAAATAAAAGATATGAAGTTCTTAGTTTCTAAAATAGCAAAAAGACAAAGAATCTTTTATATGTATTTTAATTTTTTAAATAAATATTATTGAGAATATATATTTTGGTATCCTTTGTATGAACGAGAGTGCGCGCGTTTATATGTGTATAACTACATTATATGGTTATTTAAAATAAAATTTTTCTTTCAAATTATTCTACCGTAACGGCCTACATATGTATATATAAACCAGTAGTAAATAATATAGCGTAATCAATTTTACTTACGTTGAGATTTCACTGATTTCACAATAAACATCCGTACTTTCTGTACTCCTTAATTAATTTAATAATTATATAATTATTCTATGTCACTATACCGAATCTTTTACATATATGCATGGACCACGTTGCGACAGCAACAATGCATTATGTGAATCGATTGACGAAAAATACAGACTGGAAAAGCATTTATTTTCGTTGTCATGTATTGCTACGTGTTTCTTTCTTTTTTTTTTTTTCTGTTTCTTTATGACCTTTCTTCCTGACAATAGAAACACAGAAAGAAACATTCGACGACAAACGGCAACTTTTTCAAGATACATGGAATATCAACAAAAAGTTCCCCATTGTTGCTTCATTAATATCGTAACTTAATAACGATGACGCATAATAAAAAAGCAATATATTTATTATCATACGTAGCTTATTTTCACGTTTTCAGAGATTTTCCAATTACTTTTTACTTTTAAATATATACGAATATTTTTAATAGCAATATCATTGATAAAAAGGGAACCTTCTTCTAATAGAATGAAATTGATTGGTGAGGTTTCGTTTTATTTTATTGTTAAAGAAATTTTAATTGTAGATATACACACACAAACACATGTATGTACGTAATATGTAAAAATTACATATTATAAAATTTAAAAAAGATTTTAAAACCAAAAGATAAAATTTAATGATAAAATTCGAAACATTAGGTAAAGAAAAAAATAAAGAAACATATAGCTATCGTCAAAAAGAAATGAACATTATAACGACGTTCAAACAAGACAATTACAAAATTGTCAATAATATTTGCTTATCGCTAAATAACAAAAATCGTGTTATTCAAGGAAGGATACCAACAAGGACATGTTAAATAATAGTAAAAAATGATAGTTAACAATGTACTGCATTATAATGTAAAAAATTCATGCGAAACCTATTCAAAATTTCAATTTTCAGTATATAAATTTCAGAGTACTATATTCGTTCATATGCAGATTGAAACATACACTGATATTTTATATTTCTAATCGGCAGAGGAGGATATTTCAAAAAATATATTATATTTTTTGTTTATACGAAGTATTGTTTCTTATGAAGCATAATATTTTGTTAAAACATTTATAATAAAAAATAATAATAATTACATAATCTTTTTATGAATCTTGACGCAAAAACGGAATTGTTTGCGAGATTCTATAAATATAATATAAATTTTCAATGATAACTGAAGTTTAAGAGAAGTAAAAAAAAATCCTATTATTAAATAGCCGTATCTTGGGAACTATAGCGAGTTTTGAACTGAAATATTCAAAGTGTTAGCACTTTTTTATTGCAATATATTAAAAGAGGATAATAAAAAAAAAAAAAAAAAAAAAAAAAATAATCCAAAATGTGAAATTTTTTGTATGAGCGGCCCACTTTCCTCTTAATCCTATGGATCATCGCGTTGTTCTCTTTCTTGCTCTCAAATTCTTAGTAATCGCGGACGGTCGCACCCGACATACGTATGTATATTGAAAACTGGATGCTGGACAGATTCTGTATGTGGCTGTAGCTTTCTTCGAATACTTTCAACGCGTGGGGATAACTGGAACTTTTAAGTCAAGTCAAGTGCATCCCGGCAGAGCAAAGTAGTATACTGTGTCATTTCAAAGTGCGTTAGTTGTATCGAGATTCTGTGAAGAATTTGGAGACTTAATGAGAAAACGGTCGCAGAAGGTCGCATAACGCTAAAAAGTTTCTTTATTGTAGGATTACCGCAAAGTGATAGCTGACTTTTCATGTATTAAATTAGAAGAAATGCAATACCGCATAGTAAGTTTTTCCGCAATTCATTGTTGAAATAATATAAAAGTTGAAATAATATAAAAAAAAAATTTATTTATGACTATATAGAATTAATTGCAAAATATTTTTAATATATCGTATGTATGTATATACTTATGTATACAAACATATACATAAGTACACTTATGGAATAGTTTTATATCGCGTATGAAAATCATATCATGAGTATACATTTCTTCTTTGACGCATTAAAAAGGAAGCGAAAATCTATGAAAAATATTTGATTGATTTGATTTACAGCTTGCTGTTACCATTTGGTCGAGTATTATCGGAAATTTGGAATTTTGCACTGCGAATGACATAGCTAATAAATACGTAAGTACAATTAACTTTATTACTAATGTTTTTTAGAAAAAAGCATAATAAAAAATCTTGCTACGATCATACTTCTTATACGTATATTTAAAATTAAATTGTTTCTATGAAATTTTCTAATCGTCAAAAAAAAAAAGAAGCCATCAAGTTTGATGTTTGTAAAGATAATATGAAGAGAGCGTGCAAAATTTGTATTATTTTCTTTACGTTCCAATACATTAGGAAGTAATGATTTCTTATGCATTTTACTTTTACGCGACCTACCAAATTTATACAACTCTCACTTGTTTTTCTTTCAAATGAGTCAGAAAAATACAACGCATCATTTCCCGCACTGCAGTCCTTTTTTCACTTCTGCATCCAACGGTATAGGAGAAAGGGAGACCATCCTGGTACCGTAATTGCGCCTTTCTCTCATCGCGACTCTGCCTGATGCGCTAATTTCGAACTGCTCTACTGTAGAGATATTCCACTTAAACAGGTTTCGAACGAATCATGTTGACTCTTGGCACGATTCTCTAAACTTTCCTTCCACCGTATTACACAAATGTGATATATGATATGGAACAAATCGATGTTTTCATTAAACTATTATTATTTATTATTTCCGTAGATGTAAATATATTAATATTTATTTATAATAATTAAATACTTTTATTATATCTTTTTCAGACTGGACATTTGGTAGAAATTCAAGCGTATCCGCAAATTATAGACCCATCACTTTCAAAAAAATTATATTTGAAGAATGGAACTCTTTACGAAAGTACAACCGAAATAATAACATTTAAACAAGATGAATCATCAGATCGATTTTCTATCTTCGATGATGTTCACCTTCGTCAGACAATGGTGAAGAACAATGAAACAAACGATACGAATATAGTGGATCTCGCGGATTCCGAAGAATCTTACTTTTTTCAAGATTCTGATAACTTTGGACAAAAAAGTCGATCTGTTCCGCTATCGAATATCAAATATGACAAATATGACATATCTATATCTCACAGTAGGCTCAAGGAAGCAAACGATCAATCTGGTTCGTCGGATATTTTACAAAGGATTTTTACGACGTCATCTAGAGATGTAAGTGAAATCGATAAAAAAAGCAAAACAAAAGATGTAGTGAAAGATAATATTTCTATTGGAAATATGATACAAATAAGAAATAACGAGGAGAGCACGGTAGCAAGTGGAATAAATGAAAGGACTTTCGAACAAAGTGGATTAAACGACGAAGAAAGAATATTCGATCGTAATGATCGCATCGACTCAACGATCAAATCAGAGAAGAATGATTTCATTAAAGAATCCGATAGCCTTTCAATGGCATCATCGCCGTTTAGAAAACTTTCTGGCCCTATAATCGTACCGGATTTTCCACAGTTAAAAGCTTCAAGTTCGCTGTTAATATCAGAAAAGACATCGGATAAAAGCGACAATCCGGAAATACAAGATATAATTGGATCGACTCTTGTTCTGAATCCTCTTCGTGTTGGTGTAGCTCTTGTAAATGCTAAAGAAAATACTTTGATCGATGATGATAGCGAAAATAATCAATCCGTTAAGTGCGTCTTCTCTTCGAGCACCGTACAAACCGAAGCGAATACACTTGACGAAGAAGGTGCTGTGAGCAATAACGAATCCACAAAGGCCTGTTCGAATATAAATATCAGTCATGAACAATTTTCTAAGCAGTCGGAATCGCCAACTTTTGACGAAGGCTCGGCGAAGAAAAAAAAGGCCGATGATACCGTTGAAATTCAGAAATCGATCGAAATTTATCATAATGCTCCTGTTCAAGAGATACATTATCCAGTGGAACTGTCGCCATTGATCTCTCGTCCTGTTGAGAATATATTTCAAAAAACTAATGTAAACAACGCGATCAATTTGGATGGTATACAGAAAGAATTTCGTATAAGCGGAGAACATCGGTCGGTTGATCTTGATGTTCAACCAATAAATTCAAATTTTTATATTAGTAACGTCGACGATAATATCGAAGAAAAAATTTCGCGAACTCGCCAATCGATCGGTTTTCAAGAAAAACCAAACAATTTAGTGGTTGATAACTCCGATGTTGTTGTTAAGAAAAATAATTTTCCATACATTTCCATGGGATTATATTTGTCTAGCGACAAACGAGTAGAATCTAATTCGTTCCCAGCTCAACAGAGTACTAGCAATACTGGCAATAACATTGGTATACCAATCCTACTATTGCCAGGCCAGTCTCAAGATGCCACATCATACGAACAATATACAGATGCAGGAAATATCTTCAATGGAATATCAATGACGGCAAATGGAGGAAACAAACATCAGACATTAAATAATTTTAAATCAGATAAAGAAGGTGGTGATCATCATAATGTAGTAAATATGCATGAAGAAAGATCGGAACCATCTCAATATCATCTTTTTCAAAGGATCATTCAAAATAATCCTCTTCCTTTAATTGAGACCAGATATGTTTTACCAATCTCTTCGCCTTATTCCATAATAGCGAAGAAATCTATCGAGAAACCTACTTATGGCTTACATTCTACTGAATTAGAAAATGTTGATAACAAAGTATTTTATTCGATCGAAAAAATAATGGATAAACAAGCATCGTCACCACAACAACTTGCTCAAATACCAAATGACAAACAGACGATAGAAAAACAAACTCGTTTACCGAATCCGTATGCATTTTATGTTGAAAAAACAGGAGAAAAGAAAGTACCTCAAGTTATTCACAGATTCATCATGCAACCCTATCCGTTTCATATAAAATTTCCATCTCTCTCGACTGAAAAGCTCATTTCTCCGGATCATTCGGAGAATAAAATAATAAAGCCTAATCGTAAATCTTATCCTATCGAGGCCGGAAAAAATTCGGAAAACGTGAAAGTGCATTCCGAAGAAATTGATAACCATCAAGTTCAACCATCGCAAGTTCATCGATCATTACAGAAATTCTATGCTGAAGTTTCGTCGATTCCTTTTTATAGAAACTATATAAATTCATCTTCGATCCACGAAAACGCACGTAAAAAGCCAAGCTTCTATTTTGGAGAAAGTACTACGGGATATAATAATAAAAATGGTCATTACAATTATTTAGAACAATCTTCGAATTCTGTTCCCCCGAAAGAAATTGCTTCCATCGGAAATTTGCGCTCTTATAGAAGACGTGGTAGAATTTTTGAAAAGGATAGGACGTCAAAAAACAAATACATGGATTCGCGTCAAATGTTATCGAGTTCTTTGCGAATGCAATTAAAATCCTCACCATCTTTCCTTGTTGAAGCACAACAATCAGTTGTACCGGGGATTATGAGAAATACTCGACAATCAGAAGGTTATCCTTTAGGAGATATTGGTAATTTCAGACAATCAAAAGTTGAATATGGTTTCAAACCACCGATGATTCCTTCTATTCAATACGATGAACAGACGGCATCTAAAGTTGATAAATAAATTTTCAACAAGTATACATCGTCAACAAGATCCTGAATATCGTTAGCTTTACATATTGTTATTGTTTTTCGATTTTATTTTTTTAAATATTAAATAATCAACATTTTTTTTTAAATTACCAAAATTCATACATATACGTTCATTTCCCTCTCCTACGTCTTTCCATGATAATAGATTGTTATGTCTCTCTTTTATTATGCAAATTTTACATCCAATAATATTGAAACAATCGATTTTTTTTTTTTAATTGATTTAATAACCTATAGATTTACTATTGCTTAATTCTATTACTCTTAACGTGTAACTACGTATACGCATGTTCTGTTTTCTAAATTTAATAACGAACGTCATAATAATACAAAATATTTTATAAATTTACAATCTTCAATAAATATATAGCGTAATCCGTTCTGGTCGAACTAAACTATAGCTTCGATGCAATTAATAATAATGTATAACATCTCGTACGTCCTATAGAATTTATAAAATTTATTCTCTATTTGTTTTAAAATGAACGCCTTCTAGTTGATTTCATTTAATTTCACCTAACCATTTGATTTCACCAAAAAGTATACACAGAATATTGTATCTTTACAATATTGGTACCATTGACAAGAAATCTCTATAAGTGAATTTCCGGTAAGAATTTATACACCATTTTATGCCTGTTGGATCTTTTCCGGTACGGTGTGGAAATGACTGGCTTCAGTGAAAAGGTTCGTAGTAAAGTTTTATTTATTTAAATATTATAAGACATTATATTTAAGTTTATTCGTCAATGTCAATTAAGATATACTGTAAAAAGACAATGATGTGCGTCGAAAATATTATTTTCTCTAATATATTATCGTACCAAACAAAATGTGGTAAGTTAGGTTCTGTTCGTATCTTGCGCACATTGTTCGTTATGGATTGTTTTTTTGTCAATATTTATTATTAATTTTTTTCATATATTCGATAAACAACTCTTCGTATTAATATTAATAGGTTTTATATAAAACTAGTTCTATGATAAATGTCAAAGTGTTTATATTCGTAATATTTTATTGAGACGCTTTTTCATTAATGTATTAAACACGTGGATTTTGTCAATATCGTTTTATTATTATCATTATTATTTAAACATAGTATGTAATAAATTTCTTGTATAATATTATTTAAGAAATAGAAAAACTATGATATTCTATGATTAATGTTATTGTATATTTTTAGCCAATATTGATAGATGGCCGCGGCCATCTACTCGGCCGTTTAGCGGCTATTATTGCAAAAACTATTTTGCAAGGTAACAAAGTTATCGTTGTTCGTAGCGAGCAACTTAATATTTCTGGTAATTTCTTCAGGTTTGTGTTTATTATTATTATTTTCTAAATAGACATTTAACTAACATGATGAAAGCAAAAAGTATATTATAATTTTTATATATCTTTTTGATTACAGGAATAAGTTGAAGTTTATGTCATTTTTGCGTAAAAGATGTAACGTCAATCCTGCACGTGGCCCATTTCATTTCCGTGCACCTAGTAAAATTTTATGGAAAACAGTAAGAGGTATATTTAATGTCTTATAAATTTTATAAAAGAAGTATACTTTATAATTAATATTTTCTTCGCGTTACTTATTATGTATATCAATGATTACATATATCTTACCTACATTATTTGATAATATAATGAAACTACTATAATTTATGAGATTTTTAAGAATGCAGATATATATTTTATGATTCTATTGGGTTATTATTAATAAGAATATCTTATCGCAGGTATGATTCCACATAAGACGCAAAGGGGTAAGGATGCTCTTAGAAGGTTGAAAGTTTATGAAGGGTGCCCACCTCCATATGATCGCAGGAAACGTGTTGTTGTACCAGGTGCTATGAGAGTGATGTGTCTGAAACCTGGTAGAAAGGTAATTTTATATTATTATAAACGTTATAAATGTTTGATATATGATGTGTATGAGTTTCATATTTTTAAGTTCTTGTCTAATTATTACACATGCAATTTGTTTGTCAATGACATTATTTTATAAAAAACAATGATGGTATGGTAATTTGCGCCTGAGTACGGTATATTTTATCGGATTTGATGATATATTTAGCTGAGTTGTACAATAATATAAATATTTATACATATTATAAATAAGTGCAACGAAATACTGCAATTTTTTGAATATTTTTTTGTTTTAGTATTGTCATGTAGGAAGATTGTCCCATGAAGTCGGTTGGAAATATAAAGCTGTGGTACGTACTTTGGAAAACAAGCGACGTGTCAGATCCATTCTAGAGGTTCAAAAGAGGAACAAGCTCAAAGTAAGTTTTTTTCAATGATAAGTTATTATTATTTAAAAAGATGTGTGTATGTGTGTATATATATATAATTTTACATTATACAAATATATATTTAACTAATCTTTTCATTACAGAAACTCACAAAACAGGCTGGAGCATCTGTTGCTAGAGCTGCAGCTCCATATACAGAAATCATTAACAATTTTGGCTATAACTGATATACAATTAAAATAAAATAAAAGTTATAAATATAAAATGTTTATCCTTTCTTCTTTACCTAAATTTACAATTTTAAGTAAAATAAAATAAAATGAAGATATTAGATTTTCCTAAGATGTTTCAAGAACTAATAAATAAGATATTAAATTATTTTTATTTTTTAATGATATTAAAATACAAATATTTTTTTAATTTATATATACAATATTTTTCACAGTATTTATTTACAAAATGAAACAAACTGTACAATTACATTTCAACTTGTTTTAGGAACGTTAAACTTATAGTTTCCGTTTCTATAATCTTTAGTTGATTCTGTGTTTAACTTTTAATAGAATCTATTGTATAAACGATAGTCCCTCCTTTATCATTATCTTCATCGTCATGTACTTCATCTTCTTCACTTTCAGAACTAGACGAACTATCGTCCTTTATAGCTTTATGTATACGATAATCGCCTACATTTTCTGGTATATAACCGACATTATGCAAACCTAATTGTTGCGCTAATCGTTCTGCTGCATGTTTTGCTTGCATTTCCTATTAAAACAATATAATATATATATATATATTAAATAGAATAATCTTTTACAAAATATAACTTGATTTCTTTATAAAATGATTTATCTTGTTACCTGTAACTTTTTAACATGTTCTCTTTGCAATTGTAAAGATTCATTCAAACTTAAAGGCTTTATAGCACCATGTACTATATGAGGTGGAGTAGCAGCAGTAATTTCCCAATATTTTGTATATTTTCTTTCTTTCTCTTTCTCTGGATCATGAACATTACTCTTACTAGTTTTATATGGTTTAAACGGTTCCCTTTTTAATAAATTTTTTTCCTGAGATTTTTCAACTTTATCAATAACATATTTTACATGTATTGGTTCTGGAGATGTTTCGTTTTTAAAAGATTCAATTTCTTCTATGTCTTCTGGCTTTATTAATGATTCCACTGGTTGTAAATGTATAACTTTCTTTTTATGTACACCAGTTCCTGTAGGCTATTATTATATAAATATTGATAAAAATATCTGTGTTCTTGTAAATATGGTTTTATAGAACTTACTTGTGCTAAAATCTTTAATGGATCTTCTTCATCATCACTATCCAATTCAATGATTTTATTTTTATGAATTTCCTCTGAATAAGAACCTGTCCATTCTAATTCATTCATTGCTGCTTTTCCTTCAGATGCTATATTCAGTCTTGAAAGAAGTACAGCTGCTTTATCTATTTCTTTTTGATTATTGAGTATATTTAATAATTTATCTCGAAATGCTATGATTTTTTCCCCTTTATCGGGAAGCATTGAAATGAATTTTCTGAAAAACAGTATATAAGAAAATATTAAAATAAAACTTGTATCACATACTACTCACCTATTTGCTAGTATTTTATTTTGTCTATCTAGAAGTTCTTCTAATTCTATCTTTGGTTTATTAGCTAAATCGTCAATATGTCCTTGATTCTCTTTTTTTGTTGGTGGTGGTATATCCCCTGGTATTTTTTTAACAATTCTTTTCGGATACATTTTCTTTTTTGAATTGATGAACTATTATTAGAGAAATATATCATGAGTAAGAGTTGGAATCAAATAAAATTTAATTAATAAATGTACAAACAATGTAAACGTACCTTGTAAAAAAAGCATTTAAGTTTTTGATATTTTTTTTTAAATTAATAATTTTGTAAGACGATATCACTAAATAAAAGGAAATACTATATAATATAATAATGCAGTTAAGTAATTAAAAAAACGTTTAAATAATGACTTATTTAATCACTCATAACCTAAAAATTGTTCTGTTATTGTCAATTCTATGAAAAACTAAGGACAGAGAGGAATAAAATATATCATAAATTAGTTTGTGATCTATATATCTGTATACAACGGAAATTGTACTTTTGTCATTTAGTACATCATTTTTTAATGAATGTGAAAAATACACAGGCTAATGTAACTGGAAGTACGATCGGTTCGTGAAATATATATTTTATATGTCCAACAATTGTACATATTGAAATATATATAAGAAATTAATATTTCATTATTTACATAAAAATCTATAATTTATACGATTAATAAATCTTTTAAATTTTGCGCGAATTAGCGTAGATGGCGATTACATTTTCACTTTCATTACACACACTGATATATAGAATAGAACTGTTCTATTCTTGAATAATGGAATTAAATGATGAAGAGGCAGAATATACCTTTTTAGTTTACAAATGTATTTATTAATTATTATAAATTATTAGTAACAGAGAGAAAAAGAATTGTTTTTAGAAAAAAATAATTTTCTATAAGTTGGCAATTCTATACTGATGTTTGTATAAAGGTAATCTCTTATACGAGAAAACTTTTTTAATGCAATAAAAGGCAATCGAATTTTGTTATTCAAGAACGTACTGAAATTATGTATTTTACAAATTCGTTCGACAACAAATTGAATTTAATTTTTAATTTTTCTAGTCCTTAAGTATACGCGATTAGATGGCGCTTGAGTCAATTTTGAAATTTTATAAAAGGCGAGTTGCTTTCTTCGGAATTTAATCTATGGATCAGTGCTTATATCTTACCGTCGTGTCGATAGAGGAATGGAGAAACCCAACGTATGAGACGATCAGTCGGTCGGTACTGAGTACTTAGGAAAGGTGAGGCTTAATAGGTAGTAGTAGGTATTCAGCTAGGCGACCAAGTAAACGGGCAGGAAGGGCAGATTAAAGGGCAGAGAAAAGACCAGATAAGAAAGCAGATCCAACAAGAAAAAGAAAGTCGTAAATAATAACGAGTCATCGAAACTGTAAGTCATCCAAAACGTCTGTTCAGAATTGTAGTTGGTTTTTGGATTGTTGCTTACAATACAAAAGGAAGATATTCGACGGACGGATAGAAAAAAAGGCGCTGAGAGGACGCTTTAAAAGAAAGGGAAAAAGAGAAAGAGTGTAACTGCCTACACTCGAAAATAAAAAAAAAGAAAATACTCCGAATATCGCTTGGTGTAATCGCAAATTTTATTGCAAATAAAGAAAAATGTTCCACGTGAGAAAATTAACGAGATCACCGATCGGCTTGAAACAAGTACCTAGTAATGATGTGCTTAAAGGCACGCTCGTTCGAGCTACGGCAGCCCTGCAAATGCGAGGTTACGCCGATCATCAAATCCCTGAACGTTTAAAAGATGTGCCGAATGCAGCAAATCCAAAATTTTTTGATATGGTCGAGTATTTTTTCCATCGTGCTTGTCAAATTGCCGAGGATAAGCTTGTAGAAGACGTTGCCAAGCGTTCAAGGCTAACAGTTGAGGAACGTAAGAAAAAAGTCAAGGGAATATTAATGCTGATGGAACCATGCGATCACATTCTTGAGACATCTTTTCCTCTCAGACGTGATTCCGGTGATTACGAAATGATTACAGGTTATCGAGCTCAACATTCGACACATCGAATACCTTGCAAAGGAGGTATGTCTATTCTTTTTTTTTATTTATTATTTATTATTTATTATTTATTATTTATTATTTATTATTTATTATTTATACGTCGATCACTATATGATTTATAATAATTTAACTTAATGATTTATTTACTTATTTTTTATTCTTTTTTTTTTCTTGCTCACTGCTAACAACGTTTTATTCATTTTGAAAAATTCCGTTATACACGGGATACGTACGATTCGCATTTAATACAAATATTTTAAAAAAAAAAAAAAAAAAAAAAAAAAAAAAAAAAAAAAAAAAAAAAAAAAAAAAAAACGTTTTCATTTGACTTTGTGATTCAACTCGTACGCCTTTCTAATGAGACAGTTGAGTTTGTAACGTTAGATCAGCTTGTAACAGTATCTTATAGTTCCACTTTGTGTCTCTACACGCTTTGTGTATCTATTCGCGCGTAAAGTCAAATGAGGAAGCGTTATGACGTATTTTTAATTATTCAATGTCATTAAAATTTTGCTAAAAAAAATAAATGTTTTTGATTACTTAAAAATTTCTAGAAGAAAAATGCAGAGTAAAAGTACTTTAAGGTAAATTGATTTGAAAACAAAAAATCATGACGTAAGTGAAGACTGGTTGCAATCAATTTCGATAGAACGATATTTATATTTATATTAGTATGGCCCAATCAGAATCCAATTGAGTGGTCTCTTCTTACATCATGATCTTATCTATTTTATTTAAAAAACAAATGTTTTAACACGTTTTAACATAGTTCTTGGTTTAATCAAGATGCTATAAAAATGTGAAGAAACGTTTGACGTTGGAGATTAAAGAAGATCAGTTTAATTAGAAAAATATTCTCGATGAGTTTGTGGCCTGGTTACGTCATGTATTGTCGACAATAAGAAAAATGAAAAATGAAGGGATAGATATTAAAAATTTTGTTGTATTTTATATTAATTATTTAAAAATTAAAAAATATATATATATATATGTGTGTATGTGTATTTATGTGTAAGTAAAAGTATTTTATAAAATCTATATTTTTTTTAAACTTTTCTAAGTAAATATTTAAGTATAATTAATATTTTTAATTTTTCGATTTTAAAGAGTAATAATTCATAACCTAAATATATATTTGTGTCAATAAACAGATAATTCAGTACTTTAGTAGGTATGTCAAAAATTATTTTTTATTTTGATAACATAAATTTTATGATATAATATTTACGCATATAATATAAAACTGATCACATTGTAAAATGAAGTTAATCATCTTTAATATTATTCTTTCTTTTTTTTTTATATACGATATGTTACTTTCTTATCTGGAAAATAATGTGGTAATGTAAAGATTAGAAAAAAAGAGGTACAAAGACTGTTTCAAAGTGTCAGTTGAAAGAGAATTAAACAAATAGAAAAACTTATATTACTAGCGATTAATTTAATTTTATATTATGATCAATTTCATCTTACAATTAGTATATCAATCTTAAAATACTTACAGAAATATTAGATCATCTGTCTATTGATGCCTATATATACTTGAGTTATGAAACTTCACTCTTCACAATTATATAAAAAAAAAGATTTCATAAGGCATGTTTTAGCATGTATTTGCATTTATACCCGTTTACTTTTTTATTATTGACACATTGATTGTCATGTTGATTATTTTATGTCAATGAAATAATTCTTCTTTGATAATAATTTCAAATAAATTACAAAATAAATTGATCATTTTAGAAATTTAGAGCACAATAGTAATAACAATAAGTAATGAAATTTATATTTGTCTTTCTTTTTTTTATTTTCATTATATTTTTTGAATTTAAATATTGTAGTAGTTCGATGTTTTTATGCACGAATATTGTTATAAAAAATAAAATCTAGAAACGCATATACATTCATATATCATTCTTCGGAAGGAAATTGCAGCATACAATAAAAAAAATGTGTGAATCAATCTTTATCGGTATCGATATTTGGCAAAATATGGATTGCATCGCTTAGAGTTAGCTGACCATTCCTTTCGTACTCAAGCTCGCTTTTATGGTTACATTGTTCGCGTATGTAAGGACTCTTAGCACACTTGTGACGATTTTACGGCTTCGGAACTTATGAAGAGGCGGTTTTAACCTCAATACTAGAGGACTAAATTATCGCTTGATTCTTCGACGAATGAAGAGGGAAGACACTGAAAAAAAAGAAGAGTTAAATATTTTATCTCGTTCCATTGTTTTTAATGTCTCGTCTTTTTTTCTTCCTTTCGATTTTTTTTTTTAATCTCTTCCTCTCTCAACAAATTTTTTCAAAGGAAATGATTAAAGTACAGTAGAATCATTGACTGCGTTCAGCAGAACAAGCAGCTTACTACGTTTTTTTGAACGTATTTTTTTTTTTTTTAACTACTATATATTCCTATATGTTTGGTCCAAGTGTGAGCCGTGTTTCGTTTCGTGATTAAACTTTGTATAACTTAAATTAAAAAAAAATCAATATAATGCTATTTGTCATATTGGACGAAGACCTTGATTTAAATTAAACCAACATGACTAAATAAGTCAAAATATTTCTCTTATTTATTTATCATCATATTCTATATTCTATATTTTAATAATCACTTTCTGCGTACATTCTTTAATAAATAGATTAAATATTTTAAAATATCATTTTTAAATACATATAAATTGAACAAAATGATTGAAACTAAATTAAAAACTTTTTTATAAACACTACGTTGTTCAGACAAGAGACAATTTTAAAATCTATAAATATAATAAATATTTAAATAACGAAGGTTATATTGTAATAATAAAGAAGATTAAATGTATTCACGCGCACGTATGCAAATTCCTTGTAAAAAATGATAGAATTAGCGTGCGAATGGTTGGTTCGTGAAAAATTTATTCACGGATATCGAGTTACATCAATAATCCGCGCTTAGTGCATGGGACTTGACATTACAGGTTTAAAAAAAAATTTATTGTCGTGTGTAAATTATTGCTGCGTTATATATTTTTTCACGTACGTTTTTTTATGAAATAATTTAACAAATATAATTTAACCATTTAACGTATAAAAAAAAAAAAATATATATATATATATGTATATTCGAGCTGAACGAAAATTAAATTAAATATTAGGTTAGGAAATAAAATAAAAATATGACAGGCTTCGAAGGCGTTATAACTTAAAATTGATTATTTTAATTAAATTTATTCTTTGGTAATTCTTAAAAAAAAAAGGGGAAAAGAAAAGAAAAAAAAAGAGCGCTCGATATTATAGTTATTTAAAGAGATTTCTTTACAACATTTATTTTGAAAGGTATTTAAATGCTAAATATATATTATAGAATTATATATTAAAACATTACTTGTCTTTTTATAGCACCTTTAAGACATAACATCCGTGATACTAGATTACGAAATATGATATTTCGTTATCACCTTTTGTTATAAGAATCATGTGAGATAGAACGAAACGGTTCTCTTATGTTAGCCAAATAAATAGAGAGAGAGAGGGGGGGGGAGAGAAAGAGAAAGAGAAAGAGAGACAAAGATAGAGAGAGAGAGAGAGAGAGAGAATATGTATAATGCAGAATGTTGTTTTTTTTTTTAACGAGATGACTCACTACTTAGATATTTACTTAGGTAATAATTACTTTGTTTATCACAATCTGCTTATACATTCCGTCACATGTCCAGGCTTTACTTACTATTTCATATCGAAGAAGATAAAAGTAAGCGAAAAAAGGATATGGTTCGACAAAACACAGGTCTTATTTACTTAGATTCTTGATAACAGAATTGATTGACTATATCATTTATATAAATCATTTCTGAACGTGAGTATATCTCGAATGCTTTGAAATATATGTATGTTTGAAAAATTTTACGATGATTACGTCGTCAAGATATAAACATATGTTGCTGCCAAATGTTCGTTAGTAATTTGGCATCAAAATTAATCATACGATATAACTATAAAACACTCTCAATGACAATGACACGATATTTAAGGTCAATGAGCTCTTTTCGTAATACAACAATTGGCTCTCGCATTCGTCCGTATCGATTTATTTGTTTCTTTTTTATTGTTATTATTATTATTATTATTATTATTATTATTATTAGGTAATTATTTCATTTACAGAGAAGGTATTATTGTGTAAAAAACCACATTTATATTTTTTCGGTAATAATGATTACTTAACGTATGTTATATATTGAGTATATATATGTCTATATATAATTGTTATATATATTGTTACGCGCATCCAACAACTACGTGTGAAAACTTTAAACGACTTTTAATATTTAAGAAGAAACAGTTTATGTACAATTAACTAATTTACAAGAAAATAGTAATTTATCCGGGACGTGAGTTACGTCCTCTCAAGATGAATTCCCTTGGAAGACAGACAAAAGCTCGTTGTTACATGTTAATTTTTGTCATTGCTTAGAAACGTTCTGTCCGCTCTGAATTTACTCCGAATTCGTCCAGACCGGTCGTAATAGTATATTACGCATTATAGACGTATATATGGTATGTTGACGAATATAAAATATTCATATACATAGTTAATATATATTCAATTTTTAATGAGCTCTTTTTTAAAATAGACTTTATAATATGCTGAGTTAATGGTTTGCAGTTGTTGTGAAAAATAGTGAAGGAAAAAAATTATTATTCAAAATTCAACGTTCTAAAAATCGATGCGATTACTTGAATGTACGATCATTAGTAATCTACTTGAGATAAGTTCAGTTTGTCGTTCGATAAATTGATCAAAGATCTTTTTCCATTAATGGCTTGTTTTTCAATAATGTCTTTTGGACATAAATATGTTCAAGCATTAGTTAGATTACACGAATTAATTTGCATAATGCGAAATAAATTGCTATATTTAATAGGATTATGATCTAGAAATAGTCGCATTATTTTCCCATTATATTTCTTTATTATTATTATATTTTTTTTATTTTTAATCTTATTCATGAATAGGTCGATATTTTTCTAGAATAAATTAGAAGAAAGTTACAAAAACTTAGAACAACTTAGAAAAGCATAATTGTTTTACTTTGTAATCATAATTATTCTAACAAAGTTTGTATATTTTGCAGGTATCCGTTTTTCCATGGATGTTTCTCGAGATGAGGTAAAAGCTCTATCTGCATTGATGACATTTAAATGTGCTTGCGTGGACGTACCTTTTGGTGGTGCTAAAGCCGGAATAAAAATCAATCCTAAAAATTATTCCGAGCATGAACTTGAGAAAATCACAAGGAGATTCACATTGGAGCTTGCAAAGAAAGGATTCATTGGTAAGACTTCCTTCTTAACTAAGAGTGACGAACTTCAAGATTTTATATATCGTACAATATCGGTTTTGGCATCTCAACCAACAGCGTCTTGTTACGTCATTCCGTATTCTTGCTGCGTCGACGTTATTACATTTGTGATAATTTTAGATCAAATCTATCGTAGAAAATTTACATTTGTGTGAGCTTGTTTAAAATAACCTGTACCTTGTTGCTATATGTATTATAATATAAAGAACAAATTTTATACACAGAGGACACAATTGGAACATTACTAACATGTAGCTTCTTGAGGCGACACTTTTAGTTTTTTAAAATTTCTACCTTTTTTTCATTCATCTTTTGTGTGCCTATAAATAAAATAATAATGATACTTATATACGTATCACTATCTTTCGAAACGAAATGAGATGGTACGCAGAAAATAGAAAATAAAAAATAGTGAGCTTCTTTTTTTAAGAGGGAAATTTATCGATATAATTATCTTTTGTAGGACCTGGTGTGGACGTACCTGCTCCCGATATGGGAACTGGAGAACGTGAAATGTCTTGGATCGCTGATACCTATGCAAAAACGATCGGTCATTTGGATATCAATGCTCATGCTTGTGTAACTGGTAAGCCTATTAATCAGGGTGGAATTCATGGACGGATATCTGCGACTGGTCGTGGAATATTTCATGGATTGGAGAATTTTATTAATGAAGCTAACTTTATGAGTATGATTGGTACGTATCCCATTCATCATTGAAAATTTAGACTTTTCTTATGGAATTAAAAGCTTTAATGTTTTCTTTAATATATTGATTATTTAGGTACTACGCCTGGGTGGGGTGGAAAAACTTTTATCATTCAAGGTTTTGGTAATGTTGGTTTGCACACAATGCGTTATTTACATCGTGCTGGTGCTGTTTGCATAGGTGTCCTCGAAAACGATGGAGCAATCGTTAACGAGCAGGGCATCGATCCAAAGGTAAAATCTTAAGAGATCAATTTTTTATATGAATATCAATCATATCAATTGCAACATTCGTTCGAATATTTCTTTTTTTTTATTTCAGCAACTAGAAGATTATCGTATAGAGGCTGGAACGATCGTCGGTTTTCCCGGGGCCAAACCGTACGAGGGAGAAAATCTTATGTATGAGCCTTGCGATATATTTATTCCTGCTGCAGTAGAAAAAGTCATTACCAAAGACAATGCCGCCCGTATTCAAGTAAATATTCACTAAATTAAGATGATGATAAACGAAGGATAATAAAAGAATCGTGTTCGGTATTATTTATTTGAATTGTTTTTTTTTTTTTATATTAGGCAAAGATAATAGCAGAAGCTGCCAATGGTCCAACGACCCCAGCTGCCGATCAAATACTTATCGATCGTAATATTCTTGTTATACCAGATCTTTATATTAACGCCGGTGGTGTTACAGTTTCTTTCTTCGAATGGTTAAAGAATTTAAATCATGTGTCGTATGGTCGACTCACTTTCAAATACGAACGGGAATCCAATTATCATTTACTTGGTCAGTCAAATTCAATATCATAGTGACATTTAATATCATAAATGATGTATAAATTAGAAATAATTTTATTAATATTCTCGTTTACTACGTTACAGAATCTGTACAAGAATCCCTAGAACGTAGGTTTGGTTGTGTTGGTGGTCGTATACCTATTACTCCTTCGGAAGCTTTCCAAAAACGTATTTCTGGTGCATCCGAGAAAGATATTGTACATTCAGGGTTAGATTACACAATGGAACGATCTGCCAGGGTATGTATTATTATTTCATGAAGATTCTTAACAATGATATAATTTGTTTGTACTTATAATTGTACATTTTCATATTATTTCTATAGGCCATTATGAAGACCGCCATGAAGTTCAATCTCGGACTTGATCTGAGGACGGCAGCTTACGTAAACTCAATCGAAAAGATATTTACAACGTACTCTGAGGCTGGTCTCGCTTTTTAAGTACTAGTCAGAAAAAATTTATTAAACGTAATAGGGCGAATACGATAATGGAGTGCTAACAAAATGTCATAAGCCAGTATTTCAAAAACTGTTCAGTTTTGCCACTGGTAATGTTGACCATAAGACAAAACGTTCCATGTACATTGTTTTATGCATCATTCTTCAAATGCGCCGCAATAATTTGCCTAGGGCATATATATATATATATATATATATATATATATATATATATATATATAAATTATACTTAAGAGGACTACGTGATAATTATAGATACAATTTCGCGAAATCGCGACCAATATAAAATAATGTTCACTCATTTATCTAATCGAGGAAATATTTAAAACCAGTGCATTTTTATATTTCAATTTTTATTCATCGGTTCTAACGTTTAGAACACCGATAAATTTATATCAAAGTGATATACGATTGAATATTTTCGCGCTTTAAATTTTGCCATATACTAAACTACTGCCGTATAGTATATCCATTGAGGATAAAAATGAAATTTTTAAAACGTATTTATAACAAAGAAAAGACGTTTTTAATAAATCAAGAAATATAATACATTATACACTAATATTGTCATAAATTTTAGGCTGATGTTAATAAACACACAATCATAAGTGAATATAAATTAGATAATTATAATGTAAAACATTGGTTATTGACCCTGTTATTAATCCTTGAACCTTTTACGTATGCTTTACGTGTAAAAAAGTCAAGCTCGATGGAACACGTGTTTTTATTCTCACATGTAACATTTAGGAGCTGTTCACATATCTATAGCAGTCAGTTATAGCAGATAAACGATATTTAAAATATACTTCATTTAAAAACTTCAAACTAATGTCGACCTTCAAATAATATTTAGAAAAGCATATATATATATATATATATATATATATATACATATATACACATATATATATATATGTATATCAATACTTGTGTTTAATAAATAATTCTATATAATTAATTGTTATGAAATCGATCTCTCTTATTTGTTTCTTTATCTAATAGTTTATGTATTATTTTAAAACATTCTATATAAAGAATGAATACATTCGTCTTAAATTATCTTTTAAAAAAGAATTTATCCGTTTGCTGATGAAACTAATGATCGCTTAGATAGTGACCTCTTATAATGAACAAAGCGTACTTTATTACTAAAGCAATGTTTTAATGCTTAAATGACAAGAGGTCAGCACCGTTTGAAAGTGGAAGAGTACCGGTACGTGCGGACGAACTGCGCGTGGCCGAGCGCGTAGCGTTAACCAATGTCTATTAGTTAGGGTGGCGGTTGTCTGATATAAGGACGTCTGAAGCCACGACGACGTTAACGTGGTTTGCCGTGCCTATTTTTTCATTTGTGTAAGAAGAAACGACACAAGGTGATAAAAAGTCAATATTATTTATGTGGAATTTCTTTTGTTTTCCATTTCCTTTACTATAATATTATCAGTGATCTCTTACATTTCTTATATATTTTTTTTCCAATTATATTTTTTCGATGTTTTGTCTTACAAAATCGTATAAAATGATGTAAGCTTATCCTTAAAAAATTTAGGAATTTATCAAAAGAGAACTGTGATCATCATAATGTTAAAACATTGTGATATATATATATTTTCAACTACAATAACAATGTTCGTTTTAGTGAAATTACTCGATGGAAGATATTAATCCTGATGGAAAGAGCATTATCGTGTCAACGTGTTTTCCGTGTGATATTATCACGATTAGATATTATCAGGATACTATATATGTGTATATATGTATATATGTATATATATATATATATATATATGTGTGTGTATGTTTTGACCCTCGATTTATATTTTCTGGACGGAATAAGGAATAGAATAAAATTATACTTTGGAAGGATGAGCTGTACTTGTTTTTTTCTTTTTTTTTCGAGAAAAACTGGATATACGAGTGTTCTAAATAAATACAAAATTTTAATGGAGTTTTTTGATTAATCATTCTGATTAATCTATATAGGTTCCATCGAAATAAATTATATTCATTATTAAGTTGACGGATTGTTATCGTGCCGTAACATCGTAGAATGTTACAGATATAAATTTAATATTTAATTAGCAATTTCATTTTTTTAACATACGATTACTAAATTACACGAAATAGAACAAAAGAAGTCTCATAAAATATTTTACGGCTCTTCGGGATAATAAGAATTATTTACTCGAGTGTATTAGTTCGAAAAGGAGACGTTTTTTTTTGCGAATTCCGCAATCAGAAAAATAAAATTTTTTCTTTTATCTCATGTAGTTAAAAAAATTACGTGCTAATAATAACATATAAAATCATCCGTTTTACTTTTGTGTCCGTTTTTTTCTTTTCTTTTTTTTTTCACTTTTAGACATCACCAACGTTAATATATTACACAATCAACATCGTAAAAAGTTTCTACATGCTAATAAAAATTCTATAAAAATTGTGACGTTTTTTTATATGTAATAAAAATTCCCTTTCTTTCGAGGAAATATCTCTATTAATTTAAATTTAACTATTTTAGGTGGCGAGGTTTGAATCTCGCGTTAATCCCATAGAATCTCTTCCTATGGCGACTATGAGTAATGCTAATGGATCCACAATTCAGATCAACACGCGTCCGGATGACATACGAAATCGTATTATCGGAGGTAAAATATTCTTTTCATTGAAAAAATAAATGAGTATGATTTAAAAGTAAGTTAGTCATTTTTCAATAAATAAACAAATTGAAAATTTATCGTGAAAATTAATAAAAAAAATCGTGAGATAAACAATATTCTATAGGATTTTGTTAAAGCAGTATTAAGTGATATAAATATAAGAATTATACGATTAACATATTGCATGCCACGTCATTCATATATGTATGATATTAATGTTTCTTGGGAGGATGCTTCATTCGTACATACATATATATGACGAATATATTGAGTTAAAAATATATATAACGCATTTCGCGCATTAATAATACTATGAGCATATAAATTGAAATTTTTCTTAAGTTGATTATGATGAAAATATAGTTATGTTTGGTTTTAATTAAATTGATATTTTAACTTGGTAAACATTAAAATCAATAATTTTGTAAAAAGTTATTTAATTTAAGTTTAATTGACTTATAAGAAAGTATTTTTACGTTTAATTTAATACTTCATCATTATATTTAACTTATTTATATTTTAAATTTAAATATTTCAGATATATTTTGGGGAAAATCAGTGCATTGGTTGCAAAAAGTATAAACTATTTTAGATTTTTTCTGTTCTACTTCACGTTCTGTTTAAGTTTAGTATATCATCGAACATATTTTATACGTAATTTTTTACCAGTTGCATCGGTTCCTTGTAAAAACTTTGAAAATACTTTTTCGAGATCTTGCCAAATCATATTGAATATTTAGCTGTTCCACCATAATGTTTTCTTTAAAGGCTTGAATATTAATTGTTTTCTTTGTAGCATATTAGTATATTACCCATTTGTCACTGTTAATTCAAGAATAAGTTCAACAGAGAGTTTCTTATATCATTTGACATTTTTTCTGAGAATTATTGCATAGAAAGTCATTTGATCTGATAAGTCTATATCAATCTTTATTATATACTAGAAATTCTGATCACTTCTTCAATATTTTTTTTTTATATCTACATATTTCTGTGAACTGGTGACGTGACCTTTTCATCAATATCTTAGATATAGCTTGTCTTCTTCATATGACCTAATCTTTTTTACGTTTTAGAATCAATTTCTATACTATATCATAATTTTATCTTTTAACTAAGCAGCATTATTAAACTGATACGAGCTTTACAATTAATAAATAAATCATAATGCGAATTTGGTATGAATGAATTATTACTTAAGTGTAAGGAAGGTCGTAATTTTTATTTTATCGTAGAAAACTTTAAGCAAAGCTACGTAGTTGTATAACTATTCGGAAAAAGTCACGGAGGCTTTAACGATATATTTTAGGAGCTATCGAAAATATATCATAAAGGATTGAATTGGGTTGACATGAGAGTTAGAAACTTTGTCCTCGAAGGTTTTGAGATAAGGCCTGAACTATTTAACTCATATAACTCATTAACTCATATAAGACGAAGCTATGACGTATAAATCTAGGATTATGAAAAAAATTGTGTTCCCGTAGCAGACTATTTTTTTTTCTTTTTATTCATTTGAATTTTGTAATTTGCAAGTTTCGAATTGAGCTGATTTTTTTTTTTTATTCTAATCGGAATAAAAAAATTACAATGTTGTTGAGACACCAATAAAAAAATTGTCAGATTGTTCATCTAAAATCTTTATTTAAATATTAAAGTATAATTTATTTGTTGATAAAGTCGATTAGTTACGTGCTTTCTATTCTTTAGACGACAGTAATAAAGCATCAGACTTTTACTTAGCGGTATTGCCAATTCAAATTATTGTCCAAGTTAAACAACTTTGACAATTTCAATTTTTTTACGAAGACTTGACGCAACTCCGACGAAAATGTAAACATCAAAATGATATTTTTGTTGAATAGATTATCGTATAATAATAAACGATATTTTAGGCGGTAAAAGCAATGAAACGTAGAACCTTTAATAGTAAGCAGTAGTATAAGTGGACATTAGTCAGCCAGCTATAGGTAAACTTGGTTCTTTAGCATTCACCTTGTATATATATACATATCCACGATCCTCATCTTTGCGTTAGAAATATGGTTCAAGACTATATGTGGAAAGCAATCGATGAAGGCATTGTATTAATGTAGAAATCGAAAAATAAAAAATTACAACGAGTGATTGCAGCTCAAAAAAAGAAATTTGTTTTATTGAAAATCTGTCCGATAGGAAAAATAAAAAGGAACAGAAAATAAAACGTTGACGTGTGACGCTTTCATTGGGGAAAAAAAAGTATGTGTGGGAGAATGGGGCTGGAAAAGTAGAGTGGACATTCATAGAATGAGAGAAAAGAGTAGGTCAGAGAGATAGGAGAAAGGATAGGATGCTAGTACGCGCATTTCGCGCATTTCGCGCATTTCGCGCATGTCACTATGGAGGAGAGAAAGATAGAGAGGACTTTCCGTATGAGTAGGCGGCTGAACACGATCAGACTAGGGAGGAAATATCTCTAGGAAAGAGTGTGACATTTCAAATCTTGAATACTTTGCTGCCACGTAGCCTACTACAGATGTGGAAGTTTAATACATGGACAGAGAGAGAGAGAGAGAGAGATTGAGAGAGAGAGAGAGAGAAAGAGAAAGAGAGAGAGAGAGAGAGAGAATGGGAGAGAGAGGAAGAGGGAGGGAGGGAGGGAGAGAGAGAGGGCCGAGAGAGAGCGAGGGAACAAGGGAGCAATTCACTGACTCAGGTAAGCAGGTCACTGGGCACATCGCTAGTAACTATTTCATTATGACAGACGGTAAGTTTAAAAACGTACATTAAGAATAAAGTAATTGAGAATATTTTAATACGTAAAAGATCTTTGTAAAGCGTACTACAATGAATTTCGATTAAGACTAAATAGTTATATTTACTTAGGTGTGGTTTTTAATAAGATTTTTAGTTATAATTTGTTATTATTATTTTACTTTGAAAACTATTCTTGTTGAATTAATATATCCAATATATTCTAAAAAAAGGTGCCATTGACTTTGTAAACTCGTTTTTTATCATAAATAAAAGATGTAAATTTATTCAGTTCGGTGTACGTAGCTTACTCGTAAAAGGACGCGCGTACGAATATATCGATCCATAATTCTTATTCTTTCTTTTGCCGGTGTTATCGTTAACAAAATCGATCCTGTGTTTAAATGAATTATCAAACAAGAACGAGGTTGCGTATTTATGAGAGTGGTGAATTACGTTTCACGCCAATTCTGACCAAATTTTCTTTATTTTTTTCTTATCTTTACTTGGAAAATATTAAGAAAGGAATTACGGAGGAACAAGAAAATAATCTAGAGGAATTATGAAAAATTATACGAGTCTTTCTTTATAATTACACGCAAGGGATTTACTCACGAAACAGTTTGCGTAGTTTTTAACTTTAATGCAATTTCTTTTTATGTATATATATCCACATATGTACCTCTGATATATGATACGCATATCGATGGACGCGAAAATACATGGTGAATATGTAGTCTCATTTACTGCCCGTTATCGATCTTGCACTACGAAGAAAGTGGCAAATTTCTTTATGTGTGTCGTATTTCTATGAATAATTAAAAAAGAAAAACAAAAAAAAATATAATAATAATAACTTCAAAAAGAAAGAAAGATTATTTGTATTGATATTGTTGTTATTCAAAGATTATGTACAATATATTATAAGGGCAAGAGACTAAAAAGGTCTCCGTACACTTAAGAGGATGTTATTATAGGTTGGGCTATATAAACACTCGTTAGTTAATAGCTAGGCTGGAAAACACTTTCGAGAAAGTACAAGAGTATGCACTTTTAGAAAAGGGACTTACGAAAGAACCTATTCATACTATACCAACGAAAGAAGAGCAGCTCTTATATGACTCGTAGAATCAAGCCAATTACACATCATTTCTTATCAGAACTTTTCTTTTGTAGGTTAACGAAATAATCAATTCTTTTTTTTTTGTTGGAAAATATTATCTGATTGTAACAATTTAATTTGTTCTACGTACATATAGATGCCCTAATTAATAGCTCAGTCTCGTTCTAAGGATTAGTAATCAACGAACGTATCATAATTAACGAACATGCACATTCGAAACAACTTATATTTAATTTTTCGACAATTATTAAACGATCCTATATCAGACATATCGATAAAATTTTCGTTTTTATTGTTTTAGCGGAAGATTCCATACAAAGCGATTCAAAAACCTGCGGTAATATTTTAGTGGTATTATCTTGGATTTTGGTGATCATGACTATGCCATTCTCTCTCTTCGTTTGCTTTAAGGTAACAATTTTAAGAAGATCTATTCGGTTTTGCTTTTTCTTTTTTTACTTTTTTCTTTATTTTCTTCTTTTTTTTCTTTTTTCTTTTAACGATCACTCTATAAACTGTTATCACCCTCGTTGTATTATTATTAGAACTGACAATTGACCTCAAAGCACCGTCGAGATTCTATAAAAGATGCACAGAATTCCGTTAATACTTAGTTCATCATTTTTTTGATAGATTTAGATAGCAGTAAAACGTTGATTATATATAATTTAAAAAGGACAATAAAGAAAAAAAATTGTTTCCGATGAACAATCTTTTAATAAATAAAATAATCGATTGTTGAAAACTGAATATGGAAACACGAAGACAAATTTTAATAGTTTTGTTTTACGAATATTACGAATAAGAGCTAAAATATTTTTTTGTTACGTTAACAGGTAGTACAAGAATACGAAAGGGCGGTTATATTTCGATTAGGCCGTCTTCTATCTGGCGGTGCTAAAGGTCCTGGTAAGTTTCTCTTATAACATATATATATATATATATATATATATATATATATATATATATATATATATATATATATATATACAGACATGTATGTATACGCAAAAAATAGAAATATGTACCAGATATTAAAATTCAAAAAAAAGATTAGATATAAGATATATTATAATTAACAAAATGTCATCTCTTAACGATAAAAATCACATTTTTTAAAGGAATTTTCTTCATTCTACCATGCGTGGACAATTATGCTCGAGTCGATCTTCGAACGAGAACATATGATGTTCCACCGCAAGAGGTAATTCATTCGAATCTATATTTCTCGAATGGATTTAAATGGGTATAACAGATAATGAAAGAAAGACCAATCGATTATTTTACAGGTATTAACAAAGGATAGCGTTACCGTGTCCGTGGATGCAGTCGTTTATTATCGTGTTAATAATGCCACTATTTCTATTGCCAACGTTGAAAATGCACATCATAGTACGAGACTTCTTGCTCAAACGACGCTTCGAAATACTATGGGCACAAGGCCACTACATGAGATACTTAGCGAGCGTGAAACTATTTCTGGTAACATGCAGGTACGATTTAATATTCGATAATAATTCTTTAAAATTATTGGTTGAATCGCATCCAAGATTAGTCGAGTAAGAAATAGTTGATTATACTTGAGGCTCTTTGATTGAGTTGGCAAAGATACTTTCATGAAATCGGAAAAGTATTTAGACAAAAAATTTGGGTTTAGCATTAATTGTCAAATACAAACAAATATTAGCTACGAACAATATGCAAATTATTATTCACTAGGTAATGAAGATTTCTTAGCAGAATTGTCAATAATAATGATAAATAAATTCTATACAGCAACTTGAAAGACTCCAATCAATGATTTTCTTTGAATCAACCAGTTATATTCACACTTAAACCTGACATTGAAAAAGATGCTGTTGTGCTTTGGTGGGAGTGTACTGAGAAAATTTAATTTGAATTGCTAGAGCCGGATGACATAATTACTGCTGATATTTATCGTCAACAATTTATATAAAGAGTTATATAAATTGTTATATAAAGAATCGTTGAAAAAACAACCGCTTTTAATCGTAAAAAGCAATTTAGCTGGATAGTTTTATCGTATTTCTCATATTCACTCGATTATATCATCAGATTATCATTTGTTTAAAAAAATTATTTGCTTATGAAAAGTAGTACCTTTAATATATATTACTGTATATACATATGTAAATACATAAATATGTAAGACTATTTGTAAAAGGAAATTTATTAATATGTATTACAGATTTCCTTGGATGAAGCTACCGATACATGGGGCATAAAAGTCGAACGAGTCGAAATGTAAGAATCGAATGAAAATCATTAAATTCATTCTGTCATCTTTTTAATATTACAATTCTACATAAATAAATAAAATTTGTAGTAAAGACGTACGGCTACCTGTTCAATTGCAACGAGCTATGGCAGCAGAAGCAGAGGCAGCTCGTGAAGCTCGTGCAAAGGTAATAATTATATCTATTACAATTGGTATATTTAGATGAAAATGATCTAAATGGATATTCTGTTTTTAGGTAATCGCTGCCGAAGGTGAGCAAAAGGCAAGTAGGGCGTTAAGAGAGGCATCGGAGGTAATCGGAGATTCTCCTGCAGCATTGCAACTACGTTATCTTCAGGTAAGACAATTACATCATTTCGTTACTATTTTTGTAAGAGTAAATACTTACTAATTAATTTTTTATCGCAGACCCTTAACACCATCTCAGCTGAAAAGAATTCGACGATCGTATTTCCATTGCCCATTGACATGCTTACGTACTTTATGAAAGCAAGAGAAATGTCTTAATTTTATATATTATTCAAATGATATACATATATTCAATATGTACCAAAAAGTTGGTAAGGATTGGAAATTGTGAGAAGATCGATCAAGTATGTGGTGATCGTATCTCTTATGTGTGTACGTATTCGTTACGTTATCAAGACTTGAATCTGACCAAGAAGAGGAGAGTTGCTAATGGTAGACCAAATTTCAACGTTTATTATTAAATTAGACAGGCCATAAGATTAATGTTCTTGTTGAAACAAAGAACATTTCGCGGTATATATATATATATATATATATATATATATATATATATATATATATATATATATATATATATATATATAGAATTATCTATACCGAAACATTTAAAAAACATTCATCGATATTTTTGGATGATCTTATAATAACATCACTGCTCTATTTACAAACTAATATAAAGTATTTACGCAATACTTTGATAATACTTTAAATCAAAAATCGCATCATAAGCAAATAGAACATCGAAGAACATGAATTAGGGTGAGTACATAATATATTACATAGGTATATTCGACGTAGAATAAAGAAGGAAACAAAATTTAATATCTAGTTTTTAATACTGTAAGTTTACGTTTTCACGTAAATCATGATTAATTTGATAAAAAAAATAAAAAAAGAATTTCACACTGCCAATCACAGTAATACGTACACGACCGTTCCATAATTCCATATTTCGATAAGAGAAAATTATTAATTTTGCAAAATATACAATTTTGCGAGATAATGGAATGACGAATCTTCGTAAAATTTACAAACTACAAACAAGAATACTGATCTATCTGATACGAACCTAAAGAATTTTAAGATTAGACAAGTATTTATATATTATATAATAGAACTTCTAATATACGAACTAATACAGATATCCAGATGTTCAGATGAAAAAATTGTCATGAAAAGACAAAGAAAAAAAAAAAAATAATTTATACTAAAATATAAGAAATTATCTATTTCTGTTTGGATTTTTATAATCGTCTAAAATACCTAAATTATTTATTACGTTTAACCTTATAAATATGTAATTTCTTCTTACCAATAAATCGAATTTTGATCGTGATAGAACAAAAGGAACACTACGTGGAATATATCTGCTTTGATAGTTCAAATAATGAAGGTTTTACCGTAAATCGCCTATTAATTTTTATGGCACTAAAATAATAGAACTGAAAAATTTATCTCTATGTCGAATCGTTTTTACAATGAAAGAGAAGATTGAACAGCAAAGCATAGAAGCGTCGTTTAAATATTTAATCCAAATATAACGGCCTGTAACGATAAATGGTTTAGCATCGGCAACTCTCTCTTTCTCTCTCTCTCTCTCTCTCTCTCTCTCTCTCTTTCTCTCTCTCTCTCTTTTTCTCTCTCTCTCTTATTCTTTCTCTTTCTCTTTTTCTCTTCCTTTCCGGCAATTGCCTTACGTATGGTGCTTATTAAAGGTCTTTCTCTTGGTTAGAAGTTTAAATAATAATTAATAAGTTTGAATGTTTGTACTTGAACGATTTTTACTCAAATTTTTACTAAAGCTCTTACGATCGGCTAAACAAAAATTTAAAAATATTTTATATTACGATCAGATGTGTCAAACTTTTGATATTCAACAAATCGTACCATCATGATTTGTCATTTAAAATTTGAAAACAATTGACACTGATATGATGTTATAAGAAATATAAGTACATTTCTATTTTAATAATAACCCATTCAGTAAAGACTGTCGATCGTATTAATTTTCATCTCACTTTCTTATTTTTATTCAATTCACGATTGTGATATGAAAGATATGTTAATTAGCAATTTAAATTACTCCTCACAGTCAATTAAAATGATACATGCCTAAATCTTGTAATTTCCATAACAGTTATTTTAAATCTCTTTTGTTAAAAAGAGATTCTTCAATCAAGAAAATTACGAAGTATCCAACCTATTGATCTTCACGTTCTAACATTATTTATTTCTGATTTATTTATTTCCGATTTATTTATTTTCGATTTATTTATTTCCGATGATTGTCTTTATTTTATAGGAAATGTTACGATTTATAAAGAATATTATAATGAAATTAATATCATGATCGCACTTGCTCGCACATACTTCTAATAGTTTTAATTTACTTTCTTAATATTTGCGATTCTTTTTTTTTATGTTATTGAAATTTTCGATCTTTTAGTATTAAAAAATAAACCTACCTAATATATATACTATAAATATATACAATATACATACACGAGGGTATTTATGCATTTTTTTATTGACGAATTTTAACTTTGACGAAAAGAAAAACTTTGAAATTATCTAGATTAATTAATTTTCATAATAATTATTAAATTTTGATGGAACAGAAGACGAGGCGAGATTACTGCAAGATCATTAATACATAAACAATATAAAATGACGCTTTAATTGACTGCTAGGAAAATTGATTTATTTCTAAATACATTAAGTACATTAATAAGGAGAGAACGACACGAATTGTATTATCTGATATTAAGCTAAAACTAATTCTCTATTTCTTGTTAACATTGTTTATGAAATATTAATGTTTAATCTATGGTATTTTATGTATATATATATATATGTATTTATGATATATATATCAACGTGTTATTGTGTGAAAATATATCTAAAGAGTGCACTACTGTCGTATGTTACACATGTATTTATGATTGAATCGCATGATTGGCTGATTGATTTTTTCTTTAGGTGATAGGTGTTATCGAAAAATCAAAAATCAAAAGTGTACGCGTAATCAAATAAAAATTAATGTTTGAAAATGTACAAGCGTAATTCGAACAAGTGTTTATTATGTATACTTGCAGAAGAAGATACAATACTCGCGAGATCCTATTTTTTAATCGGATTAACATCGTCCTAATATTAAATAAGAAAACATGTAAAACAGTTGGAAAGATCTTTAAATAAAATATGGGCTCGTAAGATTTGAATAACGATTTCTTCATCTGCCATTCGAATGTTTATGCAATGTCTCACCTCAACTTTGTTGTGCACGGTTGTTGAATATAATTTAAACAAAAACCTCTATTTCCAACATCGTTAGGTGCTTCGATCGCATCCGTATGAAAGATTAATCTGAAAGGCTTGACAGTACCTGAAATAAAACGCATAAATATTTTTATTTGGTTATTGTACATGCACAAAATAGAAAAAAAAATTTTTTTTCGTAAAAAGAAAATGTCATGCAAACGATGAATACTTACTAATGACCGAAGATGAGTTTAGGTTTTGATTATCGGCATTAAAGGTACCGCCACACAATCGATCTATACAGGTAGTGGACATCGAAGGAGATTTGCCTGCGTTAATTGCGCAAGGAATCATCAGCCAATCTGTTTGACACATGGCTCCTGTCATGGAGGCTATCTGTGTTCCTTGAGTATTACCCGTTAAAGTGAATGCGTTATTACGAGACATTTGCCCTGTGCCACTATTAGATATCATCGTAGCTGTAATATTTATATTTTATACATATATATATGTATATATATATGTGTGTGTGTGTGTGTATATAAGGGGAGGCAAAACTAATATTTTAATAACTCTTAAATTATGCTTTCTATGAAAAATGGTTTCGTGCCAATATTACATAATTTCCTATTAAGATTATTTATGACAAACACTGTCTATTATGTCTTACTGAAATCTTTGATGACATACAAACTTTAATTTAAAGTTAAGCAAAACAAATTTTTAAAGAACTAAACAGAATATTTAGTTAAGTATTAAATAAGCCCAATAAAATTTAATATATTTTACATATATAGAATTTTCGCGTTAACTCGAATTTTGAATTAAAAAATAAGATATTCCATGTAAAGAAACAGGATTGATATTCAAATTTGTATAAAATAATTTTTCATGGAATGTATAATTTAAATAAAGTTATGCAATATGTACGTAATTTTGTTTAAGGAACGAACTAAAAACGAAGAGATTTAAAAGGTCAAGAGGTTCTATTCTTTATTGTTCATTTTCGTCATATGAACTTTATAACATAAAGTTTTTATTTTATAACGTATAAAATATAATCACTTGATTTTTAATCTTTCAAAAATAATCATTTCATATATAAACAAATGTATCATTCAAATGATTATTTCCTCTGTGGCTTTTAAAGAGCAAAAATTTATCAAACATTTACGAAATATTATATTTCGTTAATAAATTCATATTACAACGTTTGATGGCAAAAATGAGGAAAATAAAAAATTTATTACTTTTTTAAATCTCTTCGTAACTTTTAGGTTACCTTATTGAAGATTTTTTTTCTTTTTGTCGTACCTTCGTCCGAACATGCCATATATTGAATACCACAAAAGTTTTTTTCCATTCTGATGCATATACTGTAATCCTGATTGGACAATTGCAAACCGGCCGAGGAATCAAAATTGAATGATTTTATTTGTCCTGATACACCAGTAAAATATTGCAAACATCCTTCTTCTGCTCTATAAATTGTATTACAGCGAATCTGTGAGATTCGGACTTTCCAGGATCGTGGAAAGGAACTTCCGCTCGTGACGAATGTCAATGCAATGGGATTAGTTTGCCCTATACCAGCGTCGATGTACACTGTGAAAAAACGAAGAAAATGTGTTCTCAGTCAACGAAGAATTTCAATTTATTCGATACTCGTATTAAAATAAAAATCTAACTTACTGTGGTTGTCATTATTAGTTCCACAAATAGTTGGTACTGGATTACCTCCAGAAACAATAAATTGATCATAAGTGCATAGATTGTTGATCGTCTCGGGTCCTCTTATCGTAAACTGTACAAAATCCAATCTACAAACAGTTAAAAATCTTATTGAATTATATATAAATAAAAATGTATTCTCGCTTAAGTTATTTAAAATTAAATAAATTTTTAAAGGCCGAACACGAAATTCAAATATAAAGAAACTGATATATCATATGTCAATAATTTAAAAAAAGAATCGTATTTCTTTGTTCAGTCTAAGAAAAGGTATTTAATTTTAGATAGAGCGCGAATACTTTTTTTACCCACTGTACGTATACCAGATACATATATAAATCTGAAAATGATCAAAGAGTACTTCTTTTTCACCTAAATTGGCATACATCTGGATGTAACTTCAAAAGCGTAAGCTGACAGGAATCCGTACCATCGAACGTCGATGGATAATTAGGATTAACGAAATAAGTATTATTGTCGTTGATCATTTGTCCACACGAGACCATGACTAAACGGTAAAGATAATATCAATTTTTGAAAAATAAATAATTTAAAAATGTCATTTTATTATAATATATATTTCTTACCGATACAACAGACGCCATAACCATTCGCGCAAACTCCACTGGATATACCACCTCGTTGCGAACATTCCGTTGATGATATGCAAGTACCATTTTCACCATTCAATCCACCACAGGCATTATTTTCAAATCTTACGACGGTGAAGAGTGGAAAAACTGAAGATAAGTTATCAAAATGTTTTATCATTACTTTCTTTTATTTTTTCGTTCGTCAATGATCAAATGGTCGCACGATAAACGCGAACTTACGTCGTTTTTCTCTTTTATTTTGTGCCAATCTAATATTTTGAAGAGTTGACATTTGAAGCATGTGCGTTTCGGGATCGTTAGATTCTTGGGATCGATTTTCATTCGTTTGCCACAAACGTCGTCGTTCTGGTAATTTTTGCATTTTCCATATGCTCCAAGCATCGATTTCAATGCTTATTATAATAAAATTAATTATAAGTATAATTAAGTATCGTTTGTCGAACATCTCTACGATTAAAATATATATCGAATTTATATTTTTTATTTAAATAATGCTTCCTTTAAATAGTGAACATTTAAAACGTTATTCCGAGGTTACAGATATTACACTAAAGACAAGAGTTACAAAAACGCGAAATTAAATATATTTGAGGAGATGATTTACACGGTCTGCATACCGAGTTACAAACCGATTCTCGCGATTACTAGGGAAAGTCGAGTACTTTAATTGAAAATAAAAGCGTTAGTAACTTTATGTATTGTGCTTATTCCTTGAAGCATGATAATCGTCGCTTTCTTAACTCGTAAGTCATAATCGTTGAAATTAAATAGAACATCGTACTTTCCATTTAGAGTATTCTATACAAAGACAATCACTTTTTCGAATACTTTCATTATTCCATTTTCATTTTTCATGCATATGTCATAGACATTCTAACATTTATCAAAGAAAATTCAATAGTTTCCAATTGCAAAAAAAGTAAATTGTTTGTATTCCGCCATAATTAGAGTTATTTTTGAAAATGTATATCTCCTTAATTATACGCGATAAAGATTTCGTTCTTACCAGAGACATTAATTAGAAAGAATTAGATATTTATAAAAGAAAATACATAAAAAGTTTTATATCTGCGATTAAATAACTACAATAGACAAATGTTCCAAACAATACTTTTAAAACAAATCAAAATAGTTCATTTTTAATCTCAATTATTCGAAGCAAAAGTAATTAAAAACGAAATACAAAACTGAAAGAATCTTATTTTACAAAAAATACAATAAACAAACGAACAAAAAAGAAAAAAAGAAAGAAAAACCAATAAATATGACATTATTCTAGAAAAGGTTGCTCGATTAGGATTTTGTTCGGAAAATGGGGCTTTATGCATAGAAGTGGCAGGGGTAGAACAGCATGAGCGGCAGGTATGAAGAGAGAGGGAAAGCAGGGCTGGCAGGAGCGTAGGTGAGCTAAAATAGATCGATGGACGGGTGCGCACGCAAGTGTACCTCCGGTTGAGTTAGCGTAGCCTGCAGGGGAGGTAGACTCTTATGGTTGAGGAAACGTGGGTTGGGAGGAAGATAATAAAGGAAAGGAGAAAATTGGCAGCTCGAAAAGATTCTTGAAAGGAGAAAATTCGGAAGAAAAGAAGAGAAAATGGAAGAAATGGCTAGTAGAAAAAAGGGTCGAATCTCCAAAGAGTAAAGGCGCACCTCTTTCTAGTTCTCTCTCTCTCTCTTTCTCTCTCTCTTTCTCTCTCGTTCTCTCTCGTTCTCTCTTGTTCTCTCTATTTCTCTTTCTCTCTCTTTCTCACCTGTTTGCCGGCAATAGGGTTGACTAGGTGCGGACGGTGGCGGTGGCGGTGGTGGCGGCGGCGGCGGCGCTACAAGTGGCTGGATTCGTAAATCGGGAGCACACGAGCGCGCTCGCCCGCTCCTTCCTTCCAGTTTCCTTTTCGCTGCTTGCGTAGACGTGCACGTTTTATCGCACGGAAACGCGCGACAGCCCTTCTTAGGATAGCACCTTCGAGTATCTATCGAGATTGTAGCTTCTACACTGGGACACATCCAATTGTATCTACGATAACTTTGAATTCGCATTCTTTTTGGTAAGTAAACAAATAATGGACATGGAAATTCATATTTAACATTACACGAGCCAAATTTTTTTTTAGCTGATTATCCCTACTGTAGGATGGTTACAATTTATTTGTTTTATCTTTTATTGTATTTTTTGTTTTTTTCCGATGGATATGTCATATCATCAGGATTTCGACAGATGATTTAACAGAGAGCCATAACGATATTGACTACTTGTGCTTTTGTCATTTCTTAAAACGTATGAACGCATTTATTCTCTTAGATCTCCTTTATTTCAAACGCATAACGTGCTACGACCGTACTAATACGATTTAAATGGTACCTTTTAAGGAGAAACGCTAATTGAAATTTCCTTGGACCAAGCCAACACAACTCTCGTATTACCGAGGGTCGGCTGATTCTCTTACGTTGTCTAAATTTCATTAAGTTACATTGAAACTACTTTCATCAGTTTACTCCATAATTAATTAATTGCTAATTATTTAAATTTCTAAATTTCATTTCAAATAAATTTTTATTTAATGTAACCAGATATAATGGATATTACTTTCTTGTTGATTCGCCACTTTAATTCTTTCAAAACAAATATCTTTTTTTTGTAAATTTAAAGTTACTCTCATTGTCGGGAAAAACAAAATTAAATAGAAGGCCATCGATGGAACTCCTAGATCCGGAAAATCGATTCTCGATTTTACGAACGCCAAAGGCTACCTTTGCATTAAAGCTACTGCGGCCCGTATTCCAATATCGATACTCCTTTCCCTACGAAACCGATGCAAATGAAAGGTTTATTGGAACGAAAAAATTCGTCTACGGAAGAATGGAGGCAAAGGAAAAATTGAAGAAATGTTTTGAAAATCTTTCCACGCCGTATATTTTTTTTTTTTCATTTTTACCGTACAGAAGGATCACAGTATGGAATCGATTTTTATAAAACGATACAAGCAGAACTTCAAACAGTTGACGTATATGCTTAAATACTAATCCACGTGAAACGTAAACATGTTATCGATATCGTATCGATAGGTTCGCTCAACAGGTTAAGCGTATTGTGCTTCATGTTCGTCAATCGTTAACGTACTTTATTATTAACAATTATTTTCTATTGTAAAGCTTGCTAACTGGTACGATATGTATGACGTTTGACGATTGACCTTAATGGTCGATAGATACAACTGTAGTGACAGGGTTAATAATTACTTACAGATAACATATGCTCTTAAGACATGTTTTGTAACAAAAAGTTTTGCGTAGCTTTGGTATATCGATTATTTTGCATGCGTGTGCTTTAACCTCGCGTGGCTACGTTCTACTTTTTATTTACGATATCGCGATGACCAGCTGTCGATCTTTTGCACGATGAAAAATAAAAGGAAATTAAAAAAGAAAAGGAAAAGCATAAGGGGAAATGAGAAGGATATAAACGAAAAAGTTTTCCACTCGTATAGCAATTATCGAATATTCAAGTTATGAAAAGGATTTGTTAAATATCAGTAAACCTTTTTTCAAAGAAAAGCTCGTCAGTTCATCTGCATTTCCTTTTTCACGATTATTGGCAGCTACATTTGAAATAATATGTATATGAATGGAACGAGAAAGAGCACGGATCGATAATGAGGAGATACAAAAAGTAAAAAAATAAAGAGTTTAAGGAGTTTAGTATATTAATTTCTTTCTTCTTTAGATTAGATAGCTAATTGTATATGTTAAAAACACGTTTTAATGTTTTTTAACAATCAGATTTGATACTTGTATACACAAAACGGGATGTAATCTATTCGTATGTAAAATGATTCATAAAAGCGACTGTAACGTGCTTCGGAAAACTAAGTAAATTCTTACTCATGAATTAAATTTTTTGAAATTATGAATGACTTGTATAAAGTTAATAAGTTATATAAATTATATCAAGAATTTTTGCATGCGTTTGATAATTGTTCGTGGCTGTAATGAAAATGTAGAGTAAACTTCTTACGAGATTTTTTATTGAACTTGATCAATTCAAGTTTTGATCGAACTTCAACAACCGAATCACATTAATTTATATAGTAAATATCATTGGACTTAAAATATCATCGAATATTTAATATTTAATTGACTAATACTACAGTTCTAAAATTTAATGCTTCTTTAATGAATGCATGACCTTTAAAATTCATGATATTAGTAGAATTTGATAAAAAAAAGTTTTAGAAAGTATACACTTTAACTTGTCATCAGGATTGAATATCATTTTCCAGAAAATTGTTAAATTGTAAAATTTATTCACAATTTCTGAAGGCTTCGTTTTACAAATAATATCCCCAAATAAAACAAATGTCTCGGGTTCAAAGAAAGTATAATTATTTTTGCAATTCATTTTATGCATGAATAGGAGACTTACCATGGTAAGAAAACCCTTTGAAATATTCACTCGTATGATCTTACGAAAGAAATTTAATTGCAGGGTTCGTGTACCTCCCTAACGTAATATACTCGTTAATTACTAGCGCTTATTGTTTATTTCTAAAGAGACATGCGACCTGGCATGCTTGCTACACCGACCGTGTTCTTTTTTTCCGTTGAACGATATAAGTCAAACTTATCGATAGAAGAATCTCGGTGAGTTAAGTAGTCTCACCTTTTACTATTGCTCTCTATGACTTACAATCTTTTTCTGTTTCTTTCCTATAATTATAATTGGTTTTTCATGTTCGGTAGTCATTAAAACATGAATTCTCTTTGCGAATCTAACGAAAATATATTATTGCAATCGATGGAAACTAATGTACTTGTCCTAAGATATCGTGTTTAGGAGCATGCGTGCGCATGTGTTACAAGTTTATGAGGAGGCACGTACTTAGCCACTAGCTCGTATTGAGTCACGTTGTTCGGAATAAAGAAGAATACGATAACTTATGTTAGTTCTAAGAGCTTTTACAGTAAGTATTATCTATAATTTTATATTCGAACTTGTTCTCTAAGTTTATATAGTTTTTGAGTATTTTCCAAGTACATACGTTTATATGTAAATACGTACATATATGTATATATGTATGTATATATATATATATGTATATATATATGTATATGTATATATATGTATATATATATATATATATATATATATATATATATATATATATATATATTGTATACACATATATGAGATACGTATTTGAATATTCAAATCTTACAAATAGTCCAATTTAAACGCTTGTTATTAGTTTTCTCTATTTTCCAACCTGAGAAACCTGAGGTAAGTCATTTGGTTTCGCAAAATTATGCTTCTCGTATACAATTATTGCTCGTTTCACTCACGCGAGCCAGACTCTTTTACAGATCATCGGTTATTCGAAAGATCGAAATCGAGCAAACTTGATGCAAAATATTCTTCAATATCATTACAATCTCATCCATCGAGTTGGAAATTTCTACTTTTCTTTTTTTTCTTCTTTTCGTTAAGTTTTTTCCCTATTCATATTCTATAATTAAAAAAAAGTTGAGCAACCACAACACAATCGATTATTTATTGTCGTTCGATATCTATATCACGCTAACATAACTCTTGCTTGTTATTAATATACTCACAGAAAAATAGATATACAATATACACAAATAGCTACAGAAAATTGACAAGGTCTTTACTTTTCTCACTTTCTATCTCCTTTTTCTTTCTTGTCGTTTCATTCGCCACTCAGAAATACCACTTACAAATGACACGAGTGCTTTCAGATTGTCTTGTTATTGATCCTTTATTACGATTTAAGATCGAGTAAGGAAGTACTACATACCAACGTAGATCCAATGAGAATCGCTAAGGGTTGTGAAGAAGGTAAAATAAATGTAGGTACTATTGTACATCATCGTGATGGAGTGGTTGGTCGATGGTTCTTTATCGATTTTCTTGCCGATCGAAAGACCACACTCCATCGGTCTTCTCTTGACTTTTATCATTATTCGAAGTACGCTTGCCAACTGCCGAGAAACGAATGGTATCGTCTTTGACGTCCAAGAAAAGAAATGTTCTATTTTCTTTCTTTTTTTAGAAGAGGAAAATATTTTACACCTTTAAAATCATAGTCACGTAACTGTAACAATGTCACGGACATGTAATCTCAAATGATGCATATGTATCTAAATATTTATTGTATATATGCACATATCTATGTATGTATGTACGTATGTATGCACATAAATGCATGCACTTACGTATCTATATATTTCAGTTTAACTATTAAAAGGAATAAAAAAATTACGTTAATGCTATCATGAATGTAATTCGATTGATATTATTACTTATATTTAATATTATCATGATTAATGAAGGAAACGTTTTATAACTCCGGAACAAATAATTTCCATATTAAATGTTTATCAAAACTTTTTCTTTTTTCTTTTTTTTTTTATTGTTCTGATGAGTACTACAGAGATTTAAAGTTTGCCGATAACTTTTTCTAATATTCTCTATAATTTAATTTCTTTTTGAAATTTGTTGGAAACTATATTATAATTTATTTGAAAAGATAATTTTTTTTGGATTTTCATGTTAATATCTACAATTTATTTTCATGTTGTACTCAAAATGAGGCCACTTATTTCTTTATCATTTTATATGTATAAATATGGCACGATTGTTTTAATAAAACATCCAAAATGAAAAGAACAAAGGGAAATACTATCGATATTTACATGGCCGAGAATTTTATCAGTGCGTTAAATCGATGCGTGTTCTGTAAAGCGATGATAAGGGCGTAGCCGATAAAATATTATAGATTGATATCAATTTTATTCGAAACTCGTCGTTATCCTACCAATATACAATAGATCGGTTCGAATATTTCCGTGACATTTTGGCAAAAAATGAACTTTCTCATAAGGATATCTAATAAAATTGTATTATTTCTTAAATATCGAAGGATCTTAAAAATGAAAAAAATTAATAATTTTATTCGTTATGTCCTGCAACGATTTTGTTTAATATTCTCCTTCTGTTTTTTTTTTTTTTTTTTTTTTTTTTTTTACAATAAAAAGCATTCTTTCTTGTTAAGAAACAATAATTTCAAGGAAAATTACTGTACTTAATGTACGTATTACGAAACGTTTAATAAAACAAGAAAATCTTCGAAGTTTTTTAATATTGACAAGTAATATCTTTTGAGTCCCAAATAGTAACACATTCAAAGGCAAATTAGAATGTTTTTCTATTCTACATAATTATTTAAAAATCTCTTTCTATTTCGTTCTAGGTCAGAATTTATTACTGTTTAAAGCTACCAGCATTACATCGCGTTTTACGTATATGTCTTCCCGTTCATTATCGGAATTTTGCGAAATACTAAGAAATATGAGATGATCGTACTAAGATGAAGATAAGGCTTCGTCTAGGTCCTTTATTTTTCGTTTGCAATCAGTTGAAACAGTACCATTAGAGATCGCACAGAGAGACATTTGAAATACTTTTTTTATATAATATTTTAACGTTACGTTAGCTAGTTTCTCTTTCGTTTCATTCAACTTAAATGATATTTTGTGTAGAGTGTATGCTTAATTAAATATTATATAAATGTATGCTATAAATATAATTATAAAATAATATATATATATATATATATTTGTATTTATTTTGTATTCATTTAATTTTATCAGTAAAGTTTATATTACTCGTTTGTTTAAATTCATATTACATTTCATTTTATATATGTATGTATATTTGAATAGCATTAAAAAATTTTAGTGAGTATTTTAAAGCAATAAACTATATTCCGTATTTCCTTTTATTATTCAGATATTAATTATTTAATAATAATGGAAGCTTTCCGCACATACCAAGACTTATTCTTTACGTTAAAAAATTCATTCAAAGACAAGGACAATTACTTATTTTTATATCAAAAAAGTAAGGTATAGAATAAAACTTTTTTTTTAAATTTGTTTCAAAAAAATTGGTTTTAAACGGTAAGAAAAAACCAATTTAAATAAATTAATCTACTAAATAAAAATAAAATATATTACATCATACAGGTACTATTAGAAAGAGATTCATTTTTGACATTTTTTTAGTTTATTGCGATATTTTTTATGCTCCAAAAGATATAAAACAAATGTCATTAAAATTCTGAATTCGATCGGTTGTGCGACAATCCGACGAATTCACGAAAAAATGTGTCCTGTCAAATACTCTTTTATATATTCGTAAAAACGTATAATCAGAGTCATTCTGTATTGTGATTGATTCAAGTTGTTCTCGTTGGAAATCTTGTCTATCGTATTATTTGAAAGGCATCTTTTTCTCTCTTTCTCTCTCTCTCTCCCTCTCTCTCACTCTCTTTCTTTCTCTCTGTCCTTAGAAAATCATAACAGAAACATAATCAAAGTAGATCTGTTGAAATTATTGTTTCAAAGGATAGGTGACATGGTAGGAGACGAAAAGTGTGTCAACGAGGCAATCGCGACTTTCAATGCTAATCGATCTCTCGATGCGACGCCTTTTGTTTAGTTGTACGGTCAATAATGCGCATATCGAATGATCTTGCTTTTGAGACAACGTTCTCTCGAACTTGAGTGCTATCCTCGGCGAACATAGAAAGCTTAACCTAGAGATCTTGATATGCGCAAGATAAAACAATACGTTTCAGGGTCAGAAGTTAGACACGCGATTCGTTTCGATATTCAATACTATATATGATTGTTAATTACTCTTAAAATGGACGGGTGTATTCTTACGAAAAATGAACCATTGGATGAACCATTTTAACGAGATTGCCGCATAACAAAATTGAAGATATCTGATATAAATCTTAATCAAACGATATCTGTGTTAAGAAAAGTAAATTATTTATTTCTGAAATAAGAAATGGAGTTTTCTTTTTTTTTTTGACACTACAATTTTGAATAATAAAAAATAATGAATTAATAGTGATTTAAAGCCCAAGAAGAATTTCAAAGCTATTCTAACTGTTGTAACGCTAAAATCTTATTTTAACATTTATACAGATAAGATCTCCTTCCTCTTTTCATTTGCGTTTCTATTTGTACACGTAATACGTTTTCTTGAAGAACGCAAAACCGCAATGATAATGTAACCGTTACTCTCGCCTAGTTTAATTTCCCCGTGGCGAGACATCTTCCGGTATACAATTCAGATTGTCGTCAATAGTTTAGCGGTTTCAATGTTATTGTCACACGGAGATAGAAATTGTACATTAAAAAGTGCAATTTTCACTTTACGAAAAAATCTTACTTTCTTATTTATTTTTTTTCTGTTTTTTCTTTTTTTTTTACCATTGCTAACATTTTGCATCATTTTTATTTACAGACGAGGCAAATGATCTACCATTTCTTGAAAAGATGATTTTTTACAAAGAAAAGGCTCGAATCATCGAGCTCCAATGTCGACGAAGAAGAATAGAAAGTGAGGAAGGCGTGGATGGCTCTTGGACAATCGAATCGATATCATCCTCATCGTCGTCGTCGTCGTCGTCGTCCTCATCGTCGTCGTCGTCGTCGTCGTCGTCGTCGGCGACTTCGTCGTCACTATCGATGTCGTTGTAATTTCATTGGAAAATTTTAAAAAATTAAACAAATGGATGGTCGATCGAGAATAACGATCGAAATGATTTTCGTCGTTTGAAAATCAGAGTGATAACGGCAAGTGAGAGAACGAACGAAATTTTGAAAATGAGCTTCTTCAATTCTCTTCAACAATACGTGAGCGATAGTGTGGCGAGCTTCAGCCTCAGCCCTAAGAGATTCTCCTTCAGTCGAGAGGACTCTGCTAGTACGACAGGTAGAAGCGGCTCGAGCGGAAGCATAGTCAACGACAATTCGAGTGCACATCAATCGACTCCTCATGGTTTTCCCAAGGTACCAACATACATATGTCCGTTAATCTGAGGTGTCGCATTATATTTATTTCCACGAGTAAATTGAAGAAATACTTTTTTTTTTATAAGCTTAAGAGTCCTTCAAACTTATATGTTAGTTTTCTCATAAAGTAGAATATTTTTAGAGTATATAGAATTATTTATTATATATATATGTGTGTAGATAATATCGAGATAAAATTAAAAAATAATTTTAGAATTTTGTAAAAAAAAAAAAATTATTTTCCATGTAAAATGTCGAACTTTTCGACTGAGATAACTCATGTTTCGAGGTGTCGTGGTTCAAGAAAAAAAAAAAAAGATTTTGAACATAAAAGGAAAAATATGATTTCTTTTTCTCGCGCAAAACTTCTTTACGAAGATCATATAAATTCAAAAATATTGACCTTCTTTCGTGAATCACTTATCACATCTCACACATTGAATCTAGTCGTCTTATTTCGATGTACAGATGTATTGCTTCTTATACCCGACATATTCAGTATTATCTTCTTCCTCGAAACTTTCTTCAGACCCTTGGACTATAAAAGCTGAAAAATTTTTATCCGAAGATGAATCTTCCATAAGGGAGACGTTTATATTTGAATTTGCTTATATTTTTAAAATGTTTTGTTATTTATGTTGCTTAAAACGTCTCCTGTGTTTTCTAATTTGTTAAACTACACCTGATGGCGTATTGGGAATTGGATTAATTTTATTTAGCCTTGTGTCTGATGTATCTGTCACGGGAGTCTTTTTATTAATTGCTTGCGAACAATCAGGTGACACAGATTCTAGTTCTCCATTTTTCTTTGTATCTTATATTTGTTTCAATAATAATCCTTCACTTTTAAAAATGATTAATACAAAAGATAAAAATCCTTAAAAAGACATTCAATCTTTAATTAAGACATTCAATCCAAGAGTTAGGGAATAATGATTCTCCTATTTTTTCAATAATATTACGACAATATCATCTCATCGCACAAATATAAACATAATCTTTAAATATTATATTAATATACTTTATTCAGAAAAAAGTTATTATTTTTTTTTGCTTAAGATTGCTTAAGATTTAATTGTTTATGAGTTTTGTTAATAATTGTCGGTTCTATTAATAAAAATATCTGTAAATAGTACTATATCTATAAAATATGAGTCGTCTCGCTCGTAAGGTCATCTAATCCGTAATTAATTCATATACAGAAATATTATTTTTTTCAAAAAGATTTCTTATTGTTTCATTTATATTTACATGATATTTTATTAACGATTAGTAAAAGACACGATAAAAATACACGAGCCATATTTTTACCCATTATAGGTGGTGCCACCGCCAGGGACAACGGTCTCTTCATCCTCACAAGTTCGTTCACTTTCGAGGAGACGTACTTTTGATTGCCCTGTCCCGTCAGGATTGAGCGTTCATCCTGTCGCCGCAGCCGCAGCCGCTGCAAGTGATGGCTCGGTCTGTGGTCCTGTTTGCGGTCAGAGTTGTGGAAGTTCCCCCTCGCCTCGAAGAGTCGGTTCCTTTCGTCGAAGTACCGCCGGTGCGAGTACCGATCGACCACCGCTCATGTTTTGCCGTCGCAGACCGTCTTGGCCAGAATTCGACGTACAAGCCACTTCTGGGTAAGTTTTTTTATTTTTCAACGTATCCAATTGCTTCATTTTATTTTTAATTATTGTTCAATTATAATTATTCAATAAAAAAAGTCTCGTAATAAGCTTCAAAAGGATAAAAAATAATTTTAAAACATACCTAAAGTAACTCATAGATTCGTTCACGTGAGGCTAATATATTTTGATTATTTAATATAAATAATTACATTTTGTGTCTTAATTAATGTTAACAAAAAAATTGCACATTTAATACATTTGAGATTTACAAATCAAACGATGTTTCAGTTTTATAAAACAAAATTTATTTGTTAATATCAAAAATACAAAATCAGATATCTATGTGAATATCTTGCACGATCGATATTTTCTCTTCTTTCTTATTTGATAAAATCGAGATTTTTAATAGAATATTTTTCTACCAAATGACATATGTAATTTTATAAAAGAGAACGAAATTTCAATAAATATAATCAAAGTAGATTCTAAAATATATGTATATTTACTTATATATTTTCATATTAGAAAGAGAGAGAAAGAGAGAGAGAGCTCGTTAGATACTTTTTATTCATGATGAAGGACGGTCAAAGGTTATCGTCCCACAGAGACGCACCTGTTGCGAGCAAGAAGATATGAAATAAGAACGACGGTATTTTGCGCTTCTCACATGAAAAACGAAATGATTTCTTCATCTTTCCCTTCTCTCCCACCCCCTTATCGTAAGAACATATCATTATAACACCACGTTGCAACACCTTCAAAGGTTATCGTCGATATTGATATAGTGTATAGTTAATAACGCAAAAGAAGCTTACATACGTATATACAATTTTATTACATATGTATGTACATATATACCTTTCCTTTAATACGTATATACATATAAAATTTCTAAGAACTTATTTTCAAGAAAAATTAGAACGAGAGTAAAATAGAAAAAGCAAATCAATTCTCTGTACACGTTAGCGGGTAATCAGGAAATGAGTTGAGTTCCGTTGAATGTAATCCAATAGACATTGACGACGATCGGAGAAGATTTGTCTGGATAGGAAATGAACGAATGCTAGGATAATGAATTTAACTGCTATCGAGACGCGTCTGGCATGACTGAACTAAGAAAATATACTGGGATTCTGTGTAATTCGATACCGATTGCTAAGAAATCAAGTTACATACAATTATTGACTCTAATTACGAGGAACCGTATATCCTTTACTCTCCGATTTCTAATCACAATTTATTAGCAATAATAAATTGATGTGAGAATATATGAGAGAGAGAGAGAAAGAGAGAGAGAGAGAGAGAGAGAGAGAGAGAGAGAGAGAGAGAGAGAGAGAGATTTCCATGTAAGATAGTATATAAGAATAATCATCTCTAGATGATTATAATGATCATGTATCCATATGAGGATTTATTTTCACTTAAAAATATTTGCCTACTATTATTTCTAATGCATCGAAGTTGAAACATAGTCGTATATTTTTCTATTTGGAAACTTTCCAAAAATATTTTTTTTTTCATTTTATATCAATATAACGATTCTGGTATTATATTGTACGATCTTATTCCAGTCTTCTAGAAAACGTTATAGAAGAACGTTTACTAGATGACAACATTAAAATCGATATCAAGAAATCGGAGAAAAATTCGAGAAAAGAGAAGATTATTAAAAGTCTAGTCGGCGTACCGATAAATATACGTGCTTTCAAAAGCAAGTAATGTCGTACCAGAGACAGTCGGACTCGTGCGAGCAAAATGAAAAATCGATTCGGATTAGAAATGCCAAAAGAATGCCTAGGATGCATCGATATTCCTCTTATTTACTTCGTCGAAGTAGATACTGTATCTAGGAACATGACGGAAATAAATCCACGATTGCAAATTCTCTTCAAGAGATTCTTATCTATTTTCTTCTTTTATTCTCCCTTTTAAGTACATCCAGCATTGGTGTCCTTCGATTTTAAAAATCTTTTGTCGCTGAATAGCATTCCTTACGAATCATGTAAAAATTGTACAAATTATGAACTTGGAGCTTTCCATTGATATCTAAAAGTTTCGCTTTATATTGATAATTTTGTGTAATACGCTTATATTTTCGACATAATATCACATATCATTTCGAACATTTTTAAGTAATCAAACTGAAATTGCAAACAATATAAATCAATATAAATTCAGATAATCTAAAATAATTCTTCTACAATTTTGTTAAAAATTTTCAATAATACAAATATCGATGATCAAAATAATTATTTTGAAAGTCAATAGGTGATTTAATATGTTGATTAAAACATATCTATATGGGATAAATAAATTTTATGTAAAAAAAATTTTTTTCTCCATTACAAAAGATAGAAAATTTGTATTAAATAGATACGTATGTACGTACATATATTTTTTGCAAAATGATATAATTTATATAAAGCTTCAACAAAAAATTCCAAGCTTTTGTTTCTATCATAAATAACAATAGAACAAACGTTTATCGTTATCACGATTTGCGTAAATCACTCACTCGTATTTTAAAGTTGATAATAATAACGCCTTCCGTTTTCCGGTTTTCAGCTTTAGTAGCTCTTTTTAGTAGGCTCTTAATCGTCAAAAAATTTAATGCACGACGAATCATGTGGGTACGAAGCTTTAAGAAGAAACAGCCCACGGTCTTATAATGTACATACAGAGGGAGAGTCGGTGTTTATAAATAACAAAACGATATACGGTATCGATGCTTGGAATAAATTAGTTCAATAAGGCGTATACTTGACGCAAGATATACGAGACATACCGGTAAAATATAATGTCGAGTGTGGAATTATTTTTGTTCGGATTAAAGAAAATTTTATCCTGCGAAATTAAAAGTAACAAAATCATTGTAATACTTGATTAATCGATATCATTTCCTTTTAAGCGTTCAAGAAACCGATGGCTCCTTCTTCGAGAGTTTCACCGCGTTATCTTGGAAACAAGAGAATCGCAGACTGGTGGCTCTTCAGGAAGTCGAAGCTCGAGCTAAGGATCCTCCACCATCATCCGGAGAGACCAACATAAATTCCTTCCACTCTCGTCGACTTAACAAAGAAGAGGTCTTCACAAAGAACAATATTTCATCCTTCAAGCTTAAACTTTAAGAACGTAAGTTGATATGCATGTTTTTCAGATCGAGAAACTATACGTTGAAGTTCTTTATACGATCGCGAATACGGTCGGAGCAAGTACGGGTCAGTACGCTCACTATAAAGAGGACCTTTATGGGTATGCGCAGGAAGCGTTTGGTATACCGCAGGATCAACACCGACGATACCTCGATATTGCCTCGAAAGAGAAGGTAGGGTTTGAAAGAGACCTATCCTTCATTTTTATTACATTTTCGTCTTAACCCTCCTATGTGCGTAATTTTATATTTTTCTTATGCACCTTTATAAAGAATATATTGTACAAAATTAATAAGTTAATATTAAAGTAAAAATAATGGAAGAATTATAATATTATTACGTACATTAAAGGGTTGTCGAGGTTCGATTAAAGCAAAAAAAAAAGAAGAAAATGAAACAACGAAAACATTTTCTCACATAAATTTCAGCCTCCTATCGTGGTCCTAAGTGTAATAGTTATCGAAGCTGAAGGACTAGAGGCGAAGGACGCTAACGGTAAATTAGATAACGATATAATTTAATAATGAATATTCATAAAAATGAGAATAAGGGTATGGTAAGTTGTTCGGTACAATAGGTTTCAGCGATCCATATTGCATGTTGGGTATACAACCTGGTAATACAAGTGCACCACTGAGCCCCCAAACGAATCTGTCAGCTCATTCTCCTCATACGCCTCCAGCTTCACCAAGACAAACGGCTCGAGCCTTATCCGATGGAGGTGAGAACGATAACTCGCATCACGAAAAGCTTCGAAAACATCATAGGTAAGATCGATGTAAAATGAAGGGGAGAAATAAATAAAAAAAAGAAAAAAGAATACAGAGTTCAATACTTTGTAATATTGTTTTGCTTTTACAGACTCAATAAAAATAATAATCATATTAATGAATATTGGACGAGTCAGTTAACCCTTTTACCTGAAATAATTTCTTTGTAACATAAATTTCTAAAAAAATATTTTCTAAAAACGTTCGCCACTTCGAAAGAGATATTAGGTGGTTTTGATTGATTTGATCTTGGTCATTTAAAGTCATTTGAAAATTCCACGAAGATCATTTTCAATTTATTAAATGGAAATCGTCATTTTTCAATTCATATTCTTACAGCTTACCTAGAAAACTTTTCAAAACAACATAATAAAATACTTTTTCATTAAGTATGTATTATACTTTTCCAGTTATAAGACCTGAAAGTTACAATAATGCTGCGCCGACATTAGCATTACCCAAGGTGTATTACGTGGAGGTCGGTACGGTCGATCTTCGTACATAGCGGCATATTAACTTTAAAACTTAATATCTCAATAGTGGTTTGTGCGAAAGTTACAAGTTAATAATGCTTTAAAAACGTTTCGATGTCAACTGTAGGTATATATAATAGAAAAGTATAAGTTCCCATATTGAAGATTTAACATGGCCTACATGTGATTTTTAAACGTTATCCGAGGTCAAATCAATTACACCATCTTATGCCCCCTTCGACGAAGTCATAAATTTTTTTAGGAAATATTTCTTCGAAATTTACATTACAATGAACGGGTAATTTCGGGTAAAAGAGTTAAGTTACTCACCCCCCTCCCGTTTAATATTTTTCGGATCGAATTTCTTTCTTTGCAATATCTATGTACGTATGAATGAGAAACTAGGCCTTTTAGGATTATTCATGCTAAAATATCTAATCCACGAAACGATGGCTTCATATAACATCATCGAACAAAATGCAAAGCGGGAATATTTATCGCGAACAAACTCTCTTGACGAAGTGACAATGCAGCTTGCGATAACAAAAGGTGCACCGGATGTAACAACTTCTGTCCTTACTTTACATGCTGCCTTGAAATATAGCGCTACCGTATGTACGATTCTCCCTTCTTCTTACTCTCTCTCTCTCTCTCTCGCTCTGTCTGCTAGTTAGCTATGCCATCTGGTGTTGAAAAGAGAGAGAGAGAGCAATCAGGAGAGAGAGAGAGAGAGAGAGAGTGACAGGGTGACAGAGAGGGAGAGAGAGAGAGAGAGAGTAATACGATTAATACCGCACCGAGTGGACATAGTGCTTAACAGGATAGAGTATCGGCATTAAGTGTGGTTTCGAGAATCTCAAATAATATATTTTTTTTCTTTATCTATTTTTATTTTTTGTTATCTTACATCTTAATGCCTGCTGACGTCGAAAATATGGTGAAAAAACAGCTAAACGTATTGTGAGATATATCACGATTTTCCTAAATACATCAGCACGTTATCCGAAAAATTGTCTAATAAAATTGACGTCATGTCTATTAAACGTCAGTTTCAGGCTATCATTCAAGCGCAAAGAGCATACTAGCAGACGAGAACACCGTGAATCCTTTAGCGGAGCGGTTCCTGCCAAGTTTATACGTGCTACCACAGTGAAACCGCACACACTGAGTCCGCAATGGAAAGAAAAATTTCGCTTGTAAATTATCGTCCTCCTATATTATTCATTTTTTCAATTTTAATTTTCATACAGCGTGCCACAAAAGTATCTAGTCTCTCTTAAGTACTATAATATATTAAATAAATTTTATAAAAAATTATAAGTTCTTTCTTTTATTTATTTGTGCGTTTTATAACAAAATATAACAAATTAAAATTCCACAAATTTATTATTTATTAACTTTTTGTAATTACTTTCAATATCTTCGTATACAAAGAATGTTACTTAAAGTATTTAATATTTTTAAATGTTACATGTAACAAAAAACAGCAATAAAATCAATAAAGTAATATCTAAGCGAGAGGTGACCGGATACTTAAGTGCTACCTGTCTATTAATGAAAAAAAAAAAATTATGAGGGAATAGATAAATTTATAAAGTCTTCCGCGATATAATTTTATTTTAGCGACATCGACGATATCAGCACGGATATCTTGCATCTCGATATATGGTATGTCTTCGTAAGTAGGTTTTACCTACTTGAAACATACTAGGGCCAGCACATTATTCAAAAATATATAATTTTTAGGGACCACGACGACGAATCCTCGGTATTCGACGCCGTTAGTAAATTGAACGAAGTGCGAGGTGTTAAGGGTCTTGGTCGATTTTTTAAACAAATTGCACAAAGTGCCCGTTCCGGTAGTCAAGATGACTTTTTGGGCTGCGTGAATGTTCCACTTCAGGTAGAACAATATCCGTGATTTAAATAGAAACGACATTTATAATTTTCTCGAATATCTTAGGATATTCCAAGCACAGGCTTGGAACGTTGGTATAAACTCGAAGCAAGAACACAAAGGAGCAACATTCAGGGTAGAATCAAATTAAAATTGTGGCTATCCACACGAGAAGACAGAGGAACATCCGAAGAAGATAATTGGGCTGAGCTTAGACAGCAAGAAAGACTTTATACCATTTTCCTCGATCATGAAATGAACAAACAAGGGGTATTCGATCTGTTTCTATAAACGTTCAAGTTATTTTATAAATTCTTTATATTTTTACACTCTCATTCGAACTGTATATCGCTTCTCAGGAAGATTTCACAGGTGAGTTACCCCAAACAGCACTGACAATTCTTCATCAGCATGCTGTGCAAGGTGATGTCACAGAATTGCAGCAGGCATTGATCAAATGGATCGCTAGTTCGAAACATCCGGCTGTAGATTCGAAAGTTCTCCATCGTCTTCTTCAGGTAATCATTTAAATCGAATTTAATACGAATGGTAGAAAAAATATTACAAATAAATATTAATCTTGAATAAACTTGTTCTCTATTATTTCGCTTTTTAGGAAATAGATAACCTATGGCATTTAAAAACGACGGAAACATTATCGCGAGACGAAGAACAGTCTCTGGCAGATTCTTTCAATGATTTTTTAGAAATAGCACTCAAAAAGATTCAACAACATCGTACGTTATATCCGCCATTACATCGATTATCGATCTCTAAGCTTGACAATCTCCTGAGGTAATTTCTAATCGTCTATTTACTAGACACATCGAATAAGGATCTGACTTTCTGAAATGCTTTTATTACTTTGTTTCAGATGTTTAGGTCTTTTATCGAATATGAAAGCTTTTTGGGCATGCTGTCCCTTTAACAAGGAAATAAGAGGAGAAATTATAACAGCCCTTAGAAAGGGAACTCACGAGTGGTACGTTAATCGATCAAAAATCTTTTTTTTAGAAGTATATTTCTTTTTTTTGGGGGAGGTTTAAATGCCTCGTAACTACATTTTAATTGTTAATCTAGGTACGAAGATGTGCGACATCAAACTATGTATCATGATCAGGAACCTGATCAAGATGCGGATCGCGTCTTGCAAGACTTTACAAATTTAGTCACGGCACTGTTAGTAGATTTGGAACAGGGTCGTATGTATTATAATAGTCTCTTTGAAAGGTAAATTAGATAATATCTTGCGTTATTTATCAAACTAGGAAGGATATAATTTTTATTGATACAATATTTTCACCTTTCAGTACAAATGGTGTACCATATTTTTCAGCAGTTTATAAACAGTTGGAAAAACTGGTAAGTATCTATAATAGGAACGATTAATATCAATGATGAGAATTACGTGAAATTTTGTTACTACGTCACAGCAGGAACACGTGATCACATAATACACAATGTTATTTTTTATTTCTTATCTCGTCAAGCTCGATGTGCTATGTTTGGCTTCAATGCTTTATCGCAGACATCGATCGTGTTTTTATACGCTCTTTTTAATATGATTGATAATCTTTTAATTATACTTTCATATTTTTAAAAAAGCACGATATTGCGACGTTATTTTTATAGATTCGATCGATGTATACTTACATTCAATTGTGTCAGTACACATATGCGTGTCACACACACATACACACGGACACACGTACGCCCACACGCGCATACACATATACATGTACACCATTTACTTATTTACTGTAGGAAATATGAAAAGCTTGCGATATTTAAGAAGATGCTTATGTACCATCGACGTACAAGAAAAAAGAAAGAATTCGCAAGAGTTTATTGTCCATCGGTTCATCATTATTTTACTGTTCACAAAATATTTGTTCGTAGCTGGCGGAACACGTGGCGAAACACATGGAGAACACTTCCGAGGTACTTTTCTAATGCCTCCAAGAAATGTTAATCTCTCCTTGTCTTTCTTTTCCTATATTCTTCGACTTTCCTGTAGTTGTAAAAGTAAATTTACCCATTGACCCTCCCCTCTATCTTCGTATACCTGGTGATGTAATTTCAAAGAAATAGATTCTATAGGAAAAACAATATTAGCCATATTAATAACCAATTTATCTTCTACTTTAGTATTATTTATTTATGGCGTAATATATCTATAATTTCTTAATACAAAGTCATTATGCAAAATATCTAGAGACTAACGTACAATGACATTGACACGGATAGTGTTTAAATCTTAAGATTCTTTTTTTTTTTCAGTGGAAATTCACTTATTTCCTCGATAGATGTTAGGTAACACTGGCACTGCAGTATGTGCTGCACGTATCTGTCATATAGATATGCATGGTAGTGATGCATGAATAAGTTGAATATTACATTACGTATTTCAACTGAATATTTTATTTCTACCATGACACGATATTATGTGATATAATATATTTTTTACAGTAAAACAAATATTTTTAATCTGTCCCTTTATTAAATTGAAATACTAACCAAAAGAATATTTTCAAAATATTATTAAAACAATTTTAATATTTCTTTTTTTATTTCATACAAATTAATTATTATTAATAAATTAAAATTTTTATTTCGAAATAATTTTTTTTTTCTTAATAAAATAATTTTTCAAATTAAATTAATAAAAAATTTAAATTTTGTTATTGACTTATTCCATTAACACTTCTTGACCTATACTATATGTATACATTGTCTTTTAGCTCTCTCGATAATCACATCTTTGCACGTTATAATGATCAATTGCTTTTCTTCACCAAGTATTCACCATTCGTTTAAATTTTAACATTACTTATTATAAAAAAAATAGATATCGATAGAAATTAAGAATCATTATACATTAAAATATTTATCACTAAATGTTAATTAATTCGACAGATTCAAAATGAACTCGGTGCAAGAGTCACCACCGCTTGTCTCCAAATCCATGGACAAAACAGAGACGAAGATTACGTATTACCACCTGGTGCAGAAATAGGGACACCAATTTTTGAGTTATATCTAGCATTGCAAGACTTCGTGAGGTATATTAATTCAAATACAGAATATTCATAGATAGGTCAGATTTTGTTTTCAAGAGGCAACAGGGAAACGCATTTTTTCGAAAATTATTGTTAAGTAAAAATACACCAAAAGTAAGAAAAAAATAGCACCATTATAAAGAAAATTAATAGAACTTTCAAATAATATATAACCACTTGATCCTTGTTGGTATTTAAGATTTTTTATTATCCCCCTTGAATTTATTTACAAGGATTTGATCTTCTATCGAAAATAGAATTTATCAATCCCGTCGTTTTTCAAATCATTAGATTTTATAATAATATGGTGTACACTTTTCATTTGGAGATTGTATACGGTGTCTCAAAAATAACAAATTTATACAATACTTATTATTAAAATTTTTTCTTTTATTCAGTATGAAGGAAAAGTTACCGTTATCTGATCAGAAAACTCTGATAATTTGCAATTATTACGAATGGTTCAAACCGGCTATTGACAAGTGGTTGGATCTTGCAAAGTTAAAAGCAATTCAGAGAATCAGAAAAGCGGCAGAATTGGATCGAATTTGTACAGGTGATTTTATAGTAAAGCATTGTACATCTGCAATTGATGCAACTGCATGCTTTTATCAGGTAAAATATTTGTTATCTTATATCTTAGTGTAATACGATAAATATATAAGATATACATATGGTTAAATAATTGTTGTAATATCTATAGATCAAAGAGTTTTGGAAGAAATTAGCATGGCCAGATTTTATCGGATCGTATAGTTTCGTATTGAAAGTTATCGATGTAAGAGATTGAATAAAATTATTTCATTAATGTAAAACAATATTACAAACGTATACATATCAAAATTTGTTTCTAATAGGCTATCTGTAGTCCTGCTGCTTACTATGCTGAAATAACCCACCAAAAATTAGCTGAAAGTGGATATTATGAAGAACAAACACCATATAAAACCACAGACGAGGTAATCGTTCAGGTAGAAATTGCTTTGCTTTAATTTATGCATCAGTGGTTAATAGTATCATCGGCAGACAGTATTGAGTAAGTAGAATACATATGTATTGTTTAGATGCATCATAATAACATTTTGTAACATTCGTAAGTATAGATACATTCAATGATTATTGAATATATTCGGTTACACTTTAAAAGAGAATTTTTTTCCAGATTTTGAGAATGATATTTTTCCAAAATTGAATCATTTGATTTCTTTCCGTTTAGATGTGCGTCGCTATAAATGGTTTAGAATATGTAAGAAGATGGTTATTAAATCTAGGAGAAGAACTTCACGTTGAGAAACTTCTCACAGCTTTGGAGAATCAAGCTGGAGATTCTGCTCGAGCGCAATGGAGAAATGCTTTGACTTTACCATTGGAACAAGCGCCTGGACAAATGTTACTCTTCATTAATCAAATTGTTTCAAGAATCGGCACAAAGGTCAAAATCATTATAAAATATTAATAAACGATAGAGTGATCGGAATGATATATCAAATATCCTTGTCGTATTATAACTTGTAGAAAATTAATTTAAATTTGATCTATTTCCATTGTTTTTGTTATTGTTCAGATGAGACCATCTTTGAAAAAATCCATGTTTCATCTTGCTTGGTCACCCGACAGTTTGCCCACGTCAGAAGCAATCACGCCTTTATTGGAATATTTGGATGTACATTTGGTAGCTCTTAATTCGTCTCTTTTAGCTGTCAATTTTACGCGTGTCTTACAAGACGTTTGGGAAGTCGTTCTCAATGAATTGAGCAATCAAATGGATGGAAATGCAGGAGTAAGTTGCATAAAACGATTAAAAAATGATGGTAATATTAACATTGATTCCATTCTAGGACAAACCAGCTATGTTTTATGAAAGATTGTACGAAGCGCTCGATCTATTGATCAAATTCTTTCATGCGGATGAAAAGGGTTTATCTTTAGGGGTACTACGTAGTCCGAGCTTTTTAAATGTAGAAGAACGCTTGCAATATCATAAAATGGATACGACTTTTCTCATTAACCGTTACTATCGCCAAAGACTTCAAGTAATAATAATCATATCAACGATGAGGAAAATTTCATTTCTTTCAAATTTTCATTCAATTCGAGCCCTGTTTCATTGAATTTTTCTTTAGGACCAAATGAATACCATGACATCAGAGTACGGCGTTTTGACAGTGAGAGCATATCTGAATCACGATTCGCTTTGTGTGGAAGTGATAAATGCTAGAGACGTAATACCGTTAGATCCGAATGGTTTTAGCGATCCATTTGTAATAATCGAATTGTTGCCACGAAAAGTTTTCGAACATTGTGCTGAACAACAAACCAACGTTAAGAAAAGAACTTTAAATCCAATGTTCGATGAATGTTTCGAATTGTAAGTTTACGAATCCTTATACAGCTCCTTTATAATCATTTTCTTTCATTGAAATATAAATTAATTTTTTTTTTTTTTTTTTAATTAAGTTCCGTAAGCGTGGAACAGTGTCAAAGCCCTGATGCTATAGTCCTATTCACCGTAATGGATCACGATGTACTCACAGCGAACGACTTTGCTGGAGAAGCATTTTTGGGATTAAGCACGATACCCGGTGTAGCTGACACTAATACCAGTATAGATAATTTTCATGGCCTCAAACATACAGAATTACCGTTAATGCACCAAAAAAATCGAAGTGAGTAGATACCTATGACAAATTTTTATAAGATCGAACTTGAGATCTTAAGATAATTATTCTGGATGAAAGCCATTCAATTTTTCAAAGCATATCATATTCGTATAAGTCATTGTATATTAATAAATAAAATAATTCCTATTTCAGACCATCCAATTCTTCAAATCCTAGAAACAAGAGTTGGCGATAAATTAGCCCTCGACTTCGTAAAAAAACAGAAACAACGATTCGCCACGGCATAAAAAAACGTGGCATCATTATAATGAATAAAATCAAATGCACAGGTTAACAATGGTCGAAGAATCAATGAGAAGGAAGAACCATAGCTCGTTAAATCTTCTCCGAATATTTAACGCCAAGTTGCAATTCCTGTGTAAATCGTATTGAATTTAATCAATGTTGATAGGAGCGGTCAAGAAAAATAGCAACGAGAAAATTCAAAATTATTTTTCTGTTAGAAATGGGTTTATAAGAACGAAAAATGTTGGAAGGGAAAATAGAAATATGTCTGTGTGATATATTTAACGGTAAATGTTTTAAAATTATCGCCCAACTCGGAACGATTCGTCGAATTCGGAACGATATAAAAAGAAAAGTCTCGTCTCGTCTCGTCTCGGCTCGTTTCGTTTCATCTGGTCTTGTCGTAATGTTGGCTCGGTATATGTACAATGTATATATGTACCTATGTTCTTTCAAATTGCCGCTAAAAGATCGATTTTATTCTCGAAATATTTCTCGATATGTCTCGACCTATTTTGCATAGCTTCGAGAAAATACTAAGCCAGTAAAAGATGATCGATATACAAGAATATTTTTCTTACACGTCGTCGGCCAATACATCTAACTTATTCTATCTTCTCGTCGCCACTCTAATTCTCGAATATTATCTCGGTAAACAGTGGCGTGTTTACTAAGAATGTCGAAAGGTTATTCTGTCGCAAAAAGGAAATGTGTCATCGGTAACACATTCTAATAACACGACGTCTTAGCACGATCCTTTCTAAATCATGCGATTCGAATCTTTGAATCGCGCCTCTAGTACAAGGTGTTACGCCTAATTTCATTTGCTCGAACAATCTCTACTTTTCCTACTCTCTTTGCGACTTTGTCAACGCAACGTTTGATGTTGAAAAGTAGATATTTTGCGTAACGATTGGAAAAATTAGAAATACATATAATGTATGGTATTATGAAAATCGAAGAAGAAGAGAAAAAAAACAAAAGGAAAAGGAAAAGAAAAAAGGAAAGGAAGGAAGGAAAAAAAATGAAAGCGAAACTAATCTCAAGCGCACACACGTCAATTTTTTCTAATGCACGTATCACTTTGCGCCTCCCTGTGTATCTTATACATACAAACGATGAGGATATTATGTAAAACACTTTACATCTGATGCGCCTTATATCAAAAGAAAAGGTTAAGTAAATAGATATATAACGTATGTTTGAACCTGGATAAACTTCGTGCATCGAATCCAATCGAACTTCTAGTATATTTTGCTTTTTCAAACCACCAAAAACGTATGTACAATCTATCTTGTATCGTGAGACAAATAAATGATATATATGTATAAACATTAGTATCTACTGACCAACAACAACAACAACAACAATAATAAAAGCAAAAAAAAAGAAAAGAAATAATAATAATTTATGGCATTTCTTCAGGAATTTTGGAATTTGGGGACGAACTATCGTTCTTAATTAATATTGCTTGATTAATGGACGTATTGTCCTCGGTTCGTATAATTGGTTCACCATCTAATTTTTCCAGATGAGGCAGACGTCGAGCAACTTCCAATCTCCATTGATCCACCTAAAATAAATTATACGTAACTTATAATTGATATTTTTCCTATGTACCTAGATTCCCATCATTGTCACGCTCGTAATATTTTATGGCTACCTCAAGGCTATCGTACAATGGATTTCCAACAAAGGATAAATCTCGGATATTTGTAAGTTCTTGCAATCTGCCAAATTCGATCCAATCTCTCACCAAATTATTAGACATATATAATGCTCGAAGATTTTTCATTGCGCTAATACCTTTCATTTTTTCGATATAATTGTAGGAAATCCAAAGTTCCTCTAAAGTATCACCAAGTGATTCAAGACCTGAAAAGCTTTTCACCACGTTACGACTCAACGACAAGATCTTTAAGTTTTTCAATGTTCCAATTCCTACAAAATAATCCAATTTATTTTGTATATATATATATATATTTTATAAATATATATATATATATTTATAAACTCTCACCTGTTATCTTTTCGATCATATTCGTCGACAAAGATAGTCTTTCACATCCAGTTAAACACGCCAAAGAGTTATCCATCTTTTCAATAGGAAGCCATTGAAAGCTTAAAATAACTTCTTTTGCAGTCGCAGGATCCTGTTTGTTTTCTTCCTCCCAACGTCGTATCGCTTCTTTACAAGTCGTTGCTTTGACGACTGCCATTTCTTCTTTGTACTTAAATTTCTGATATACTTCTTATCATTTATAAAGAAAAAAAAGAAAAAAAAGAAAGAAACAAGTAAACGATAAGAATAAAGATAGATAAAAAAAAGAAAATAAAGGATAAAATTTGGATTTGTCCTGTACAAGATAATGATCGGAGTATTCGTAAAGGTATCTAAGAAACAATCAATGTAACTACTTTCTTATGCGCACGCCTATTTCTGATTATACGAAAGATGCCCACAAACATATGTACTCACGTACAACGTTTATCTGCCGTTGATGATGATAATATTAATGATAAAATTGTTCGATATAATAATGAAAAGGACCACAATAGGGAAGGCAGTTATATAAAAGACTCGTTAAAAATTCTTAAAGAATAACGGACACTTTATTGCATATAGATATAAAAAGAAAAGTGTCAGAATAGTTAAATCTTATCGAGGGTCTCAACGACTTGCCTATATTTGTGCGATCGACAAATATGTTCCTCTATTTAATTTGTGATATCCCTCACAAAATCAAATGAAATTAATAAATCAAATGAAATAAAATAATAAATGTAGAGAAAAGAAAAATGTACCCTTCGTTGTACATCTCGTTTTATATTTATTAACGCGTCGCTTTATGTCGAACGCTTCTAAATGTTAATCCATAAGGATGGATTTGAATTACGACCGGTGCAGATAAAAGCGATTACTTTCGTATGAAAATCAGGGTGACCTTTTTCAATCGATCGTAGATAAATCCAACGCACATATCGATCAAACATCTTTGTAAGAACGACATGGTGGTGGTGGCGCACTCCATATTCCATTCTCTCGACAAGTTGGCTTTCTGACAGGTTCCAAAGGTGTAACATAACCAGGAGAACATGTCACCTGCATATCAAATTTTATATATATATTATATACATCTATCATTTCATTTTTTCCTCAATATCGAGTATACGTTACAGATATCGAAAAATTTTAAACGCTTGAAAAAAAAAAAAGAAATTAGACCATCGGTATACTAACTTGTATATTATCACCAGGCGTATACCAAAATTTCAGCGGTGAAATCCGACCGTGTGGAGGATCGCCAGGATATGGACATCTTACTTTACCTAGAATGTTGCAAACTATTTCTTCTGTTGCTTATCTTTTTTAAACGGATAAATATTTAACATTGGTATAGTCAAATTTTAATCGTATTATATAAAAAGGATTGATAGATATTACCGCAAAACTTTAAAGGCTCGTAGTAGATATTATCATTGAGGTAAATAAAAAGATTTTAATAAATGTTTCCTTTTATGAACAAATAAGATTCTAAGTACCGTATTGTTTGCCTATTCAAAACCTTTCGAGTAAGTTAGTATAACTTATCAGTTATTATAAAATCAAGTTAAGCAAACAAAATATTAAGTATCACTTGAAGATACGTCTAAGTGGACATGAATCGTATCGAACATATGTTATGGATAATAGATAAAGATAAAAAGGAACTACAGATTTCATCAAGGACGATAGCTCTTTTCAAACGCTCTATAAAAATAAGAAACATTATTATCTATAAAGTAACTAAGTGATTTTACGAAACTCACAAACTGGCGATTGATGCGACCACGTGCCATTTTCGGTGCAAATTACAGACGCTTCTCCTATCAATTGATGACCCGGTAAACAGGCAAATTTAACGAGAGCGCCGACTTTGTAGATGCGATTACGATGGTGTTTTCTACGAGTAGATTGCAACATTTGATCGACAATTCGACCGCTTCGCGGTAAAGACGGCGACGGACACGTGATCTCTGTAAATACAATATTATCGGATTGATTTATAAATATAATTTATCGATACAATTTTTCTCTTGACTTTATGCATATAACTTAGGCGAAGTAAATAAAACGGAACTTACCGAAACAAGTTGGCATGGATCCATTCCACGTGCCATCCCCTTCGCACCTGATGCTCTGAGATCCTAATAATTTGTGACCCCACATACAAGCGAATACAGCCCTGCCACCAAAACTATTGTTGTGCTCTAGTAGTTGTAACCACGTATCACTGGGAAGATCTATCGGTGAACACGTTATTGCCTCGCAACGTGGTATATCTCCTGACCACATTCCTGGAATATATCGCACGACGACGGGAGTCTTCGCTTAACTCTCTCCTACGATCGAATTATTTCGACGCCTTATACAATTCGCATTCGGCCGCTCGACAGGATTATAGTCTTTTGTATTTCAATGTATGAAAGAATGGTGTATGACCTATGACTTAACGCGAGTACCGAATGAATAAGGATAAGACGATTTTCTGGTAACTCGCTACAATACTGCAGCCCTGTCGCGTGGTCATTAACTCCTCGGCCATCTACCATTGTTCGCATCGAAATTTCGCTTTAAACATTATTAGAATCAATTGCTCACCGTTATATTGGCAGGTTATCATCGAGGCACCTTCCAATCTGTATCCAAGGGGACATTCAAAATTAGCGCTGTGACCCATTCGAGCGCCTTCGATCTTACCAATCAACGGTCCCTCTGGTAAATTTATAACTGGACATTGAACGTCTATGAGACGAGAAATCGATTAAAATTTGTCTCTTTCTCTATATTTTGATTTTGAAAAATTTTGTTGCGATATATAAAAAGTAAATCCTACCAACGACGTGGACTCGTATGGAATTTGCTAGGCCTCGTGGGGTCGAACACGTGTATACTCCTGAGTCCTGAACTTTGGCATAATATATCGACAGTCGATACTTCCAATCTCTCTCTTTTGCAGCAATCGCCCATCCTAATTTTTAAATGAATAATTAGTATTTTGATTATATTTAGAAAAAAAACTTACGTACATATGTCTCACCCGTTAAATATTGACGAAACGTCGATGTCCACGTCCATTCTGGATTACCTAATCTTCTAGCAAAAAGACACTCCAAATGAAGAATGCTTCCTGGAAATACTGCAAGCGTACCCGTCGGCTCGATTGCCGCTGAACCTGCTGGTAATCCAAAGACGATCGTCGGTGGAACGTCTTCTGGATCTCCTCAAACAAGAAGAGGAGTGTGTATTAGTGAATGGTAAAAAGGCCCTGTTCTATTTCGATTATAATCCATTGAAGCTCGAGGCTCGAGTCAGCTCACCGGTGTAATTGGAAATAGCCGTTGTAGGTACGCAAGACGGCAACTTCCCGTTCCACGTTGCATTACGACAATGTAACGATGGATCACCGATGAGCTTGTATTTACCAAGCTCACGACACCTCACCATAACACGTTCTCCATGAGGTACCGTAATTTTGTCTACCTGCGAAAAGAATATTTCATTGATATTTCTTCTATAACGATTATAACAAGAACGTTCAAATGTTACTTATGTATATGGATATTAATATTAATATTTGAAATTAACAGGAAGCTTACTGATACGGTGATATTTTTGTAAGTAACGATGAGAAGTGGATGCAAGCCTTCTAACTTGCATCCTCGTTGTAAAATACGCTTTTCTGAGAAAACAGAATAAGAATACAGATCACAAAAATGAATAATAAGTAAATTACAATGAACGTTTACAAACCTAATTGCTTCGCATCGCTGAATTCGCTGGTCGTCATCAACGCTATCAGAAAAATCACGAAGAAAGTTGATATCGCGTTGCCGCATCCTTGTCTGTGTTTGAAACACGCACGCGTTCTTTCCGTCGTCGCTTCTCTTCTCCTTCCTTCGTCCTCGATCAACATCCTGGCCACCACCACCACCTCCCTCCTTAACGAATTAAATAAATCGAGAGCATTCGCGAATATCTCGCAGCTGTAGAATTGTCCTCGATAACAAAACACCTTCGTTGTCAACGTTAATGCGGCTACATTTTCGAGTATTAACGCCAAGCCTTCCCTTTTACTGCATCCACTCCACTTTCCACCCTTCTAACTGCTCGAAGAACGAGAACTCATCGGATTCGTTTCTAACTCTGCCTGATTCAAGAATACGAAAGAATAGGAGCCTCTGCACGATCAACGAACAAAACTGATTCACTTAAGACTAACATCAATGGGGAACAGCATTATCACTGACGATCAGAGCTGTCAAACGTTTCCCATCCTCGCTAACTCTCCTCTTAACGAACGTGCCTCTATACATCACCGACGTGGTACTCCCTCATGAAAGAAAGAATAGGGTGGAAATAGTGGGAGCAGAGGAAGAAGAGAAGTCGAGAAACGCAAGCGCAAACATCCATACGCTATTCGAGAAGGTACCTAAGCCTTCGTTGTAATCGTACTTGTACACTCCCAGACAAAATGATACATCAGAATATTATTACTGAATTTAATAAATAATTATTAAAACCTAGAAATTTTTTTTGATTATTGCATTAAGAATAATGAATAATGTTTAATCATTTAAAGACTATGATTAAATACTTATCTTTTTTAGACACTTGATATTATTATCTTTTGTATATATGTTTGATTATTTCTTGTGATATTCCATATAATTTTATATTTATCTTTTATAATGAACAAGTTGGAAAGAAAATAATTAATATCGCTTAATATCTTTTATTAAATACAATTGTAATTGAAAATAGTTTCATGATTATGTTTAGATACATGCAAATTCAATTATTTTTGAATTAAATACCAATGAAGAATTCTTCAAGATAAATATCATTCATTAAGAATATTATTTACGTAACTTCACATTATAAATTTTAAACATTTAGATATTACGAATATTCTTTAATCTCTTTAGAACGATATAATGTCAGAAAAGTTCGTGAAAAATACTTTATAATTATAGAAAAATATTTTTAATGTTTGTCGTCATACACCAATGTAATGAATATATCTATATACATGAAGTAACTAATTAGGGTCGCCATATTTTTACAAAAAATCTAATTTATTAACAGAGACATATCAGAGTAGTAAAGTCCTTCGAATGTAATCCACAATCAGTACCCAATCTGATACGCTAGGTGGCGTTAGGAGTATCAAAATGTGAAATTTTTAGTAGTTCAGTTGTGTCTTTTCAAACTAGATGGCGAAACTTGTACTGTTTATGAGTTTTTTTAACTCCAATTACTATGTACTCTTACATTGACTATATTCGTAAAAAAAAATCTGTCTTGCTAAAAGAGTAAAACGTGATGCGATCCTAAAATTATATTGCAATTTTTAAGATAATTATTAATATCTTTTATTGAACGTTATACAAGTATAAACTTTCATTATTTTCACATCGATAAATTTGACGATTTTTAAATAATAATTACATAATATTCATTTATATTTATCTTTTATTTCCCGTCATATCCTTGAAATCACTTTTGACAAATTAATACAACAGATTTACACTTATATCATTTCTCTCTTCGTATTTAATAATTTATATCGATAAATACAAAAAGATCGTTGCATCTTAGTTTTTAATCATTTATTGTCATTTTATGTTTCATGAAATTTTAACGTAAAATATTGTAACAAAAATGAATGACTAAATTTTATTGCATCTACATATAAGTCATCATAAACATCATTTTACGTTTGTAATAACATTATTGAAATCGTAATATTATCTCGATACTTCGTTTGATTATTACACCGAATTAAACTTAATAATCGTTTAACTCGTTGAAAAAGTTATGTTAGATTTTCTATATTAAAATAAATGAAAGAAAAAGTAATATAATAAAATTCAATTCGTAAAATTGAAGCACTTAAGAATCGTCATCCTATTGGCCATAGTTCATTCGATGCAAGTATTCTACTAAGAATTGAACGATCATTTCTCTCTACTTTTCGACCTTACAATTGGTCGTATAAGGAAAGATGGGCTTTGTTATTGGTTATGATGTAGAAAACAAAGAACCAATCCATGTTTGCCTTATTATTTTTTTTCACTCATAAGCGATAACAAAAGAACCTTCGTTGTTACCACTGTATACGTTATATTGCTTTCTTTTCTATATTACATTTTTGCAATCGTGTATAAATATACACAACAAATGTAGTAGTTACAGACGTACGCGCATGCGAACATTAATATATATGCTATAATATGTATATTTCAAGGAATATGGTGGACCTTTTCAAGGTCAGAAATTTTCAATATCGCGACATTAAAGACGCCTTACGCGAGTGTCATTACTGGGTTAATCTGTGACCGAAGTACAGTGAGAGAATAGAAGTATATATTTGCTTTATTAATTAGAGTTACCTAAATTATAATCTTCGATATTCATGGATTTTGTATTCTATAAAAATTTAAAGATCGTGCTGCCGCCTGCAAGGCGTCAATACAGAAGAACGAACTGAGTGTAATTTAGAAATCGCGTGGATTATCGTATGAAATAAAGTAGGATTAAGGACCAAGCTTGATAATATAAATTAAAGATGGCACGGTTGAGCATTGGTGCATTATCGATGTGGTCAAATAAATATGATTCCGTATGAAAGCTAATGATTCGCTATAAATATGTGTAGAAGCCATAAGATTTTTCTTCGATGGAATGCAGGTACTTCACCGAAGAAAGAAAGAAAATTTTATCCTGCGAATCTTTGACTGAGAATTAGATAGGTGAGTGAGTTTTTCTTCATTATAATATCTAACCTATGTGATCATCACATTAAGATGACGATTGACGCGTTTGACGAACAACGGTATTGTTGCAAATCGGTGCAACGGTCATTAAAAGAGAAAAAAAGAAAGAGACATGTACATACACACAAACGTGCGCGCGCGCACTCGCTCTCTCTCTCTCTCTCTCTCTTTCTTTCTCTCTTTCTCTCTATCTCTCTCTCGTACACATAAAGCTGTATGATACGTAGCAAGTCTAACGCGATATGGCCGCTGCTCTGTAGAATTCGTTTGACGACCCAAGAAACTTATCTTGAAAGTGAACATAGATGTAATTAATTTAGATTGAATTTCTAATTTCTTTTTCTTCAACTCTAGATTAATTCATCATTATTTTAGACACTGTTTATTGTTGTACCTGTGTCTTTAAAACACGATATAAGACACGTGTATGAGATTTCTTTACGCATAACTTTTCTACGATTTAACGTTCCAAATAACTCTTTAGAATATATCTATTGCGAACATTTATTTTTCTGAAAAAATGACCGATCTCTATTAGATTTTAGATGTTAGATTTCTACCTCTAATATACCGCCTACGATATTTTCATTTATGATCATCACATTGTATTAATGCATTAACTTCGGAAAACATAAGTTTACTAAAACTTTTGAAATTGAACATTGTCATTATAACAAACATTGTTTATTATTATGTTATATACTTATATCATATATCATTATATGTTTATTTTATGTTTTTAGTTTATGAAATATTTTTTATCGCATTCAATGTATTTTTTTTTAGATAGATCATAAGCAAACTATATACACACTTAACACAATGGATGGCACAAGGGCAGCAGATGTCCTACCCTTACTTCAAGAACGTTTGGCTATACTACCAGGTGGACGAGATCGTAGAGGTGGTCCAGTTATTGTTTTTCCAACTACTCCTAGAAGAGAACGTGCAAAACCAGAAGACTATCGTCGTTTGTTGCAATATCTTTTAGCCATTCCTGATGATGAAACCAGAGATTTAGGATTTACTGTGATAGTGGATATGCGTGGTGCTACTTGGGATTCTGTGAAAACAATTTTAAAGGTTTTGTTATGACATTTAGATTTTTATTTATAGTTAAAAGTTCCGTAAACAGTTAAATAGTACATTCGCAAGAAAATATATAGTATCAAATTGGTAGTATTCTCTTCTGAGAAATAATATTTTTATTCAATTAAGTATATTTTGTATAAAATTTATCTAAAATATAATAATATACAGTCTTTTACAATGTGGAATATTAAATTTATTAGTAAATATTTTATATTTATTTGATTAATAAATTTTATGATGTAATATTTGAACACTAAAATATTTTTTTATATATATACATGAAAATGCACTATGTTGCTTAAATGTAAAAGTATCAAATGAACTAATTTCTTTTGTTTCTTTTTTTTATTATCATTTAAGGTATTACATGAATACTTTCATCAATCGGTCTATGTTGCATTCATCATAAAGCCAGAGAATTTTTGGCAAAAACAAAGGACATCATTGGCTAAACAGAAAAAGTATAACTTTGAGGTAAATAAGGAAAAAACAAAATTTTCTATTATTTGTATTAAATTTTTTGAATTTTATCTTTGATATTATATCTATTTTTAATTTGAACATTACATGTACTGATGTAGAGAAAGTGTAATATTGCATGCTTTGTTACAAGCATTAAGTACACAAATTACACATTTCAAAACTTGTATAAAGTAAATATCCAATTCTGTGTAAATTTTTATATGCATTTGTTTTATGCACTTAAGCTATTTAAATTATATTAAAATTATAAATAAACCAATATTTTAATATAAGAAATTCTTTAAATTAATTTTTTTTATTAATTTCAGATCAATACAATTAGTTTAGAATCTCTCACAAAAGTTATAGATCCATCTCAACTGACATCTGATTTGGATGGTTCATTAGAGTATGATCATGCTCAATGGATCCAAACAAGATTAGCTGTAGAAGACTTCACTTGGCAAGCTGCTGATCTTTTAGACAGGTTGGACGATTTACAAGAAGACCTTAGTCGTAATGATTTTGCTGATGACGTTGGAGGTGCTAAACATGGCATTGACCTCCATAATGAAATGAAAAAGAAAATTTTGAAAATTCCTGTAGAAGAAATTGAAGTTGTTGCTCAGCGTTTACTCCAAAAATTCGACAGTAATATACATTTCACACTCTAATATACTACTTTTTATGATTGTATTATTTAACAAATAATTACCTTGTTTAGGCATGTCAACGCCAGGTGGCGAGGGAGGAAGTATTGAAAGTGGTGCTGCAGGTGGAACAGATTCAGATGGTCAGGCATTAGCGACATTAGTTATACAGCATTTAGACTCTGTTCATGCAGCCCAACAACATCTCTTGCAATTGTGGCACATAAAAAAAATGAAATTAGATCAATGCTTTCAATTGCGCTTGTTTGAGCAGGATTGTGAAAAAATGTTTGATTGGATTTGTCATAATAGAGAAGGATTTCTTGCTAATTATGTGGAAATTGGACGTTCTTATCAACTTGCAAAAAATTTGCAAGAAGAACATAAACATTTTACTATGAGTTCAATGAATGTTTATGTGAATATTAATAAAACCCTTACAATGGCTGCTAGATTATTAGAGACACAACATTATGCAGCGGGTCATGTACGAGCCGTTGCGAGTCGATTGGATAGAGCTTGGAAGGAATTTGCGGCTGGTCTAGATGAGCGTACTGCTGTTCTTGGCCTAAGTGTAGTGTTTCATCACAAAGCAGAGCAATATGTCGATAGTGTTGTTGGTTGGAGTCAAGCTTGTGATGCTAGCAATCTGCCTAATGAAATTCCTGTTCTCGAATCTCACATAAGACAACATCAAACTCTTTATGAAGCAATGTGTCAAGCATATACAGAGGTAAAATATTTAATTTATAATATCTAAAGCTATTTTATTTTTTATTTTTGCTTTACTAGAAAGTTTCCTTCCACAAATTAATACAATTATTAAAGGTATGTTAGGAGAAATAAATATAAAATAGAGATAAACATTAGGAAAATTAAATGACATTTCATTTAAAAGGGCTAATAGTATATTTGCAACGTAATTGAATAAAAAAGATAGTATCTTATTAATTGTATCGTTATAAAATAATGAGTAAACATTAAAATCGTAAAATAAAAATTTGTATACAAATCTAATATTCGACAGGTTTACAATGCATATCAGGCTCTTTTGAGTGGACTAGGCTCCATGCTGCAAGTATGTCATAGCAGAAGTACAGTCCATCGTTTGGATACATTTTACACTAATTATGTACGAAACAATTTTTTTCATTATTTCTAGTCGGTGAATATTCTTGCTTGGTATTTGGGTGCGGTTAAAAGCAACAGCCTTGTCTAAATCTTATGCAATAATTAACATAGGTTGGACTAAACACTTGTTATTATGGACTTGTTAGGATGGAAGCTTTTATCACGAAACAAAGTTGAAGTTCGTTTAATCGGTGAAAGGCGCGTAATATTGGAATGAATTCGTAAAATACTGTTGTTTAGGTGCATAGTACCAGTAAGAAGCTTCTTTATCAACTGGATCATCTTGTGCAAGTCTGTAACCAACCACAGGGAATAGACCACACCATCCGCAAACATGTATGTCACTTAGTGTTTGGGAAAATATGTAATTTGATTAATCTAATTTTCTTTATTGCATTAAAAAATTGTATATTTTCGTTCATATATTCATGCATAATTTATAACAGACTCTTCTTCATTTTCTACAATTAGTTTTCCATAATTGCTTGTGCATGCAATTGATAAAGAAATTATGTAACTTCATTATTGTAACTTCATTATTGTAACTTCGTAATGAAGCATGTAATATAAGCAAATACTCTTTAACTATCAGTCTTAAAGTCTCAACCATAACTTAGAAATTAACTGAATATTAATATCTATTTGTATATTACTTGTCATTTTATCTGTTCTTATATTTTTTTATATGAAAATATTAAGGATAAATAATATTTACCTTTATAAACAAATTTTGTAATTATTTTACATTAATTTATATCTGCAAGTATCTGCTTATGAATGACAAGTGTAATAATTACATGGCATACATATTAATATATTTTTTGGCTTTAATTAATTTTATGCACTATATACGAAATTTGTATGTCATTTTTATGCATAGAGTCAAGATGGACATAATGCAGAAAGTCATGGTGGTATGAGTGGAAATCCAGCTGCAGATTACAGTGAGGGTGCATCCCATGTGTTAGCGGTTATTCATCAAATTTTAGGTCATCATAGAACATTGGAAGCTCGCTGGCATGCACGCAAAGTTAAATTACATCAACGTCTTGCTTTGAGGTATTTATAAATTTCTTTTTGTCAAAGAACATAATTTCGCATAATTTATTTGTTATGCAGTGTTGAAATAGTTCCATTTATTTAATTTATTTATTTATTTTTTTTTTCTTTTTCTTTTTTTTTTTTTTTACAGATTATTTCAAGAAGATGTAAAACAAGTTCTTGATTGGCTAACCAATCACGGAGAAGTTTTTATCCGTAAAAATACAGGTGTAGGACGAAATCTTCAAAAAGCAAGAGTATATCAAAAGAGTCACGAACATTTTGAGAATGTTGCACAGGTAATGTGTACTATTTTACATAGATAAAATCCCCCTTAAACTGGAACAAAACTTACATCGTGTAATTATTTATATACATGTTTTTACAGAATACTTATACAAACGCAACGAAATTACTTACTGCAGCAGAGGAATTAGCACATACAGGAGAATGTGCTGCCGATGAAATATACGCAGTGGCACAAGAATTAGAATCTCATGTTAGTAGATTTGCCGCGAGAGTCGAACAACGACGTCGAAGATTAGATCTGGCTGTAGTGTTTTATACTCATGAAAAAGAGGTATAATATATATATATATATACATACACACACACACACACACACACACACACACACACGTATGTGTTATGATTGTTTAGTGTATACGTTAAGTGGTATTATTTGCCAATTATAATTAATGTAAATTTTTTCTGCACACATCATAGCTAAGCGGTTGGGTAGATGAGTTACGACAAGAGTTGCAGCAAGAGGAAGTTGCAGAGAATTTAGAAACAGCGGAAAGATTACTCGATCAGTGTGCACAACATAGAGCGTCTTGTCTTGAAGCTTGCGCTTCAACTATTGCGCAAGGTGAAGCATTGCTTCAAGAACTTCGAGAATCAACAGATGCACCCGATACTACAGGCTCTGTATGTATTAATCAATGAATATATTTCAAACTTGAAAATTGTTCAAAATGTTAGAGTTTTTTAAATCACATAATGTATTTTATTTCATGTTATGAATGTAAAAATATTTCAGATATCTGCTGTAGAGAGTGCTCTTGATAGATTGGCTGGCTTACGGCAAGAATTGGAAGAATTATGGGCAACAAGAAAGTTAAGGTTAGAGTTGTGTTTACGATTGCGCGTTTTCGAAAGAGATGCGTTAGAAGCCAGTGGTCAACTTGAAATGTGGGCACAAGACTTACAAGGATCACCTCGCGAAGGTTCACCTGAACAGCTATTACGTGTACACAATGACGGTGTTGCTCACATGCAAAATACTACATTTCAAGTGTTACAACAAGGTCAAGAACTTGCACAGGTAAAAAATTCTATTGACATTGTTTTTTTTTTTTTTTTTTTTTTTTTTTTTTTTTTTTTTTTTTTTTTTTAGAAATTATCCATATAGAATAATCTATAAAAGATTTTTTTTTCTTTTTTCAAATTCTAATTTTTTTGTAATTATCGTAGGTCTTAGAACAAGCCGGAGTTTGTATCATGGCAGACGGTCAGCATAGCGCTACAGCAAGAGTTCAAGTACTTCTTGAATTTTTAAATGAAAGAGAGATGGACGCAGAAGATCTTGCAGAAATGCGAAGAGTTCGACTTGAACAAGCCGCGCAATTGGTACAATTGCAAACGGATGCTACGCATGTAGCCAATTGGATTAGGAATGGAGAAGCTATGCTTTTAGCTTCTTTAAGGGTTCCCGAAAATTTACAAGATGCCGAACAACTGCGATTAGAACACGAACAGTTTCAAGTCGCTATAGAGAAAACGCATACTTCTGCTGTACAGGTAATTACGAATTGTATTTTATCTTTTTATATCAATTCTTTGTTAATATATTATTATGACATAATTATGAATATTTATTATAATACATATCGTGTCTTTGTAGGTAAAACATAGAGCTGATGCATTAGTAAGCGCAAATCATTATGATCCGAAAAGTATTCGAGAAGTAGCTGAAGATGTCACTAAAAGATGGCAACAGTTGGTAACTTGTGCAGAAGAGAGGCATAAATTAGTAACCGCGAGTATAAATTTTTATAAAACAGCAGAACAAGTTCGATCGGTTCTCGATAGTTTAGAGCGTGAATATAAAAGGGACGAAGATTGGTGTTCTGGTGGGGAAAAAGGCGGCCAAGTACCTACTCTTGTGGCTAAACATCAGGAACAAAAGGAAGCATTTTTAAAAGCATGTACTTTGGTGCGAAGAACTGCCGAGACATTCCTAAAGTACACTAATCGCAGTCTACAGTTTTACAATTATCAAGCAAATAGTGTTGGGTCAGAGAACAAAGTAAAAAGTTAGTGTCTTAATTTGGCATAAATTCAATTGTAATTGCTTTAACAAATGTTTATTTTTCATGTCATCATGTTCATAGATATCTTAGAAGAATTGTTAAGTAAAGAAAATAAAGTACTCGAATATTGGACTCAACGAAAGAAACGTTTAGATCAATGTCATCAATATGTTCTTTTTGAGCGTAGTGCAAAACAAGCAATTGAATGGATAAGGGAGACTGGTGAATTGTATCTTGCAACGCACACAAATGTGGGAAAAAATCGTATAGAGAACGAGCAATTGTTACAAGAACATAATGAATTTAAAGGTGCAGCAAAGGTAAAATATTTTTAAAAAGAAAAAGCTAATGTTAATACATTAATAGCCTTTATATCGTTTCATTGTAAAATATAGTAATAATAACATAACATACATAAACGTACGTTTGCTTTGATATAATTACTGTTTACGTTTATTAGGAAACGAGAGAAAGAGTAAAATTGCTGATTCAGCTAGCGGATAATTTAGTTGAAAAAGGACATGCTCATGCTGCTGTTATTAAACAATCAGTGGCAGAGGTGGATCAACGTTATAAAGATTTTAGCATGCGAATGAATTGCTATAAGACACAAATTGAAGATGATTTGGGTATACAATCCGACGATGGCCATAAAGATTTAGCCATAGACCGTAATTCTGATCCTTTATTGGAGGAGAAAATTAAGGGAAAAGATTTAAAAGAATTGAACGAAGAAAAGCGAAGATCGGCTAGGCGAAAAGAGTATGCTTCGTATTAACGTTACAAGATTAAGAAAAAATGATATTTATCTATATTTTTGTAAATATATTTTCTTTATTTTAATTTAGGTTCATTATGGCTGAATTGTTGCAAACCGAACGTACATATGTTAAAGATTTGGAAACTTGTATTCGTTGTTTCTTAGAGGAAACGCGTAATGGAAAGGGAAACGTACCAACAGGATTGCAAGGTCGAGAATCTATAATCTTTTCCAATATGGAAGAGATACATCAATTTCATAGCAATATATTCCTTCGTGAGTTGGAAAAATATGAAACCATGCCCGAAGACGTTGGACACTGTTTCGTGACTTGGGTAAATAACATGATGTTATTTAGCAAAATTAAGGAATAAATTATTTTGCTCATTGTTTATAAAATAATACATTATTGTTTGTAGGCTCCGAAATTTGATATGTACGTGACTTATTGTAAAAATAAGCCAGAAAGTAATCAATTATTAGTTACGCATGGGGGTACATGGTTTGAAGAATTACAGAGAAAACAAAAAGTTGAACACCCAATCGCTGCGTACCTCATAAAACCAGTGCAAAGGATCACAAAATATCAGCTTTTGCTTAAGGATCTTCAAGTACGTAAATATTATTTAAAGATATCTTTTATTACTTCTCTCGTAAATATAAATGTTTTATAATATTAATATTTTTGAATACAGGCTTGCTGTCAAGAAGGACAAGGTGAAATTAAAGATGGATTGGAAGTGATGTTGAATGTGCCTAAAAAAGCAAACGATGCCTTACATTTAAGCCTATTAGAGGGTTGTGATGTCAGGATAGATACTCTTGGAGATGTAGTATTACAAGATTCATTTACGGTATGGGATCCAAAGCAGCTGATAAGAAAAGGCAGAGATCGTCATATATTTCTTTTTGAATTATATTTATTATTTAGTAAAGAAGTCAAAGATTCAGCTGGAAAGGTTTGTATATTTGAAAAAGTAATTGTAGATACCCTCTGTACCGTAAGTTTTATGTTAGCCATATGTTTTTCATGATTGTTCAGGTAAAATACATTTACAAAAGTCGCTTAATGACTTCTGAATTGGGTGTCACCGAGCATATCGAAGGAGACGAATGTAAGTTTGCCGTATGGACTGGAAGAGCACCGACTGGCGATACTCGTGTGGTTTTAAGAGCGAATTCCATGGAGGCGAAGCAGTTATGGGTCAAAAGATTACGCGAAGTAATACAAGAAACGTACTTCAGCTTGAGCATGCCGAAAAGTCCTGCCAAGAAGAGTTCGAGCCAACGATCGAGTAGAGATCTGGAGGAATGTGCATCTTTGAATGACAGTGTGGAAAATTTGGACAGGAACTCATTGGCTTCATTTGGTTCAACGAATACAACGGATTCAGACAAGGTAATTATCGTATTTTATGTCGTAGAAAACGGAAATTGATCATTTTAGCGTAAATTTATTTCTTACATCGTGACAAGATGAAACAAGATGTTACTTTAGCTCATAAAACGATCGTTTATATAATAGTTTAATTGCATCACGTAAAATGATGTGCGCGTATCTTGATAAATGATATAGCGAAAAATGATATATTTTAAAGAACAAAGATATTTTTTTTAAACGAAAAATAATATAAATTGTGAAACGAAAAAGAAAATGAAAAAGAAAAAAAAAAATGATTGTCAGCAATCTTCCTCTCCCTGAAATTGATTTTCAAGGGTCTTCTTGTACGCAATGCAGTAGGATTTAATTTACTTAATCGTACGATATCCTGCAGTCGAGGACGAGACATTAAAATCAGCTGCCCCGGTTAGGCGGTGACTGCGCACTGAGAATTTCCTCGAGGAGAAAACATCGATGAAAGGCGTTATCGAGCATCCCTCCCTTCTTCCTCTCGATAAGCCCATTCCACCTACCGAGACATTTGGAGAGGCGCTCACGGCGTTGATACTCGATTCTAGGAAGGGTGCGATTAGTACGGGCGCGACTGTCGGCCCGGACGGACTCGTTTGGAGCGTCGCGTCCCGTCTCCCGTCCTGTCCTACCTTATATATACTATTCTCTCTGTTTTTCTCTTGTCTCTCGTCTCTTGTCACATCATATCACGTCACGTCACGTCACGTCTTTTCTCGTCTCGTCTTTTCTCGTCTTTTCTCGTCACACGCGTTTTCTTTCGAACGGTAGAACATATCTCGCGTGTCAAAAAAAAAAAAAGAAAATAAAGAAGAGAAAAAAGATCCACTCGAAAATGGCTGTCGGCTGTTTGCGCCGATGTATCCTACCTTCGTCATACTATTTTTCTCTTTGCGAACCCTTCATCGAATTTCGTGTACGAATCATCGCGTTTTAACGACAGTAAGTCGTAAGGAAATATCGTTATGACGTCACCGGCCGGAAAACCGGCAACGATCGCCCAAAAGGCACGCAGAAAAATTTCTTTACCGTGGTTTAGACAGACCTCGGTTACACCACCTCACGCGACCCTCGCCAGGCAGCACACCATCGACACCCCGGGCTCTTTTCAAGCTCGGCTTTTGCGCCGCCAACCCTCTCTTTCTCAGGTATTCTCTCTCTTTCTCTTTCTTTCTCTCTCTCTCTCTTTCTCTCCCTCTCTCTCTCTCTTTTTCTCTAACTTTTTCTCTATTCACCCTTCCTCTTTCTCTCTCTCTCTTTCTCTTTCTCTCTCTCTTTTTCGTTGTTTTTTCCCCTTTTTCTTTTTCTATTTGTCCTTTGTCCTTTAACTCACCACCCCGTCTGTGGCATCTCGATCGTGCGCGTGAGCGCACCGTTAAGCGCATCCAACTGTAATCAATGTTTTCACTATTGGACCTTCCCGAATTTATCGCTAGCCATCTAATACGCCATAATTTGTTTTCTTTTAAACGAACACAACTTCGATATTTAAGTTTATTTTTCACCGTCATCTCTCTTTTACTCAACAACCTCGCTAAAGATCATTGATGTTAGCCTGCATTATCTATCAGCTTTTTTTATGTGCCAATTCACGAGCAATTTTTTGCAACCAATTCTTGCGAACTGTTGCCCTTGAGTACCACGTTGTGCTTACGCGAATCATATCCTAATATAGACTTAGGTTAAATGTAATAATCACAACTTATAATCGCTCGTAGACCGCGAAAAGAGCGATAAAGAAAACTCTCTCATGGAATCGCTCGCTAACGGTACGAATTATTACATTTACGATATATGTTCGTACGCCATCTGACGTATTAGACATTAGAAATTATATCCGTTTGATCGCGGAACTTAAAAACTAAGAGTTCTTGGCGAGCATGACATTACCTAAATATATTTCGTCCTATTAAATTAGAAATTTTTGTCAATCGTATGAATGTTTACCTGTACTCGATCCTTTGGACTTTTCGTACATGTCCGTATGGGTTCGAACTAATACGGATTTTGGCGCGTGGAATATTCTATTTTTGTCATGGAATGCGTGAATACGAGAGAGAGAGAGAGAGAGATTGAGAAATAAAAAAAGAGAGAGAGAAAGAGAGATTGAGAAATAAAAAAAGAGAGAGAGATTGAGAAATAAAAAAAGAGAGAAAGAAAGAGAGAGAGAGAGAGAGTCAAACTGAGGACAGTCCAGATTAAAACATGTTCGTTTTTTTTTTCTTTTTCTTAAAAATACGAAAATGAAAGGAAATGTTGATATTCCAATGAATCATAAATATTAGTTCCCTAATTAAAATTAAGTAGCTATTTTTGCATCGTTCATTTATCTTTCTAATTGTAGCAAACTTTTTTTTATTGACACACATCCATAATCGGGATCTACTCTAAGTTTTCCTGTTTCGAGTAATTGACTCCTCGTACTCTAAAAATGAAGCACTCTTGTAAATATCATCCAAACGATTACACGGACCGATCGAACCTATTTCAGCGAACGTACCACATTAGACGCTTCAACGGTCCGTAAATTCAAAGACGATTTCTCGATGATGTCGGTTCCAAGTTTGTATCTGCGTATGGCGTGTACTCTCTCTCTCTCTCTCTCTCTCTCTCTCTATCTATCTATCTATCTATCTATCTATCTCTCTGTCTCTCTCTCTCTGTCTCTCTCTCTTTTTTCTCTTTTACTCTTCGCTCATAAAATCCGGTACCCTGATACGTTCGTTTGCTTATGTTCCCACGATAAAATACTTCGTTCTTTCCTTCCTTCTGTGGAGTGAACCACGAATAGAAAAATATGAGAAAATAAATTAGAAAGACAAGTTGCTATTTTTTTCTTTCAATTTTCATTCATAGACTGGTGTTGCCGAAATGACTTGGGTCGTTGCGGATCATCTAGCAACACCAGGATCTAGAGAACTGACGGTGACGAAGGGCCAGCAAGTGGAAGTCTTAGAAAATGGTAGCGGTAATGGAAATGCCAGTGGAATCGTTGGTACCGGTGAATGGACATTGGTACGTTTACCACTCGCACCGGGACAAACAGATCCACCAGCAGAAGGTCTTGTACCTACGAGCGCTTTGAAACAACCACCAAGTAATTCATGTAAAACCTCACCATCGAGAAAGCCACCCAGTCAACAGCAAACGTTGCTTCAACAACAGCAACTAAATCAATCGGTTATCGGACAACAACAACTTGCGACTATGGTTGTTGGTACAACGGCATCATCCCCAGCTTCGACTTTAACACCGTCGAGCGAAGAATTGGGTAAGTTTTTTTTTTCCCTTCCAGGTATTGCTTTTCGATAATTGCGTTGTTAACGACACAATTGAGTTTACGTTCGAATTTTCAACAACTAAAAGAGAACAAGGGAATAGGCTATAGTTGATAACAGTTGAAAGAGGCAGATAACGAGATCCGTACTTGTACGTATACTAGAAGACCCGAGCGCTCGATCAATACGACGCACGGAACACGAATGTCCTTGACCACTTGTGGCAGCCTGGGGCCAGCGTCACGGTCAAACTAACTGTCGATCATTCGACACGACCTATGGCAATTCATGATCAAACAAGAAAGTATCCGTTACTCTTATTTTTTTCTTCGTGTATCAAATTGTCAAACTGGCAGAGGGACGATGGACGGTGCGAACCGACAATGAGAAAGGAAGAGGGAAGAATGGATCGAAGAAAAATAAGTGAGGGCAAAGTACGATGAGGATGCTTCGAAAACACGACAAACTTTTTCCTTGAGAAATTGAGAAGCCAGATAGGATGGAAGAGTCACGCAAGCTTTCTCTCAAGCCTGTGTGCTGCATCTAAAAATAAGAGAGCAACGTCGGCCCGATATCATAGAAGTATACCTCGATATAAGAGGCAGCTATGCTTACCACTTTCGATTCACCCATTTTATTATCCCCGTTTGGATAGTAGAGATAATAATCGTTTATAACATTCTAGCGATGATACATACAATGATGTGTAATTCAAAGTCGATCAATTTTATTCGTACTCGCTTTGCAAAAGAGAGTTACGTAATAATATCAATGAAACTAAAGGATCGATAAAAATCGAATTTTCTGCATAAGGCAAAATTACACTTTATTTTTAAATAAGATAAAATTATAGTAAATAAGACTATAGTAAAATTATATAGTAAAATTGCGTATAAAAGAGTATCGTCCGATTAATTTCTGATTTATTACTGTTATCGCTATCGTTATCGCAAATGATTAAAACGATCTTTGTATTCGTATTGTTTTTAGAAATTGTTGGAAGCGATGGGAGCTCGGCTAGTACCAGTTCACCTGGAAATAAAAGACGCGGTTTTAGTGGGTGAGTAGCTTTGTAACGCGTTTATAATACGTTTCTGATTAATGACGAATTCGTATAATATTCGTAGGAAGATACAATCACGTGCAAATGTGTCGAATGATTAAATTCATCTATATCTTTTACATATAGTGTAATGCGAAAAGGTTACGTTTTTTTGTAGGTTCATATAAATTACTAGTCTTTGTTAATATTTTTATTAACAATAAATTGTTATATGCGCAGAAATAATATGGTCAACGTAATAATGTTATAAAGAGCATGGCAATGAAACGTTAAGACGATTAAGCATAAAAATATTAACATACATTATTTCTTTCAAAAAAAAAAATAAATAAATTTAATTTATTCTGCATCGAAATGTTCGAAATTTAATTTATGTATAAATGTTGCACACATCAACGTGTACATTTATTTTATACATAATAGACATTTAAATTAATAACAATGAGTCTATAAAATATTACAAAATATGTTATATACCTATATTTATTTATGACAGTGTACATATATATATATAAATAAGATGTACAATAATCATAAACTCTATAAGTCTGATACGGTAATATAAAATCATAACGAGTCGAAAGTACTTAACCTAATTACTAATGGAAAGCGCACGCTTGGTTATTAGCAATTGATCAACGTGCATAATGAGTGGCCGAGTCAAACAGCATTGGGCATAGTGGCAATTCTCTTTATCGCCTATCCCCGCTCTTATTGTTTTCACTGGCGACACGACAGGCACAACTGTGTCCGCGTTTATTAATAGCAATAAAATGAAGATGATGTGGTAGGAGAAACGCGTTCGCTGCCTGCCAGTACGTTGCGTTTCTCTTTCTATCGTTTGTCGCGTTCTCAAATTATGCCTCCTGATGCGTAACTCTTTAAGAAAGTAAATGATATCGTCGTGAAACTCTCGGGTATCGTCGCGAAATTTTGTTAACGTGCTGGGTAATACGAAGAGTTCGTTGGTGTGTCGTAGGAGAAAGTGGTTACCACCTCCGCTGCGTAAGCTCAGCCAAGGCAAGGTCGATAAGGTCGTTTCAACGTCGTCGTCAGCCGCGTCAACGGCTGCTGCCGCCACCGTTAACAGTGGCATTCCGCTAGCATCGACGTCTTTAACAACGGTGACGACAGCGACGACGACGACGACAACGACGACTGCTATTTCTTCTATTACTGCTACTACAACGGGAACGACGACAACGACAACGTCGACGACAACGGCAGTAGTGAAAAATACGACAACGGTTGCAACGGTAACACCAAGCGGCAAAAACATTGGATCATTGAAAAAGAGTAGCTCGGACAAACGTTTCAAGCTACCATCAGGAGCAACTGTTGAACAAAAACGTGCCGTTACTGTTTCTGCTGGAAACGTGAGGATTGTCTCGGAGTTTGAACCTTTGACGGGAGCCGAGGAGATTGAAAGAGAGGAAGAGGAGGAAGAGGAAGAAGAGGAAGAACACGTTGAAACTTCTGAAACGATATCTGCGACCTACGACGACGGTGAAGGTAACGTCTTTCACGAACAAAATGGCACCGAGGATGGTGAAGATGACTTGGAATTACCGCCACCGATGAAACCGATTACCGAGCCTATTTTAGTCGCTTCCGGTAATGGACCCCCTGGTTCAACGATACCCGACGAATTACCTGGAAAAAGAGTGAGTATAGCTAGCCCCGTTATTTCCATATTACACATTCTTATTATTCTTATCTTTTTAGACATCCGAGTGTTCCAGTAAAATACTCGACGGAGCCACAACAGCGGATTTAGCAGAAATCGAGCAGATCGTAAAGGAAAGAATGGTAAGTTTCGTGCGTTCCATCATCTTGTTCTATTATTTTTTTTATCAAAGTTTTGACCAAACATGTTGATCGTAGGAACAACATACCGAGAATCAAGAGAGGCATAGTCTAATGCGAACGGAAAGAACAACAGCAGGAGGTGGTAGAGGTTCGAGCGATGGCGAGAATAATTATGCTCGTGCAACAAGTCCATCGCTTGTTTCTGAAGAATCCGATCCCGAAACTGCGGCTTTAACCAAAAGACAATTTGTTATTCGTGAATTGGTCGATACAGAAAGAGATTATGTCAATGATCTCAAACAAATTGTCGAAGGATATATGATGTTAATGCGAGATCCAGAGAGCGACATTCCACTTCCTGAGGATCTTCGAGCCGGAAAAGACAAAATGGTATTTGGTAACATAGAAGCGATCTACGAATGGCATAGAGAGTGAGTATAATATTACCTGTCCGGACTCATTTCGTTTTCCCTTTTTTCTCTTATTTATTTATTTATTTTTTTTTTTCTTTGCGTATATCAGCAAGTGAAAATTTTACGTCTTGCGAGCCAATATGCTAACGAAATAATCTCTTGTGTTCTTAGCTTTTTTTTGAAAGCTTTGGAAAATTGCATAAAATGTCCTGAAGAACTCGGTCCTCTCTTTAAAAGATATGAGAGGAAGTTACACATGTACGTCGTTTATTGTCAAAATAAACCCGTTTCTGAATACATCGTGTCCGAATATATATACACTTACTTTGAGGTAATTATAATTATTTGTTCCATCTTTTCTGAATGCAATAAAAACGTGTCATCAATGCATTTTTTTATGCGTTGAAGTATCTCGATACTTTTTGGTAATGAAATATATAATTATATTCCGAAATATTAATAGGAATTGAGACAGAAACTTGGACATCGTCTGCAGCTTTGCGATTTGTTGATAAAACCCGTGCAAAGGATTACAAAGTATCAACTGCTCCTTCGTGAGGCACTGCGTTTAACCGAACGTACTCAGAGATTATCGGAAATCGAAGGACTCAGAGCAGCGGTTTATGTTATGCGAGTTATACCAAAAGCGGCTAATGACATGATGGACGTGGGAAGATTGCAAGGTTTTGATGTAAGTTAGAAATATAAAATCAATTTCGAATGATAGATTAATTATCTGTTAGTTTTTTTTTCCAAGTGTTTACGTAACATTACCATTCATGCTTATAATATATTCTCGAAAGATATATTACATATCAAAAAGTTTTAGTATTTTATGTCCTCTCTTATTCATTTCGTTTGAAGGGTAAAATAACAGCACAGGGTAAACTTCTGCTACACGGGCCTTTGTTAGTGTCAGAAATATCGACCGTGCCAACGAGAGGAAAAGAGTGGCACGTTTTTCTTTTCGAGCAAAATATTATCTTCAGCGAAGCCGTTGGTAAGAAGACTCAATTCACCAACCCAGCCTACATATATAAAGCTCATATACAGGTAATTTTTTCATATTTTTCATAGCAACATATATGCAATTTATCGCAAGAGACTACGAATTATCGTTATTATAAACTTTATAAAAGTCGGTTTGACAATGTGAAAACGAGTTTACGAAACTAAAAAATTTGAAACTAAATTCGTTCGAATATATTTAGTGGAAAATAAGTTTACTTGAATTCATGCAATCCAAGTATTAAAATTTGATCGCGAATATATATGAATATCGTATATGAATATCGTAAAAAAAAGAAAAAAGAAAAGAAAAGATAAGAGAAATGTATGTATTCGCCGGTATGTTTTCGTGCAGGTAAACAAAATGAGTCTCGAGGATTCGTACGACGATCCGGACAAATTTGTGATTCGATCTACGGATCCTCGAAAGCCCGGTCTAGGATTTTATTGCAGCGTAATAGAAGAAAATGGACCTCGCAGACAGGAATGGGTAGATACGATCACTGATATCCTACAAACACAACGTGACTTTCTCAAGGCGATACAGTCACCGATTGCCTACCAAAAGGAACTTACCAAAGATCCACTGTAAGCGTCTCTAATTTAACACTGAATTACACTGACTCTCTTAACACTCGACCTGTGAATATTCGTTCCGACATATTTTTGTATATTTTATATAAAAAAAGAGATACAAGCGCTGTAAGCTAGATAACCGTAGTCGTCACCTAAATCATCACCCTCGTCCTTTTCCCTTGGATTCTTTAGTCACTACACCCTAGCACATGATCGAAGTTCCTTCGATTATTCAAGGATCTTTTCTTCGTTGTTGCCATTCTTGTTGTTGTTGTTGTTGTTATCGTTGTTGTTCCTGTTAACACATATCATCGTCACTCATCGGAATCATCATCGTTATTATCATCGTTATTCTTCTTCTTATAACGATATGTATTGTCATTATTTATTCCGTCATCACTCGAAATAGAGATATACTTCGTTATTCTTTTTCAATACTTGTATTTTCCAAATATTCCATCATCCCCGTAGCAGCACGAATAACTATACAAAACCTTTACGTATTACATACATACATACCTTCGACCGAAAAACGATCTTATGTAAGGAATATACGCTGTCGACGAATTATAAAGTGAAATTCGACTTTGTATTAACGTAATAACTTGTCCTAATTAAACTCCATCTAAAAGAAAGCACAAGAAAAAGAAGAAAAAAAGGAAAAAGAAAAAAAAATGAAAAATATGAAAAATATGAAAAACGAACGTGTCGAGATCGAAAGGAGACATACATATTTTAAGAATACCGTAAAGGAAGAACTTATACTTTGAATCGAGTAAAATTCAAAAACGAAGTTTAGACTTCTAGATAAATTAGAATCGGTTATGCCGAATGTCAAAGTACTTCTCCATTTCCAAATGGGTCACATTTTGGTCTTTTGCTCCCCTTTCCCTTTCTTCTCTCAAGCTCTATGGATCGTTGTATTACTCTTCCACAGCCACCTCTCGCTTCCAAGGCCTGTAAACGAGCGTTAATCCGTTCCAATGTGCATATACATAATGCGTGCGTACGCGCGTGTGTGGGTGGTGTCTGGGGATGTGCGTGCGTGAAAATGCCCGCGCGCGTGCGTTTACGTATGTAAGTATTGTATACTTACGTATACGAAAATGCGTACATCGCGTACGGCATACGATGTACAATTCCACGCCTCGGGTGTGTGCCACGCTATTTAATGATATATTTATCGAGAATGTACAATATATTTATAATAATTTTAATAACGTTTATAAATGCCATTATGAGGTATCTGGTGACGAGTACACTGTACATAGTACGTATTAATTCTCGAAAAGCATCAAAAAAACAGGGCTATAATCAACTCGCGAAACGTAAATATTGTTTAGAATAAACTGTAAAATACGAAGACTGTGATTACAATGCGTCCTTCTTTCTCACGCCTACCTAATGTACCCGTGCATGTGACTAACGGCTTGTTTTATTATGATTTTCAGTGAACACAGTACTGCGAGAGATAATGTCGGACTCTTTTATTTATGACTGTCATTTCTTTTTCTCCTTTCTATGTTCCACGACTTTTTTTTGTATCTTCTTGAAACAATCCTATTATCTGTTTTTCCTTTGATTACCTACAAAAGAATTTAATATCGTTATCGTACGATCACATCTTTTCGATATGATCGTTGAGATTTGTATTCTTTAAAAAGGAAATGTTAAACGCTCTTTCTTTTCTTAAAGAACGTTTAAGTTTCCATTTCTATTTCCATTGATGCTAATTGTTTAATTTCACAAACACGTTCACACATACACACAGATTTATTCTTTGAATGTAAAATGAGGTCAATTAGAAATTTTATTTTATTCGATATTATTATTTCTTGTTATTGTTAACAAATTTTTCTTCCTTCTTCCTGTTGATATCGCACCAAATTCATGTCAAGACTCGTTCGGCTCATATTTGATGTTTTTAACAAACTTACTTCCTGATCGATTAAATCAGATGCAATGATGATCCAAATGATGCAATGACAATTGACCTGCTAGTATTTAAAAAAAGAAAGTATAATACTAGTTAAGACGAACCTTGACGCGTAGTACTGTGTTTTGTTTTCATTTATAATTTGCTGACATATAGCCGAGTTCCATCAACGGAGCCTGTGGTTCGAGAGACCATATCAGTAGCCCCGACGTTTTCGACAGCATCCTCCGGAATGATGAACAAAGAAAAGAGTATTCCTCAACAGAAGATAACTCGACCGATTCAAAGGACTCAATACGGTGGTTTAGATTGCGAATTACCACGAACGCCGAGTCCAACAAAGAGTAGGCTTAACTTCCTCGATGGATTCAGGAATACTCTGCGCGCACGATCCCCAGTTCGTACTAATTCGATACCGGTGAGATATTTCTTAACGATTTACCGATTTTCATATTGATAATGCTAGCTGGATAATTCGCATACTATAATTAGTATTCTTGATTGCAGCAAAGGGGCTCTTCTCCTTCTTGATGTCTGTCGCTAACTGCTATGTACTGCATTACCTTCTGTCGTCGCATCCACAAATCCTCGATCTTTTATTGTTAGAGAAATAGACCGAGCGAGACATTATCAGAAAAAGCGTACGATCGGGTCACTATTAGTTGTTGTGTTGTTGTCTTTTGCTAAGTGCACGCACGTTATAACTTTCGATCGGTTAAAAGTGTAACACCGTGAGGTCGAGAAGCAAAAAAAGAATATTCTCCAACAACTAACACGTTAGCCTACCTAAAGTGAAAATATAGGATATAAAGCGACGGTTTTGATAGTATTACAGTATCCTTGAGTCTTTATTATTAATATTATTGCCATAAATGTACAGACTATTAACAAAATAATAATTATAATACTACTGTATTACTATTCAAAACCATCGGATCTACTACCATTATTTTTGCTACTACTGTTACCATATACAACTACTACAATTACTACTACTACCACCACCACCAAATTTACTACACTATTATTGTTTCTCTCTCTCTCTCTCTCTCTCTCGTTTTCTCTCTATTTTTCTCTCTCTCTCTTTCTCTTTACTACTGTTACTGCTATGCCAATTTCTACGGCATCAGCTACAGCTACTATTACCGTTATTAAAATCGTCACGACCATAATCATCACATTCTCTTCATCATCACTGGTCGCTGCAACTGTCGTTACTACTGCTATTATTATTCTATTGCTACTAACTACTACTGTACTATCTGCTACCACTGCATCATCCAGATAACTACTTTTATACTTCTATAACTTTTGGTGAGCATGATAAAGCATTGAATGCGCTACTGTATTGGTAATTTGTTTGCATGAGAAATTTCATTAAATTTTATAACAATGTACAATCTATAAAAAGAATGAAATGGAAAAACAGTGATTAAACAGTTTTATTGTTTAGGTCGTTCCGGGTGCACGAGTAAGATTGGCAGCCGATTGGGGAAAACTACGTGCCGGTGACGAACTCGTCGTTTCTCGTTTGGATGGCCCTGGATTAGTGGTTTCACATCATAATGAGAAAGAAGAACTTTGGATACCAGCTAGTCTTGTTCCAAATTTGTCTATAAGCAGAGCGTGGTCCTTCCGTCCGAGCAAAATAGATTCTAATAAGGATATTGTACAGCCACAAGAAAGATCTCTAGAAAAAAAGGGAGCACCTACACTCTTAGCAAGTACAAGTCTGATAAAGGCAACCGCTGGCGAAGACGTTAGACTTTCAGTAGAAATTATTAATGTCGAGGCAGCAACCGTTACGTGGAAGAAGGAAGATGAGAAGGATAATCGAATTATTAGAGAAGGCGATCGATATCGACTTGAACAGACCGCTGCTTTTTTGTATTTAGAAATTGTAAGATGTCGTCATTCGGATTCGGGAATATACCGATGTTATGTTGAACATGACACCGGTTCTTGTTGGACAGAGATTTCCCTTTTCATCACAGGTATGCATCAAAAATTCATCTAACTGTTGTTAACAATTATTAAATAAAATATAACGTAATAGAGTAAGCGATAATTTTCAAATAATTGTTTTTAGGCGTAAGTGGTAGTACATGGGCGCGAGTTGTTGGTTCGACAAAAATCGAAATAGATTGGGAATATTCTAGTGTTGATTCATATAGTATAGAAGGTAGAACAGCACCTTCTCAAACTTGGGTTCTGATGGCAACGGACGTAAAACATCCACCAATGACATTGGAATTACCACCTGGTGCATCTTATAGTTTTCGTGTTGTTGGAAAAAATGGAAACATTACTTCATCTTCCGCGGAAGTAACATTGACTGGTTTCGAAGATAATTTAAATTGGGAAACCGAACAGTTTATTGGGAGATATTTAGAACTAGATGAATTAGGAAAAGGTAGATTTGCAACTGTAAGACGTGCTAGAGATAAAGGAACGGGTCAAGAAGTGGCATTAAAACAAACTCCACGACACAAGCAACCACGTTCTCTAACTCGAGCCGAGTATGATTTGTTAGCGTCTAGTCATCATGGTAACATCATTAGAGCCTTTGCCCTATTTGAAAATGCTCCACGTCCAGGAATTGACACGATTGTTTTAGAATTGTAAGTTATACTTAGAAATATAATTCCTTTAAATGTTTAATTTTAACACCCGTTACATTTGGCCTTTTGATTTTACTAGAGTTCGAGGTCCAACGCTCTTTGTTTACCTTAGTAAAAAATCGGATTATACGGAAGGAATGGCTATTAAGTATGCAAGTCAATTGTTGTCAGCTCTTCAATGGTTACATAGACGTAACACAGCGCATTTAGATTTAAAACCTGAAAACGTACTGGTAGATCAGGATAGCGGTATAGTTAAATTAATAGATCTTGGCGAAGCAGTAAGGGGTCCAGTTGACGAAGTCGTACCGCCTGCCGATTTGGAATTCGCAGCACCAGAATTGGTACTTGGTAAACCTACGGGAACTTGTACGGATATGTGGGCTGCAGGTGTTTTCATTTATGTGCTTTTAAGGTGATATATTAATTGATATTTTCAATTAAATCATAATGCTTTTTATATCGATCTATGGTTATCAATTGCAATTTTTAACGAGGACAAAATAGACTTATTACATTTTACGTTTTAGCGGTGTATCGCCATTTCTAGATGATTCTGTAGAAGAAACGACTGCTAATATATTAAAATGCGATTTCTGTTTTCCCAATGAATATTTTGAAGCCATATCTAACGATGCAAAAGATCTTCTCGGAAGATTATTATGCTTACATGGCGAAGAAAGAGCTACCGCTGAAGCTACTTTAACATCACCTTGGTTTAAGGTAATAAATTATCTTGTGATAAAAAATATTTATTTTAATAACACGCTGAAAATATTTTTATTTATAGGCTCTGGCTAGCTCTGCAATATCATCGATTAGATTAGCCGAATTTACCGAGCGACGTGCGCATTGTTCCAAATCGCGACAAGATCATAATGAAAGATTTTATTCGTAATATTTTAAATAAAGAAAAAATATCTCCAGCGCTCTCCCTTCTCCTCCAAATAATTTTATTACATACATTGACTTAATGGTACTTAGAAGGATGATAACTTTTTTTCTTGTAAATAATAAGAATTATTCGGAAGATGTACAGCACAAAAACTTTTTCTTATTTATCATTTTTTTTTTAAACCTATATCTTTAAAAAAATATTTTCAATAAAATATATATTTTTTATTTCGTTACACTTCGATAGTTCTAACCAATGTTTATATGTTATGTATATTTAAGAGATATTAATAGAATATATTGAGAGAGAAGAAAATCCTAGAAATTGGTTTGAAATGGAGAGATTATATTAACAAGTATAATAGGCCACTTTTTAAATTTTGATGTACATAACTTTTGGGAAAAAAAAAGAGACACCTTGATTATTTTTTTTTTTTAAACCTATATTATTTATTAGAAAAAATATTTCCTCGTTTAATAGAACATAATACCAAAATTAACATAGTAATATTTTCAATCGAAAATAATGAAACAGTTGTATTCTAGTAAAATATAGTACCCGTGAATTGAATTTTAAAAATTTTGTTTCTATAAAAAAATAGAACTTATATTTTATGTATTGCTTTCCAGGGTAAAATCGTCCTTTCGTCCTTGTTTAAAAAAAAAGACTAGAGAAATTTTTCAATTTAACATTAATAATATTCTGAAAATGTTAAGTCAATCGATTTAGTAGTTTCTGAGAAATTTTGATTATAACTTTCCAAGTATTTTTATTTATTATTTTGAGAAAAATGTGTTTGAAATTTCGTTTCTATTCTTTGTACTTTGATAGAAGTTTTTTCCTCAAATTTTTTTCTAACACTTGCAAATTTTACACACACACACACACACACACACATATATATATATATATATATATATATATATATATATACATATATATACATATATATACATATATATACATACATATATATATATATATATATATATATATATACATATACGCATATAAAATTGCTACATACATAGCAGAATTGCAATAAAATAAAACGGTAGAGAAAAATGAGAGGATAAAACAGTTATTCGATCTGAGAGCATTATCTGATTGCATTATTACTATTATTGCTATAACTTCGTAGTTTTTAAAAATTTTTATCTCATCTTTTGATTGAAATATACTTCTAGAAAAAAGAAAAAAAATCTATATTTTTGACAAAGAAAATGTCATGTACACCCTTAGAAAAGAGACTGATCTTCTTACAATAATTTAGATTGAAAATTCATGCATTCATCAAAGTTCTATTTGCAAATATCTTTATTGTCAAAAAAAAAGAAGATATATAATATGTAAGCAATTAATTAACTATTCTTTATTTATAATATAATTATAGAGAGTATATATTTTAAATAATTGTAATGTTTCAATTTATGTGGGGATACCTTTCAATATCTGTTTCTTTGTAATCGTAAATTATCACATTTCGTAGTTATTGCAAGATATCAATTATCTCTTTACTTTACATTTATTGGTTCTAATCATAAAGTCCCACATACATTTCCATGTATATAAATATACATAAATATATAAAGTAAGTAAAACATTAGCTTTCAATAAGTTCTTCGACAACAGAATGAACAGCATTTTCTAAGTGTATGGATTGTGATTCATTGTTAGGACAAGTGGACGATAATTCCATATGATTAAAATCTTTATCTATAGATACATCTGCTATTTTTTGTTCTTCCATAGGAGTCTTTAAATTATTGGATTGATTAGCATTATCAACATCAAAGCTAACCATGCACACATCTTTAAGCGTTTCATCAAGCGTTTTTTCCTTTTTTATATTCACGCATAGATGACCACTTTCAATATGTAAAGATAAATTTTGTTTTGATACAAATTGTTGATTACATAAATCACATGAATAGCACTTTCTTCTTGTATGTGATCTTGTGATATGAAGTCTCAAACCCTTTTTTCTAGAAAAAACTTTTTGACAATAATCACATCTATACCATTGATCATCATTATGTTCAATAGCACGATGTTCTAAGAGAAGGAGTTCATTTTCATAATAGGTAATACAATCCATACACATAGTTCTAATCAGTTTAGGGTGATGAGTAATTATATGTGTCTTCAACTGACGTCTTAATCTAAACTTGCTAATACAGAATTCGCAAGATATTTTTGTTTTACGTACAGGTACTTGTCTTCGCAAAAATGTAATCTTTTGGCGTTCTATTGCATTTAAAACATCTGTCCAATGAAGTTCTTCATCACTGTGGCAAGTATCTGTAAGTAATGAAAATACAGTGCCATACTTATCACTGGCAGATGTATCTTTTAACAATTTTTCATTCGTTGAGACTTTCTTAGATAAAGATCTTTCACTATCTTTGGTATCTAACAATTTTGGCTTTATTATATTATTACTTTCATGATTCATTGACAATCGATCATCTTCATTAGACGGTAATATCGGATCAAATTCTATATCGCTAACACAGCCATCTACTCTATCTATAGTTATACCATAGCAATCATTATCTAATTGACCTTTAGGAAAAATATGACGCAATGTATTGTCTGCTATATAAATTTGTTGAAAAAACTGAAAGGATTGTTCCAATTTCTTTACACAATCATAGCACATATTTAGTGGCAATGTATCTTCATCATCAATTTCTATCAATAATTTTAGTTTTGAAAGAAGACTCATTTCAGTATTTCTTTTCTTTAATGTCATATTAACTACATTATTTTTTTTCATAGCACAAGTTCTACACCAGCCTTCCTCATGAAAAGTAGTATTATCTGCTACATTTGCACTTTGTTCTTTAAATTGAAAAATGTTGTGAGCACGGTGCATATATGTTTTTCCTGTAACTTGATCAAACTTCGGTTCATGTTCAATCTAAAACATTTCAAAATAATTTAACAATATATTTATGTATATTTCATTTACATATACAATTGTATACAAAAATGACTCACATAAGATATATCATTAATTCTTCCAACAGTATTAGAATACCAATATGGTTGGGGTACAGCATTTTCTTTCAGCGTTCCCTTAGCTAAATAAGAATCACTTTTGAAATGATTACTACATACAAAAAATTTCATCGATCGTAAAGTTGCAAAGTCGCGTCCAATTAAATATTCATGACCACTGTTTACCAGCCATTTAACGCATAAACCAATATCGCTTACTGGTAATTCGTGAAATATTTGTTCTTTTTCTCGAAGATCACGACAATTGATGTAACTGCACTTTGTAACTTCTTCCATTATATTATACTAAAAATAATGTCACTTATGATTTAAACAAAATCAAATACGTCCGCTATATTGTCACTTAATATTCGAGACCACATCAGACCACATGGACCGCGTAAAAGCAAGAATGCGAAATTATTCGAAAGGGTGCGCCACATACAAAATTTTAAAACGTGTTTATTTATAATTTACAGAATTGTTTGAAAGATATTAATTTTTAGTTTATTTATTTAAAGTTTATTTCTAACGAACATTTATCTTTCAAATTAATATTGTATTCTTGATCGAATTGTTTTATAATGTTACATTAAATGCATTTGATGAAATTTATCGCCACAATTAAAATACTAATATTGTTGACTTAATAAATTATTTGAGATTTCTAAATAATAAGAATAGAGAAAAGAGTATTATTTTCTTGAAAAAATAAGAATTAATTAAAAAACCAATCGCTATTCTTGCTATTCGTACGCTACAACGCGATTGGTTTAATAAACAAAGGGTACAACCAATAAAATCACTAGTAGAAAGAATAAGGTTGTTAATGATATACTATCGATGTGGAGGGATCATAGGGAGCCCCGAGAACGCGCCCTTGACAGTGACGTTCCTGTTTTAATGTGAAATGATGATAGTAGTAGTGGGGATAAAAGTAAGGCTACTTCGTACCGGCACCGCCTGCACTGACCGGCTGGTGTCCGTGAACAGCCGGGTGAAGAAACGTGGAATAGGAGAAAGGACGAACGAGAGCGTCGATTTCGTTCATCGGAAGGCCCGTTATCTCCATCGTTCTTGGTTCGACAATCGTTTCTCGACGATTCTCTCGTAAAGTGTGCTGTTTTTGTCTGTCTGTCTATCTGTCTATCTATCTTTTTTCTCTTTCTCTCTTTCTGTCTATGCCCCAGTCTTTCTCTCTCTCTCTCTCTCTCTCTCTCTCTCTCTCTCTCTCTCTCTCTCTCTCTCTCTCTCATTCTTTCACTCTCATGCGCGCGTTCTTTCTCTTTCTCTCTCGAATCTCTTTTGGTGTCTAGGGGGAGACATAGGCGCCGTGTGACAGCGATAGGAAACGAAACGAAACGGTACGAGACGGGACGGGACGGGACGGGACGGGACTGGACGAGACGAGACGAGACAAGACGAAGACGAAGACGTGATCGCACGTAGTAATTTTTGTTAGGACAGGGCAAAACCCTCGAGATCTTTCTTTTCCAAAGCTCACGCGCTTTTCCATGTCAACGACACGCGCGCTTATACCAAAGCCAGCGTGCTACCCCCCGCGTAGAGGAGCCTCCTCCATCGTCGCCTCCGTTGCCGTCGTCGAGCAAGCACTCCACGTCGTCGCCTCGGTCGTCGTCGTCGTCGGCTCGCCGTCGTCGTCGTCGTCGCCGTCGTGCGCGTCGCGCCGGTGGGAGGCTCCTACGTTGATCTCCTCCCGATCGACGTTGTCAGATTCTCTTGCAAGGAGGAGAAGGAAGAGAAGGAATAACACCAAAGGTAATCCGTCTTGCAAGTCAAGGGTCACTGCTGGCATCGACGGTGCCGTCGGCGTTGACGTCCTCATAGGACTGAGGACGATAGTGGAAAGGAGGAGGAGGAGGAGGAGGACGACGACGTCGTGGAGGTACGCCAACGTCGCTCAAGCTGCGAGCCTGAGATGAGCGACCATGGCTGCATACACTTGAATAATTTCAAAGCAGCGAAGGGCATCCAGCCGTACAAAGTGATACACTCCTATTTCGTGACCAGCACATCAACCGAGGCACGCGTAAGGAAGGTGCGATTATCTTTTTTTTTTTTCGCGTGGTTCACCATTCAACTTAAACTTTTATTATTATCTTTCCATAATTCTTTATACTTTTATTCTTATCACGCGCGATTCCTACCAATTTTCTCTATCATTTTCAACCTCTCTCTATCTTTTTATTCATATGCGTATATATATATATATATATTACATATATTTATTATATATATATATATATTTTACCTATGCATGACAAGCGCGCCGTCGCTACCTATCTTTCTTTTTCTTTCTACCTACCATGCGCTAGTTAGTTTTCCTTATCTTTTTTCCAACCATCGAATTTCCCTATGTTGGGGGAACTTTATGTTGGACTTTTCATTATTTACATTTTGTTATTAACAAATTTAAGAAAGAAAGGAATGCTGGTTTTATTTATGCAAAATCCTTTATATATCCTGTTCTATTTTTTTTTCTCTTTTGTTTATTTATCTTTATCTTTTGCTCTCCCATTTATTCACTACGTTTATCCTCTCTTTATCTTTGATCTTGTCTCTGACTCTTGACTGCTCGAGTCATAGATCATGTAGACGATGATAGAGAAATCGACGACCTAACGTAACATCTGTTTTATGTTGCTTTATAATATCATGTATGTATGTATGCTACTTCACGTTTTTCTTTGGTTATGTATGGTTCATTCACGATTTCCAGGGACGTAACATTGATCTGTGTACCTTTAGCTTTCTTACAAAAAAATGTATTCATTTTGCTTTAATCAAGTTTATAAGGTTTCGCGGAACTTGGACTGCAGATTGTTGATAAACAGATAAACATATAATTAAGATAATTCTACCGTAAAAGATAAACAGATAATTAAAATAATTCTACTACGTTTTTGTAATTTATATTTATTTTTTTGAAGATGTTACGTTGTCATAATATATTGAAATATCTCTTTGATGGTCGATGGTTTTTAAATTCACACGGAAAACAAAATAATAGTGGTTTTCTTTTTGCTAATTTATTATTTCATCGGATTTTCGGTTTGCAGAAATAAAGATATTAAAAATTTATAATAATATTAATTTTTATATTTACATATTTAATGTAACTTTTATATATAATAATTAATTCTATTTTGCAGGCTGTAAGCTGCTTGTGTCATACTTGTAAAACTTACAAAGATCGTCTTCATTCTTGTCTCCATTGTATATTTTTCGGTTGCTATGTGAAGGGTCACATACAGGAGCATGCAAAAACGAAGAAACATTTTTTAGGTAATAGATTTAATGGATATCTTTATATTGTAATTATTAATAATTTAATGATGTCATTTTAATATATCACAATAAAATATTAAAAATGTCAAATTTTTATGCGTGTTTCAGCTGTGGATTTATGTTATGGTAATATTTTGTGCTTCCAATGCGGTGATTATGTTTATGATAGAGAATTGTTATCTGTTGCTAAAGCACAATGGAGTGAATCAGCAAAATCATTGAGCTTTGGAGAATTTTATCGTGCTTGGGAACCTACTCAAATAGAGGCAGAATTATTGAGAAAGCATCCACGGCGAAGGCGTGTTGTAGAAAATTCTACAATAGGTACTTTTTTTAGATCTATATATGCCTACTAAATGTAGAAAAATGTATATTTATGAATATTTAAGACATAATTTAAAAGTAAAATCATCATATAAGATGTTGACACAAAGTTTCTTGATGCTTTAGGTCTAAGAGGACTTATAAATCTTGGCAGCACATGTTTCATGAACTGTATTGTACAGGCATTGATACACACTCCACTATTACGAGACTACTTCCTGGCTGACCGTCATCACTGCCCACAACCCACTCGCTGTCTAGTCTGTGAAGTGTCCCACCTTTTTCAGGAATTTTATTCTGGTAGTAAAGCACCTCTAACGCTTCATAAACTACTTCACTTAATCTGGACACATGCGAGGCATCTAGCAGGGTATGAACAGCAAGATGCGCACGAATTTTTTATCGCTACTTTGGATGTCTTACATAGACATTGCGAAGCTGCACCAATTTTGGTAAAAGATAACCCTCATCACTGTAACTGCATTATCGATCAAATATTTACTGGTGGACTTCAGAGTGATGTTGTTTGTCAGGCATGCAAGTACGATATTATTTATTATTATTAAAAGTCATTGGAATGCATTTAATGTATATATTCTCACCATTGTTCATTATTTTTTTAGTGGAGTTTCGACTACGATAGATCCTTTCTGGGACATATCTTTGGATTTAGGTACCGCCGCTGGCGCATCAGGATCCGATAATTCTGGACCTCCTACCTCGTTATTAGATTGTTTAGAGAGATTTACGCGCGCAGAACATTTAGGCTCTAGTGCAAAAATTAAATGCAGTAATTGTCAAACTTATCAAGAAAGTACGAAGCAATTAACAATGAAGCAACTACCGATCGTAGCTAGTTTTCATCTGAAGCGATTTGAACACTCCAGCATTCAAGACAAAAAAATCTCTACATTCATTTCTTTTCCGGAACAATTAGACATGACTCCTTTCATGTCACACAGACGTAATGGTAATAATAATAGCGCTATGATCGATGGCTTGCCAAAAAATGGAGAAGATATGGCGTTCAGCGACAACCGATACTCATTGTTTGCTGTAATAAATCACGAAGGTTCTCTTGAGACAGGACATTATACAGCTTTCATAAGACAGCAAAGGGATCAATGGTTTAAATGCGATGACCATTTGATAACAAGAGCAAAATTAAAAGATGTCTTAACTAGCGAAGGGTGAGTTCATAATCATAAACATAATGTATCTTATATTATGATTAAGGAACTGTAGAAAGATCGTTTTGTTTTTCAGGTATTTGCTTTTTTATCATAAACAAATTTTGGAATATGGACGAAATAGTAAGGTGTAAATGTTTAATCGTATAATTAATTTATTTATCACGACTAATGATGGGCTATAGACTTAAGTTCTTAAACGTATTAAATTTCTTAATGTATCAAGACACGCATAATTATGAAGTTTTAATATTGAAAATAATGTTGAGAATATTGAAATTCAAGTTATCTACAAAATTCTACATATTTAACTGCAGATAAGGCATATAATGCCATTGAAAATTCAAATAATGGTTATTATCGATCTATGCGTTAGTATCAAATTAATTACAATTGAAAGGCAAGCGAAAAATAACAATTACAATTCAACTGTAAAAGTAAAGGATATTGCTTTATTAGTATAGATAAATGTGACGTTATCTAAACTGTTAATTGTAAATTATCAAAGTATACAAAGTAAGCGTGTTTATACAATTTGTTTAGTGTCGACATATTTTTGCGTTTGATGAACTAAGCTGAGTGCCTCTGGCGATCACTTCCCTCGTTTGTGTCCTAAATAATAATGTAAGGATAGTTTTAAGATTAGCTCAATTTTTTTAAATGACAGATCACAATTTTTGTATGTCGCTGACTGTTGTTATATTTCTGACCTGACATGTCTATACATAAGACGCCAAGGATAGATGACACCGTACTTCGTTAATTATCATATTAAAAATTCGATCTATTTAAATTCGTTAACTAATTAAATTTTCGACTTAATACATTTGCTATTTGACATTAATGACTCTTTATTCGAGGTACGTTGGGTCAGCAGTCCTTGGATGAAACAATTTTGTACAAACGTATTGCGAGGAGGATAATAATTTTATCCAAATAAGGCGAATCTTTTCGCTCGACTGTATATAATAAAATCACTGTTTATCAAATTTTTTGTGGTTGCCCGTTGTACCTTTTTTTTTTAAATGTCGTGATGTAGATTTTAAAGATGCTTTATAGAAAAAAAATGCGTTTTTGTAATTTATCGCGTGGGAATATTTTTCGTAGTGAAAGATGCGAAAAGAATACAATTTTAATTCCTTAGTAGTAGTGGTTTCTGCTTTAATAGGTTTTTTTTTATTTTTTGAAAAAAAAAAGAAAGAAAGAAGAAAGCAATCCTAACCGAAGTGCCAAATGTTCATTGCACTTTTTGTTCTTGTATTTTTATGTTAAAACTAGCAATTTATGTTATTGTACTCTACTTAAAACGGGTTTCCGTATTGTGTTCATTGACAAGGATATTACGCAAAGTACATCGTCCCGCGAAAGAAATTTCCTATGCGTTTATCGGGAAATTGATATTAAGAGGGACATATGTTATAAATTATACGCGATAGATCAATATAACGATCAATCTACAAGCTTTAAAATGCAAAAAAAAAAATATGTAATAATTACATATTCAACGTACGATCCTCTGTCAACAATTGTAAACCGAAGTGTTACTACATAAGTTTAATTCTATTTCGAAGTGTATGTAGATAAAAGAAAAGAGATGAAAGATCTCGGTCGATGGTATTATGAAAAAATACAAAGAAATAGTAATTGCGTGAACTAATGTCACCTGAGACATACAGATTAATCACAAAAATTGCCACAACTGCACAATATAATCACTCGTGTAATTGTTAGAAATATGACCGATATGCTTCATGTTTGAGAATTAACACTCTACACAGCAGTTGTAACACTTCCTATAAGGCTGATATCGTATAATAAAGAATAAAATTATATTTCATCGAATATAGATTTCTTTTTTATTTTAAAATATGCTTTTATTTTTATTTATTTATTTTTTTTTTCAATGTTTATGTTTCCAAAATTCATTATACACTTTCATAAAATCGTAAATATATATATATAAATATGTTTGGGTGTATATATATATCCATATATATTTTATTTCCTTCTTTCAATCGTCACGTACAATGATCATCATATATATATGATGTATAACCGAGCGACATATTATTCGTTCTTTGCTAAATTATGTAAACTGATTGTTTCGTATTGACATTGATATATAAAGTAACAGTTATACATACATATATGTTTTACTTGCATTTAAATTTAAATGGCGCGAATATCTTGTACTTCCACGATAGGTTATCGAATAAACTATTGTCGATGGAAAAAATAATTATAAATAGAAATGACATAAGAAAGCATTATAAATATAAAATATTTATTGAAAATTATTTTTTATCAATTACATGCGTAGATAAATTTTTACAGTTACATTAATTAACGTTGTAGTGATGGAGAAAAGATGGACGCCTTGACGTTTGGCTCGCACAGGTAAACATCGTGTTATAAATTTTTGAGAAATCTTTATAATTCTTAAAATGTTATGTTATAGAAAAATAAAATTTATTTTCCAGACTTGTCCACCTTGATTTAAAGGGCGCTCCTCCGCGAGTTAATTATTTCGAAAAGGTTTGTCGAGCAAATAAACAATCATTCTGTTTATATACTTTTATGCGTACATATCTGTTTCTCACATTCTTCTTTTTAAATAACGCACTGCGATAATAGATCCTATCATTATTTTGACAACTAATAGAAATATACTTTCATTTATATTGCATGAACAAACTTTAGTTTTCCTTCATTCTTAGATTTATAAAGGCAAGAAAGAAAGGGAAACGACAATTCTATGTATGTAAATTTGGCGCGACAATGGAATGTGCGTCACGCACGAATGCATAGTAACGTGATTCATTCAGACGTAAAAAAAAGTTAAGTGACACTTGAAATATTTATTTATATACAATTCCTCATAACTAAATCGAGTTTTAGTTAATTGGTGTTTATGATTTAATTGCTTAAATTAAAAAAAAAATAATTATCAGGAAATTCCATTTACATGGTAAATTTAGTTATTATAATGATGTTTTGAACTTTGTTGTGTTACATAAAATAAATTAATATTAAATACAATACTATATAATTACACATTTGAATATATGCTAATATATAATTGGATTGATAATATTAGCTGATAATTATTATTTATATCACATATTACAGTTATTTCCTTTGATAAGAGCATGGGGTGCTACTGGGTTACTCTTAGAATGGGAGGATACCTTCCCGTACAATCGAGAGCTTATTCCAATAGGAAGCAACAGACCGATCAATTTGGCCAGCGGATATACAGTTCAAGAAGCAAGGCAAATCTTACAGATAGCAGGAGATTGTGGTTTGGCAGTTGTACCATTGGTACAAACTTTTGGACATATGGAGGTGAATAAATAAATAGTAATAAATGAAAATAAGTATAGATAGAATCATATTTTAACTTATATCTATGCATTATTGCAGTTTGTTCTGAAACATGATGAATGGCGGTCTTTACGTGAAGTAGAACGCTTCCCAAGCTCTATATGTCCATCTAATCCACGAACTTTACCATTGGTAACATCTTTAATTCGTCAAATAGTGAGCTTTCATCCAGATATACAATACTTACACATAGGTGCTGATGAAGTCTGGCATCTTGGTCTTTGCTCTGTTTGTACCAAACGGGTTGCAGCTAGTAAACATGGGAAACCGTCTTTATACTTGGAGCACATTTTAGCAATTGCACAATATATACAAGAAACATATCCTTACTTGAAGATAATAATCTGGGATGATATGCTGAGGTCAATAGACTTTCAGGTGCTGAAAGGTATTTGAATTAATTTTATTTATTAATTTTATTTATTAAATCAATATTTTTTTCAATTACTGAAATTATATCATTTTTGATTGTAGAACATTATATAGGGAAATATGTTGAACCAATGATTTGGCACTACAACCCTAGAGATAATTTTGCTCTACCTCAAGGTATAGCCTGATTTATTTATGCAAATAAATACAATAAAATTATAAATCAATGTTCTTCTCAGATATCTGGGACAAATATAGCGCTATATTTCCACACATTTGGGCAGCAACTGCATTTAAAGGTGCTACTGGATCTTGTCAACACATCCCGATAATTCGAAACCATATAAGCAATCATGAGAAATGGCTAGAAGAATTAGGCATTAATGTAAATAAAGTTCATGAATTTCGAGGAACAGCATTTACTGGATGGTCAAGGTAAATGTTTCGTAAATTATACGTAATAATAGTTTCTTGGAAATTATTTTTGTACTCAGGTATGATCATTATGCTACAATGTGTGAGTTATTGCCTACAGCAATACCATCATTAGCACTGTGCTTAAAAGTATGGCTCCATGGTTACTCAGAACAAGTACATATTCAAGTTGCTAAGAGCCTAGGATACATAGATCATCCATTGCATATAATACCTCAGCCACGACCAGCATCAATACCAAATAATTTGTTGTTTCCTGGATGGCAAGTGGCAATTGGTATTGAGTGGTTTATAAATTTCAAAACTAAATATCACAATATTATAGTCAGCGAGCAGTAAGTATAAGGAAGTTTGTAGAATATATTAGCATTATTTGTTGTATGAGTTTTATATAATATTATTTCATATATATACATATATATACATGTATGCATCTTATATGAATATAAATTTAAATAGAATATTAACTTGGATGAATCCATGGCAAGTTGCTAACAATCATACAAATCCTATGCAATTGGAGAGTTTAATACCTGCATTTACAGAGTAAGTATTATAACGCTTTATAACATAGCTTTGTTACATAAAAATTATTGTAATTCATTAAAGTTTATATATAGTTTGTTATTGGAGTTATCATCTTTGGAGGGATATTTAAGAGTTCAAATGGAAAGTATCTTCTTTCCATTTATGATTGATGAATGGATGGGCACAAATCTTCAGCCAATGAAAGTAAAGCTTACAGAGTTGAAACAAATCACAGAAAACCAGCTTAAGTTAAGCACTCGCGCGTAAAATATATTGAGTATATTATAGTATGTTTATTTTTGATCTCGGAGAATAATTTTGGACATAAGTGATTCATAAGAAGTAGAGCATAAGAAATATATAAGAAAGTAATAAGAAAGAAAAATACAAATAAATATTGTATAATATGAAATATTCCTTTTAGATGTAATAAAGTTAGAATAGGCTTTAAAGAGTATAATGTTATGAAAATGACATACAATGTAATTTTATAAGAAGAAAAAAAATAGTTATTTTAATACTTCATTTGAACATAAATGAGAGCAACTACATCATTTGCTATCACACTTTGTCATATCGTAAACTATGCTGTGATATTTGGCTATGAAAGATAGTAACATTAAATCTTATCTATCCATTCTTGCTTCATCTCTCCCACTAGCTTGTAGAATTTAAATGATATCTATAAAGAAAAAGTACAAATAATTTTTGTACTTCTGATTAATATTACTAGCATTATGAATTACTTTTAAAGATAAAAAATAATAGTATTGAAAATACTAGGAAACAGGCCATTATTTTTTATAGAAAATTTAATGTATTTAAAATTATTTGTCAAAATGATAGTAATATATGTTACGCATGTATATTTAATGTTTTCTGCATGATAAATCTGTTTCATTTTAAATATATTTATTAATGTACAATAGATCTATAAAGCAAAAAAAATAAAGTAATATAAAATTGAATCAGAGAATGAAATAAAGATAATAAATCTAATTTATCAATAATAGTGTATTTCTGTAATAGTATAATATAATATTTATATAAATGTGATGACAAAGGAAATATTTTCTAGTTACAAAAATAAGTAGAGTGACATTTGTTTTTAGAATATTATAACATCTATGGCCATATTGCATTTTTTATGAAAAGATTTGTCAAATAATTATTACATCTATTAAAGTTCAATATACATATAAAAAATTATGCAAAATATTAATTTAACATTAATTTAAAACAGTATGTTTCCATATTATTAATTAAAATGTATTATCAAGAAGTATAAAATCATGTCACAGCACCAAGACCGTGATGAACAAGAAGCTCTTAAACAAGATGAATTTTTTAAAGAAACATTAATAAGTGTAAAGTCTTTTATATTAAAACTAACATCTGTGACAGATGCTCAATTATGCAAAGTTTGGCTTGACAAACTAAATCTCTCTTCTTCTCAACGCAGTCTTAGAAATGAATATCTTCTAGAATTATATCAGCAATTAAAAAGAGGTCATGTAGGAGGTGTATTTAGTGAACCTCCACCTTTAGGTTCTCTTATACCATTACCTAAATCATATCGCATGGTAATTTCACATTTATGTATTTATATGATTATTAATTATATTATAATAACTAATGTATAATATTATTTAAAATATAGTTATATATTTTTTTTCTTAATTAAATAACTTTATGATTTAGGTTTACATTAGTTCATCCTTAAGTGATCTGTCAGATTTTAGTACATCATATCACAAATGTGAGCGAACCAATGATTATAAAACATATTCACAAAATACTACATCGAGAATACAAGATACAAATTCTACAAGTACAAGTCAATGTTTATCTACATTTAAACCATCTTCATCAGTTCAATTTTATAATGATAACAGAATAGATAGAGGTCAGTTTGGAATACATAGGCATGATACTGATTCACTGATTGCTACCATTAAAGAATTACAAATGCAAAATAAATCTTTACATCAAGAATTATTAGAATACCAAGAAATTAATACAATAAATGAAAATTTGCATACTAATATAAGGCAACTAACTTCTGAAATTACTGCACTGAAAGCTAAGTGAGTGTAAATGTAAGCTTTATAGATTTTTTACATTCAAAAGAAATATAAGATTATTTATAAGAATATATTTGTGTAAGAAGAATATAACATTAATTTATTTTGTTAGATTATTAGAGACACAAAAAATAAAAAATGTTCTAGAATTTACTCATAAAGAAAATGTTCAACAGTACAAAAATAAAGTTGCTGAACAGTTTTCTAAACTGAAATTTCAGTTACATGAAGCTGAATGTAAAAATGAAAATTTAAATAACAATTTACTTACAATGTCACAAGAGTTGGACAAAATTATTCATGATAAGGTAAGAAGTAAAAAATACTGAATATAGAAAAATAAGATTTTTAATAGCTTTTCCTAAGGAAGAAGAGATTAATGCAATAAAGAAGCAATGTATGGATAAATTAGAATCCATGCGCCAACAATATGAAATTCTTTTAAAAGTAAAAGATTTAGAAATAAATACACAGGTAGATTTAATTCGTCAGAAAGAATTGGAATTATCTAAAAAGGATGAAGAAGGAAATAAGAAAACTGAATTATTGACAAATAAAATTAAAGAGATGGAAATTAAGCTTGAAATAGAGACAAAAGATGTAATTATTTATAATTACAGATTGTTGAATATTACTTTTTATATTAAATGATTTAAATATATACTTTCAGGATGGTAAATTACGAGCTATGTTAACAGATCAAAATGCAATAATGAGACAAGAATTTGATAAGATGAGAAGTGAAATGGAACTTGTATCTCAAAATCAAAATGAGAATTTAGTTTCTAAAATGATAACATTGAAGAAGACTATATTAAAGCTTCAAAAATCGAAAGACAAACTTGCATATGATTATGAAAAAAAAATTAATCATATCCTTAAGGTTATAACATTTACAATTAATATGATCTTGTAGTTCAATTTTTCTTTAAAATTTATTTTTTTGCAATACAGGACAAAGATTTGGAAATTAAGTCATTGTATATACAATTTCAAGGACAGAAGACTGACTTATGCACATCCTTGTGTTCAGAAAAAGAATACGAATTAAATTCTCTTGTCGATTCATTAGAAAAAAAATATAAATTGCTTCTTGTAGCAGCTGATGCAACAGCTGAAAATCAGCGTCAGAATTACCTTAAGGTAATTGATTTTGTGTAATTATATGCTTTAATCATTGGGTACTACATATACAAATATTTTTTTTTTACTTACCCAACATTTTTCAATAAAATTAAAATTTTCTAATATACGTTTCTTGAAAATTTTCAGAAAATAAGCATATTAGAAAATGAACTGTGTCAATTGAAAAAAAATATTCAAAGTAATGATTAATGAATATAATGGTAATGTATTCTTATTACTATTTTTAGTGTTTCTATAATAATGTCATATACATTAATAAAAGGACGCGTAAGTACATTATTATTTTAATCTATATTTATTATTTTAATTATTAAGTTCTAAATGAATAAAACTGAATAAATCAATTCAAGAAAACCATAAATGGGCCATACATAATCGTAGTATAGAAGAATTATTTAAATAAATAATATAACTTCATCATTTGCTTGAAATTATTAGAATTTTGGCGCCTTTCATGAAATATAATGCAGTAATTAATAATGAGGTTATAAGATAGATCGTTTAATTTGGCAATCCTGCTTGTCATGCTTATGTTAGTTTCTATAGCAACCTATTTGACAACAAAATCAAATTGGTATTGGAATCAAGTCTCGATTTCAATACAATTATACTTTCCGATTGTTATGAACTGTATAATCAAGCGTAATCGATTGTGAAAAAGAAAATAGTGAAATATTTCGATTTTTTACTTCATAAAAAGTCTTTTATATAAATTAATATATTTTGTGATTAGTAATATTTTTATTAATGAACAATGTATATACATATACATGTAATCTTATTGGTTTAAAATATTTTTAAAGACAAACTATGATCAAAATGATAATCAAAAAATACCTTATAATTATTTTTATGTAAATTTTTAACCATCTGCACTCATATAACAGATAAAAAGATGTCTTTATATTTTGATACACGAGTGCAAAATCCAGAAACTGCTTCAATAAGTACTCATGCAACATGGCATCCTAATTATCCGCTGTTAGCTGTAGCAGCATATTCCCAAGACAAGGGAGGATTTGTAACAGTTTATGACGATCAAGGAGAGCCTTTACAAGATGTGGAATCTTCAAGACATTCTGTAGCTCAGGTAACTGCTCTTGGTTGGCATCCTGATAGAAGATGGCTAGCTGCAGGATGGGAAAATGGAGAGCTACGGGTTAATAATTTTATAATCTTATTAAAAAAAAGAAAAAAATATTTTGGAGGTGTAACCTTATTAAACGTGATTATAAGTGATATTAATCAAACTATATATGTATTATTATTTAAATATAGATTTGGCCAGGTGATACAGGTAGCACTGAATTTAATGTGATAATAACACCTCATCATGATCCTATAACTATTTTACAATGGAGTCCACATGGAAGTCGATTGGTATCAGCTGATGCTGCTGGTTCTATAATAGCTTGGAAAATTGATTCTAGGGGTCAATTGCTTATGGTTTTTCATCATGAATTAAAAGGATCTTTCATACATATTGCATTTATTCCAATGAAACCAAGCATGGATTATAAGTAATTTGAATTATTTGTGAAATGAAGCATAATTATTATTTACGTAGATGTATTATATATGTAATATGGTAAATAAAATTTAGTGATTTGGCAAAAGCTGCAGTAGCTGGAGATGAAAGAGCATTAGATCTATTCAGCTATTGGCGTCCCAGAACTGCCGCACCAACATCTATTACAACTCGGAAAGATAATCATGTTTTTTATATTGGAACTTCAAATGGAGTTATATATTTTATTGATGCTCAAGGGCAATGCATGGAAGTTCTCAATACAGATGGTGTTACACTACACTTTTTATTGCATCATCAAATAAGAGATTCTATCATAATTATGACAGAAGGTTTAAATATTGGATACTATCAAACAGATCCAATTACTGGGCAATTAACAGAAATAACTAAGGTACTTTCAAAATGATTAATATATTTTCAATCAATATTCGTGTGCATTTATTATTTTATACTTTTGATCAGGTGAAACTTAGTGGTCGAAGTGATATACCTCGTACTGGTCCTGCTATATGTTGGGTTGGTGGTAATACATTAGCTGTTTTAACTGGAGAACTGGGAGTTCGTTGTTGGGATCTTCATACTGGAGACACATATGTTCTGTCACCTCCTGAATCATTGACTGGTAATCTTGCCACACCTCAGGAAATCTGTACAAGTTTATCTTTTTGCAAAAATAATGGTATTTGTTATGCATTATAATTCACTAAGATATTTTCTTTTTTATAATATCCATTTATATTCTATTAAATATAATGCAGATACATTAGCTGCTGGGACGAACTTAGGTACAATTTATTTATGGAAAGGAAAAGTTGTAAATGACTCTGATGAAAATCGTTGGCCTAGTATTCCAGAGTCATGTACAATTCATGGTACTGTCAAACAATTGATGTGGGGTGCAACCTTATTAAGAAATCCCCTTCTAGCGGTTAACTGTATTACGAATGTTTTTATTTTGCATCAACAATCAATGTGTGCTGCATACAATGACGGGGTGTGTGCAAGCCAACTTAGTCCAACACAAATTTTACTGGAGGTAGACGGAAAAGTGCATACACTCAAAACCGACATTCAAGTACAGATTATTGCTGTGAATAAAGAATATGCAGCTGTTTCATCTAGTAGACAAGTCGTAGTTTATAAGATTAATAAGGATAATATGTTAAGTGCAAATATTATAGGAAGTTTTGCTTGTGATACTGAAAAGATATTGATTTATGAACATACATTGATTATCTTGACGCCATTCGTTATTCAATTGCGCTCAACAGAAGGTACCGTTATACAAACATTACCTACAATGCCGGAGGAAGGAGAACCAATTACTATGGACCTTACGGGTCGATATTTGACAGTCGCTTCATTAAATGGTATCTTAAAAATTTGGGATTTAAGTAAAAGGGAAATCGAACTACATACTAGGGCTATGGCAACATACGAAGCTATTAATGACTTTGCTGAAATTATTGAAGCCAAATGTAATTCCGATTGTCGATGTGTGTCTATTACTGTTGCTATGACCAATCTAATGCCTAGTTCAATTCTTTATGTATGGGACATAGAAAGTGATCAAATGCATGAATTTGATTTTGCCAGGTCAGATGATACGATCGATGATGAATCTGCACTGTAAGTAATAATAGTAAAAAATGTAATAACTTTTCAATATTTTGTCAATTTATAGATTTATTTATGTTTCAGAGCTATGAAATGTAGAGGTAGATTGGTTACCGCTCATTGCTGGGATTTTGAAGACCCCAGGCTCTTAGTTTGTCGTGCACAAAAATTGGAAACAAGAGAATCTAAAACATCATCAAAGTCAACCAAAATTGATGACGAAGTATGATCCACGTTTTTTATTACTAGTTTCTAAACCCTTACACTTATTCAATTAAAGATTTTCATAATTTTTAGGCCGCTGTAATATTTGTTTCATTATTTGCTACTTCTGATTACGGAATTGCTATTCAAGACGTAAAATCAATAGAAGACGAGAACTGCAGATTATTGGGGGTACAATCGCCCCATATAATAATTTTAAATTCTGAACAAGTACTTGGAAAGGATAGTAAAATTATGCGATTACTTATGAGAGACTTCGAAGAGCTTGAAGATTGCGATCCCGTTACTAAAAAAGCTGTTCTAGATTTTAGTTTTCATATTAGTGTGGCTAATATGGATGAAGCTTTTAAAGCTATAAAAACTATTAAAAACGAAGTTGTTTGGAAAAGTTTAGCAAGAATGTGTGTAAAGACTAAACAATTGAATATGGCTCTTCTATGTTTGGGCCATATGAAACAAGCTAAGGCAGCAAAGGCATTGAAACAAGCAATGCAGGATGACAGTTTAAATTTAGAGACTAAAGTTGGTATATTAGCGGTCGAACTTGGATTGTATGTAAGTATTCATTTGAGATTAACAAAGTTATAATCTATAATTAAACAGAAAATATAATATACGCCGAATGTTTAACAGAGCGATGCTGAACGTCTTTTTCGCGAAGCAAAAAGACTCGATCTATTGGGTAAACTTTTGGAAGCTCGTAATAAATTTAAAGAAGCCATAGAATTAGCATCGAACGAAAACAAAATAAGGGAAAAGACAAGTTATTATAATTATGCGAAGGTTCTTGAATGGGAAGGAAAAGTTGTGGAGGCTATCGATATGTATACAAAAGCTGATTGTCATAGATCTGAAGTGCCAAGAATGTTACTTTCAAGACCGAGAGAACTTGCAGGTTATCTAAATAACTGCGACGACCCGTAAGTATTATACATGTACAATTTGAATAATATATTTTTTTTTAAATAAACAATTATCTTGTAACATTTTAGTCAGATAAAAAATTGGCATGCTCAGTACATAGAATCGACTGGAGATATGGAAGGAGCTTTACGTTTATATGAGCAAGCTAATGATACGTTGTCCATGACAAGATTATTGTGTTATTTCAATAGAGAAGATGAAGTATGCGATCTTGTATTAAGAACGAACCATGCTGCATCTGCATATCATTTAGCTGCACATTATGAATCTAAAAATAATGTATCGCAATCTATCCATTTTTATACGATAGCAAAGGCATATACAAACGCAATTCGTTTATGCAAGGTAACGTATATGCGAAAGAGTTATAGTTTAATTACTGTCAAATAATGTGTAATATTTGTATTTAATTAGGAACATCACATGTCTGAAGAATTGTGGCCTTTGGCAGTTTTAGCATCCAGGCAATCGCAAATAGAAGTTGCGAAATATTACGAAGAAAATGAACAATTGGATAGAGCTGTTCTGCTTTATCATAAAGCTGGTTTATTACACAAAGCTTTGGATATAGCTTTTAGGACACAACAATATAGTGCTTTACAGCTTATTACTATGGACGTTAATGCCGATTCCGATCCTGTCCTTATCGAGAAGTGTGCAGAGTATTTTGTACAAAACGATCAAATAGATAAAGCTGTTGATTTATTTGCTATTGGTAAAAAGTACATGGAGGCATTAGAATTAATGCAAAAGCATAATGTAACGTTAACCGAAGATCTTGCAGAAAAGATGACAACAGAAAAAGTAGAGAATGATGCAGAACACGAGAAGAGAAGGATTAATACATTAGAAAAAATTGGTGAAATAGCATTTGATCAAGGAAATTATCATTTAGCTACTAAAAAGTTCACACAAGCTGGAAACAAGTTAAGAGCCATGAAAGCTTTACTTAAATCTGGCGATACGGAAAAGATTTGTTTTTTTGCACAGGTTTCAAGACAAAGAGAAATTTATATAATGGCAGGGAATTATTTGCAATCATTGGATTGGCAAAATCAACCTGAGATTCTGAAGAATATCATTAATTTTTATTCGAAGGGCAAAGCAATGGATTTGTTAGCTAATTTCTATGTGGCCTGTGCTCAAGTGGAAATCGACGAATTTCAAAACTATGAAAAAGCTTTAGATGCATTAAATCAAGCAAGTAGATGTCTTGCTAAAGTAATGGCACCCAGAGATCCTGATCTTCATAAAAGAGCTACCGACTTAGTCAATAATAGAATGGCAGCGATAAGACGTTACATAGATATTAAAAGGTATATAAATATTTGTTGTTGTTGTTTTTTTTTTTTTATAATCTATAAAATAACGATACTTTGTAAATAGAATTTATTTTCTTTCGTAGATTATTCGACAGAGGCGAAACGGAAACAGCGATATCGCAAGTTCAACAATTACTTGACTCTCAAGGTTCCGATTTAGAACAATCTGTACGTCGTGGCGATTTGTTTGCTACTATTACTCAACATTATGCGAACATGGGAGATACAGAAAAAGCTCGAGCTAGTGTTGAAGAATTAAAACGTTTGGTACCCGGCATAAATCTCAGTTATTATTATAACGTTAATTTGTTAGAAGCATTGGGATATAAACCGTCGATTCAATATCAGGAAAGTTCTGATAAAGACGATGATATTGAGGAACTTTTAGGCGAATGAAAACGAAAGTAAGTGCATTACTTGTACCACATTTTTACGTATCACAATTATTATGTAGTTGTAAAATATTATCGTATAGCAACGACGTACAATTTGATTCCGTCCATAGTAATATTTGTGTATTATTCTAATCGTTAACGATAAGATAATAGTTGTAATCATAAATAATAGGTTTCGATGGGTTGAAAAACCAATATGTTCAAGCATTTAGAAAAATTCAGAATGTCAATCTTTATTATTTAAACTTAGCACACGAAAACAACCTTAGATTTACTCCTAACAAATTATATCAAAGTTCTATTGGCGAAAACTAGATCCATTTTTTATAGAGCAATACAAATGCATTATAACTAAATGTATCGCATGATAATAAATAAATGAACATTCACGATATTTCATGTAAAAAGTGGGAAAAAAAAAAAGAAAAAAGAAACATATTTTGTAAAGAAATTACCTCATATATTTTACGTTGATGAAAAAAAACAAAAAAGGGAAAAAGAAATATTAAAGAGAATTCTAAAAACAATAAAAAGTTCGAGGCATTGTTATTGAAATAAAAACTGAGTTTTGTTTTCGTCCTATATTAAATATCATGTATAACAAAATCTAGTTCACCCAGCGAAAGTCTCGCGAAAGTTCGTAATAGCTATTTAAACCGTAATCATTAAAACTTTCTACGTTCAGACAGTTTTTTCGGGTGTGGGCTTTTTGCATGGCGGCAAGGAGACTTCCGTTTCAGGCTCGTCATTCTTACGCTTTTTTCGCACGAGATGCGATATATCGCTAGCTGGTTTTAACATTTTTTGATTCGTCGAGCTACTAGCCGATGATGACGACGTATCTGAACTAGGTCCAGCACCATTCGAACTACCACGTGAAACTTCACTTTTAAGACTTTCTATAACGAGCTTACAAGCTTCCTGCTTGAAGTCTTGCATATCTGTGATCTTCTCTCGAATCTCTGGAAGGAGATCTTTCAGTTCTTGGATCTCTCCCTCGACGGTATAAAAAGGATCGTCAGTCTTTGGTGGTTCAGTGATCGCTTCTAGTTCTTTTATACGAGATTCCAAAAGCATAGTAGCTTTATTAAATTCTTCTATGCTAGAATCAAAATCATTCCCCAAGGAATGAGCTAATCCCAATTGATAATGAATTTCGGCAATAGCTCTAGGCTCACGTGGATCGATCTTCTCTAATAGATTCAAACATCCTTGTAGATCGTTGAGTGCTCCTTTGTGATTTCCTCCTTCCATGGCTACTTCCCCAAGTAATCGGTAGGAATCGGCCAATAATTTCCATCCTGGTGGTCCTCGCTTCAGCAATACTAACTTTGCTAATTCTAGCACCTCCCAAGCAACCTTTTATTCAATACAAATTATTTCATTTATTGTTTCTTCTCTCAGATTGATATTCTCAATTGTCTATTAATTGGAAAAGGAAATTATTTATTTATCTTACCTGAAGATTGTTTACCTCGTCCTCTTCTTCATCTTTAGTTATATCCTCGGTATTATCATGTTGACCGTTTTCTTGTATTTTTCCGTTTTGTTGTTTCGATGAAGTTGCCAAAGCATCGGTGGTTTCATTATTTTTAGGAATATTCTCACTTTCAGGTTCTGATGAGGTTTTCATTTCTTTTTCATCGTGTTCTTTCTTTTTTACATCTTCTTCTTTAATTTCTTCATCTTGTTCATCCTTCACATTTTTCTTCGAAGAGTCTTCGTCGGTAGTTGTCTTTGTGGTTTCATTTTTATTATTTTTCTTATCTTCATCTTCCCCTTCTTCCTCTTCTTCCTCTTCTTCCTCCTCATCCTCCTCCTCTTCTTCCTCTTCTTTCTCATCCACTTTACTCAGCTTTTCCTCTTCAGCTTCATCTTCCTCATCGTCTTCGTCGTCGTCCTCTGCATCTTCTTCGCCTTGAGCTTCCTCAGAACCCGGTATTCCTCCTCCCAAAACACCAGCCTCTTCTCTAGCGAGACCTAGAAGTGCACGTCCGTAGAGAAGATACGGCTCGCCTAACTCGTCCGCCGTATCACCATGCTTCTTCGCTAGCAATTCGCAAGCCTGGGCAAGTGCAGTCACGGCCATCGTGTAATCACGTACAAGAAGATGTCGCCTACCCTGAGAAATCGCGGTTGCAGGATCGGTGAATGGTACGTTGTCTGCGATATCGGCCATCTGATAATAAAAGGAACAGACATTTGTAATTTATTTCTAAATCTTCATCCATGAGATTTAAAAATTTAGATTTCTTCTCATTTAGAGAATTGGGAAAAGGAAGAAAGAAAAAAATAATTTATTAAAGTTTAAACATTTCTCTGTAAACTCGAAATAAAGAAAGAAAAAAAAATTATAATAGATATATTTATTTATGTTAACACGTTGAAGTAAGAAATAAGAAAGTGAATTAAAATGAAAACATCAAACTTACTCACCAGTACCTAATTAAAAAGATAATCAAGCTTCAATTTGCAATTATTTATGTATTCTTAACGTTAAGTGAGAATTAGCAAAAAAAGAAGAAAAAAAAAAAGACTATTGCCTACTTCAAGTCTTCTTTTTATTATAATTATTTACTAGCCCTCTTTACTTAATCTGCATGTATGTATGTACAATGAGAAAAATATACTATAATACAAAAGATCATGATGTAAAGCAATAATTAACTTTACTGAAATTCATTTGATTTATATTTATAATTACACTAATATGATAAGATCAAAATTCCATGGGATCATAAATCACAATTTTTTATATTTCAAATTGAATTTTCCCATTGATGTATAATATTTTGTAATTTGAACAAAGCTAAATCATTTAGGAAATAGATGTAATAATAAATAAAATAATTAAATATAAATGAATGTTAAAGATAAAATGCAAAAAGGGAGAGAGATGAGCGAAGGAGAAAGAGAGAGAGAGAGAAAGAGAGAGAGAGAGAGAAATAGAAAGAAAAAAAAAGAAAGATAAAAGAGGGTTGTCCGCAGCATCTGGCTAGAGGTGGGGTGAGTTCGGTCGATTTTCGTACGCTTCGCAAAACGCAAGATGTAGAGGGCGTTCTCGTAGATATTCCAACGTTGAAAAGGACGACTGTAGTGGCGATGCTCGCAGCGAGGGTCAGTGAGAAAAGCGAGCGAGAGAGCGAGGATCAGTGTGGTGCTCGCGGCTATCAGTGGGCTGCCAGTGGTTGCCCTGGGCACCACCTGCGCGGATGGAGCCTACTCGTGTACCCAGGGGCCCTGGTCCGCGTCTCGTTTTTCTCTTTGCCACGCTCGTTCTTACCTTTGCAGGTAATCTTATCCTTCTCTTTTTTCCATCCTCAATCGCTCCTTTCTTTTTCTCTCCGCCCCCCCCTCTCTCCTTCTTTCTCTTCTCCATTTCGTCTTATTTTCTCTAAATTCTCATTCGTGGCCGATAAACGTTTTACGTAAGAATCACAACCGTACACATTCCCTCACAAATTGTTATAATTTCTTCATTAAAGAAAGATGAAAATGTATGTTGTAACACGATGAAACATCTTCGATCGAATCTTCCATTCTGTTAATAATTTCTTGGTGACAATGTGAAATAATAACAGGAAGAATGTCCTTTTCTTTTATCTCGAAAAAAAAAGCATTACCCATTTCTTTTTTCTATTCCGATTAGAAAATGATACCGTTGCAACGTTGACAAATTCGCTGGGTGTAACGCACAGTAGAAGTATGACGCATCGAAATACGAGTATTGTTGAAAAAATTTATTACTGTATAAATATTATCTATGCGATATCGCGTAAATTCTTTCATCTCGAGACACGTGGTTGAAGAAGCGACGAACTAATCTCTCTTTCAACAAATCATATTCATTAATGTTAAATACCTGAGAACTTTTTCGATTATGCAATAAAGATGAATTTTCGTTCTCGAACTTATTGGGAGAGATAGGTCAAAAGGTCAGGACTATCTCAGTGTATATACATGTATTCGCGAATTCGCAAGGACCGTGTTTGTGCTAGCTAAGAAAAGGTTTAACATGCATATAGTTCAGAAAATTTTTTCTATCTCTTTTGCTCTTTTTTTTTTTTTTTTTCATCATCAGAAGTTCAACACGACCAACAACCACCGGTTGAATTCACTGAACTTAACACTTTTTCACAACGAGACACGTACGTGTGTAGTGTTCGTGTGTTTACGAAAGTGCTTCTTTAACTCTATTATTCTGAAGAACTCTTACGCTTGTACTACTTGGAAAATTTGTCTTGTCTGAAAATCTGACTATATTTTGAACGGAAAAACACGAAAGTGACATTTTTTAAACGTCCTATTTCCGAGCAAACATCAAAGTTTACAAATAAAAACGTCGAAGTATAGTTAGCAAGCGGTCGATTCTCTTTCGAGACTTTGTTATTCCGAGTTCGAGAAACATTCACTATAAATAATTATTCGCGATATAATGAATCAGACTTTGCTTAATTTCAAATTTAATACGCTGGGTTTTTATATAGAAATTGTTCAATCCTCTTTTTGTCACGATCCATATCATCTTAGAATTTAATTTGAATAAAATCGTCTTCTCTGTCATTTTTCTTCATTGACATATCAATCTTTTGTTTTTCAGCAACCGGTTTGTTGTGTGGAGCAATAATGACCGATCATTGGGAGGAGGTTGGCTGGGATAAAGAAGCTCTCATTCATGCCAATGTTAGTCTCACATGGTTGGATGATCAAGTGGCAATGTTAGAGGCACCACCTGCTCACAGAAATCATCATCGTGGTAGACGTGGCTCTTTCTTGGTACCCATGCACGGTGGAATCTGGACGATGTGCGTCTCGTTATCGGGTGAGTGAATTTTGTATTTGAATCTTTATCTCGTATTATTGTCAGATCTAATTTTCTACAATTCGAATAACATGAAAAAATATTTTCGGATCGAACAAGCATATGTTTATTTCGATGCGATGACTCACTTTGAAAATCGATTTTTCAAGGCATAACTTTCTCGAAGTATTTCCATATTTTTATGCTTGTTGACATTACAGAGAAAGAGAGAGAAAGAGAGAGAGAGAGAGAGAGAGAAACAAGAGCGATTTAGAGTTGCGTGGGTGTGTCTACTCGAAGAGATACCACCTTGACTCTGTCTGTCCCGGTTTTATCGATCACTCGATTAGGATCTATACATTTTATCGGAAGTATCTCATTCGGTATTGCGTGACCGTGAACATTTCAGATATTCATTTACGAAAGTCGAGCCTCAAGTGACAATTGCTTTTTTGATCGTACGAATTAATTGTTTGATTAGAATATAAATAATTTTAATAGATGCCATTTGTAATTGTGTTTGTATTTGAAAGCTTTTTTAATTATTTTTAATAGCTGTATTACATTAATACATTTACAAAAAAAGTACACGACAGTTAATTCCACTGTATTTTTTATTTAAAAAAAATTATGAAATTTATTAGATGATTATATAGATTTATGCAAGATTGATTTTGACAATAAATACGTTAGAATAAATTAATACCGATAGTTTCTCAATTTTTATATATATATATTTTTTTTTCATTTTTAATTCACATTTAAATTATTATTACTGTTTTATTATTATTTTATGATGTATGGCTGTATATGTAAAGTCATATCACTTAATATTAATATGTTTATTTCTAAATTTCAATATTATTATTTTGATATATTTGAATTATTAAAATATTAAGTCTTCTGAGTATGACGAGTATTTATTTATTCTTTTTTAACCAATGTTTTATGTACGGCGATTAAAAAAAAATATATATAATATCAAAAACTTTTTAGAACAATGCGATCACAATTGTAAAAAAATTAGGTCGTTCGTTTAACGCGACAAGAAGAATGAAAAGAACTTTATGTCTCTATCTCTCAATGAAAGTGAAACGAATGATACAGCGAAGACGAAAAAAAAAAAAAACGAGAACTTTTCAGACTCTTATACTTCGATCTTATATTAAGAATGTTTCATAAGATAGAAACAGATCGAAGATTTTGTTCAACGTCGGTCAATATCAAAGTCCAATTTGAAATTGAGGATTAATGTTATTTAAACTATTTTTGAATAATTAATAAAATAAAGTCAAGCATTCGTGCCTATGATGACAATAACGACAATGACAATGACGATAAGAGAGGCGGCAACGAAGAACCCGGAAAATTTAATTGAAAAACTCGACTGCCACCCTCCTTTCTTTCCCCTCCCCCTCTCTCTTTCTTTAGATTTAATTTCATTGCAAGGAAAATTATAGAACGGGCTATACGTTTACCTCATACAACAAACCGAGTACGCATTCAAACTATGAGAATGTTTTGCCTTGAAAATGAAATAAAAGGATAAAAGGGAACGTCGTTTCTTTTTTCTTAACCGCGTTATGCAATAAAGACGGCACCATTAAATTTTGTTATTGTAAGGTGAAACAAAATGAATTGAACATTTATTGAAAAACTATTCATATTTTTGCTGCATTGTTTTATAGTTGGATTTTATATAAAACTTAATAAATAAACAATGTATTCGCATGAAAGGCTACAAAAAGTATCCATTTGTACTCGTAAGATTTACATTACAACATTTATACAATGATATCTAAATGTACTCTATAAAATTTAAAAATTTTAATATTGTAATAGATTTCATATTTCAATTAATACTTACGTACAATTTTATACTATATCTGTTTTATTGTTTAGCTTGCAAAACGTGCAAAAGATATTCTGATATTTTGAAATTAATTTAATATGAAAAAAAAGCTGATCAAAAAAGTTAATGCAAACATTCACTTTTTTTTCTTTTTTCTTTATGAATATCATATTTTAATATTTCTTTCATGCAAAATATAATGAAATAAAAATAAAAAGAAGAAAAAAAAAAAAAAGAAAAGAAAAAAAAACAAAATAAATAAAATTAATCAATTTCGATTAACATAATGCCGCGCGAAATATGTAAACAATAAACCTAATCTATAAACGATCGATTTCATTCAATTTTATGATATAGAAATTTACACAGTATTTTTGCAATGCACTTTCTTCCGAAAAGGTCGTGATATCACGCGTATGTTCGAATTTAGTAAGACATGAAATTGGAGATTTGGAAGGTGCGTGCAACGAGATAATTGGTTTCCTCGTACGTTTTTATACCTTCGTATAATGGCTCTTGGTCACGCTAAGCACCGAGCAATACAAACTACTATTTCAACTATGAAATTGTGTGCATTCTCTCTTTCCCCCCCTTTCTCTATGGTCGTTCGACCTTTTCGACCGGAGTAACGTCGTACCGCTAAATTTGATCAATTATGAATCATCGAATCTATAAAAAATAGAACAATAATTCGAGATAAAAAGAAAGAGAGAGATCTTTTTCTTCTGTTTTCTTTTTTCTTCTTTCTTTCTTTCTTTTGTTTGTTTGTTTATTTGTTTTTTTTTTTTTTTTTTTTTTTTTTAACTTTCAGACGACGAAATACGACTACTGGGTCAGGTGGGCTTTCCGCAAGAGAGATGCATTAACTACTTGACACCCGACGAGGCACACGAAGAAATCCGCGTTGCATGGCAGAATCGTGAGTCAGATCGACATTTCTTTTTCTTTTCTCCTCTCAAAGGCGATTCTCGACATGATTTTTAAGAGCCTTTATGACATCTTTTATTTTTTGGAATTAATGGTATTGGCTTTAATCGAATTAGGATTATGTTATATAGATCGTATATAAATCAACTGTATTATACGAACGTCAAGTTTATAAAAACAAATACGAAAACGTACGATTCGTATCATGAAAATTATTTATTAATCTATTATAATAAAGTACTTCAAAATATGTATCTACAAGTTGTTATCGATTTGAGTTTAAGGTGAAAAAAGAAAAAATTAGTAGTTCATAAACAGCAGTTTAAATTGCTTTATTTCATGGAGATAATGAAAAGTAGGAACAAAATACTAACGTCTGATGATTGTTTTATAATGAGACTTTGGTTCCGAAGAAGTTAATAAAAAAGCAATTAGTGCCGATAAGAATTCGAACAATAGAGATTATTAAGATTATATTGAAAAGTTCATTTATTTGAATATCTAAAGTATAAAGAAATTTAAAATGACGTTATTTAAAATTTTTAATAAAACTGATATATTAGGATTGTTTCTACAAATTAGAATTCTATAAAAAAAATCCCATCTATTTTTAAAACGTGTTGAAAATCTTGAAATTGTATCGAGCCGTTCTAAACAAAATTTTGATTATAACGATCCTTGACTTTATCAAAGTTGTTAATTAAACGCGATCTAACGTTTCGTTAATGAACTTTACTTTCGGATTTTCTATATTACTCTTGAATTATTTGATTACTTCATAAATAACTTAATTACGATTAAAAAGTTTAAATTACATATTGCATAGTGACCTATTTTATCGTTACAGGGATGCAGAATTTAAGTATTTCTTGCTCCCTCGTTTGTCTGATAATCCTCGGCACCGCCGTGCTAATAGGATTTTTTGGCTTGTGCAGACATCAAATATCGGCCGTTCTTGTTACAGGAGTGATGTATTTATTGGCAGGTGAGATATCGATCGTGAAAATTAATCTGTTAATGCATAATGACCATACTCGGTTCATAATTAGCGAAATATTCGAGTCTCTCCAATTGGAACAATGGGTTAATTTTAGCAATGCGTGGAATGTTTCATGATGAGTCGTAAAGTAGCAATTATTTTTTACTTTTCTCATTCTCTCTAATGAAGAAAAATATCGATCGAACGAATGATTGATATTTGATAATAATGAAAAATGACGACGAATCGACAAAAATATTTTACGTATATCGCATATATTATTTTTGTACGTATATTAAATACGTATATGGATCATACACAAAGCTAGGCAACTGAATGTTTACGAGTAACTTGTAAATCGATTATAAGTTAAAAGATATTCGATAAAAACTGTTAGACTTGTGAAACAGTAGAAGCAAGAGGAAAGATAGTATGATGAAACGATATACATTTATTGTCAGTTGCCTTGGTCTGATGTATGAAAGTCTCATAAAATTTGAAGATTAAAGAGTATTTAAGAACGAAAATGATAGAAAAATGTATGAAATTGCAGCGACATTTGCGCTCTTCACGTTAACCATCATCCACTTCAAGAGAGCTCAAGATCGAGGTATTCGTATAATTAATGGTCCGGAAGATGGCGTGATAGGCGGACCGGTGTCACGTGCCATTCTAAAAGCACGTCGTTTTACGACCTCTTGGAGCATGGATTTCGGATGGGGTGGTGTAACCCTGTGCGCTCTCGCCTCGGTAGCTTGGATTTTGCTTAGCAAGATAATGCGTTTTAGTCCAATCGCAGCCATGATCGCGTAGCAGTGGGAGGCCTTCGAGGTCTAAGGTCATTTTGCGACTGGTGTCTATTGCGATAGAGGATTTCTGAAGTAAGATGAGAAGAACAAGAAGAGAAAGAGAGAAAGAGGAAGAGAAAAACTAACCTTTCTCAAGATACATCGAAGCCAAGAAGAGGAATAAAGATCGTACGTACGTGCGTCTCTTTTTACGCGTGATTTGAAATCACACGTAATTGAATGTGATAAAAAAAATATACGCGAGATACGATAGTATAATACTAGAGATCGATGATATGTCGGTATAAAAATATCGTTCCATTGCACTTCCAGGGTATATAGGTTATATTATTGAACCTCGGAGTGTAACTACGATCTAATGATTTGATAAGGATTTAAATACGAATCGTCCGATGAAGTTCTGCAGTAAGTCGATGACCGATCATTTTTATAAACATTATATATTTAATACGGAATATCGGCGTGCTGCTGTACTTTTACCATTTTAGAAAGCTTTTGCATTTGATGGCGATGTAAGTGTTTGTAAATGTCGCGGAAGATACGCACGTAATTATGATCATAGTTATAAAGTTTCGATCTTTACAGTATCAGAAAGTCACGTTGGCATCCGTTTTGAAAAATCTCTATCGAGCATGAATATTCAATGAAATTGACCATCTCGAAGGCACTATAAATTTCTCTATACAAAAGAACATTAGTTTATGTACGCTTCGTACACTTTTTACTTAAGTTTCATCTTTACGAAACACATGACAGATTAGTTTGTGGCAGGCAATTAGATGATATTCTAAATACAATATTTTGTACCGGTTAATGAGAATCCCAATCATTCTAGATAGCTTATTTTGACATGAGTAAATACTGATTGGAAGGATTAGTTTTATGTAGGTATTTTTAGAGATCAAATTTAATTTTCATTTTTGTTACTATGCCTATGTATATTTTTATTAAAGGTCTCATTCTTAAGAGTATTTGACATTCAGGGTAGGGTATCAGACTGAAAGAACAAACAGTATTTGCCCTTGTATTTTAGCTTTTGTTTACAGTCAAATTATGTCATATTGCAAGAAACAGCTACTTAACCGATCAAAATTTGAGAAAAATTAATACAGATAAATTAATTGAAAATCTATTTATCATTTGATGAAATTTGAAAAGTTAAAAATACAGTAACTGTTTCTGGTAATTTGGCTTTAGTCAATTAAAATAAAAAAGGCGTATTGAAGAGTATAAGGATCAGCTGATTAATTCTAAATATATCCAAAGATGGCTTTTCTTCTGTACATAGTTGCATTAATTTCTGTAAAATTTATGAATTTTTTTTATATATATTAGTAAAATTTAGTAGCTAGCAAAGTCATTTAATGACAATTAGTATGATTGAAAATTTATACTAGTTTGTATAGTTATCATTATCTTATTAACAGTTATAATATTTTGCTTTTTCCTTTGTATTCTATATTTCTAAAATAGTTCAAAAGCAAAGTAAAATTTGTTAAATTTGTTCTTTCAAGGTTCAATCTTGAAATGTAATACAATTTTATTATTCTCTTATTTAGTACAATCCAATCGCCTTATAAATAGAGTAATAAGCATGTTTGTAAAGTGCATAGTTTAGTATAACATCGTTCCAGCCAATTTAAGCAACGATTGAATATGTGCGATAAGAAAATAGCTTTTGCTACGACTTGTTACAGCGAAAATGAAATTTAAGCCAACAAAATATATTGCAAATGAAAGGATTGTGAATTATGATTCGTCCATTAATGTTTAAGGAAGAAAAAAAAAATAAAATAAAATAATCAGGTATTTTGGATAAACAATGCCTGACACTTGGAAAACAAGCTTTGGTAATAAGAAATTTTAAAATTTTTGATGATAGGTGCAAAACTGTTGTCCAAGTGATCATAAAGAAAAATATTATTTAAAAGGAAAAAAATTTTTTCATAAATAACATTTTCTTAATTATCATATTTTTTACCTGATGCTTGTTGTTTGTTATATCAGAGTTAATGTATCGCAAATACAATAAAAAAACACCTACAAAATATAGATATATTATATGTAACAAAATCCTTCCATTACATTCTGGATTTAAATAAGATATTAAAATTATTATATTTCATAATTTACAGTTGCAATAAAAAGTGAGGTTATGTTTCGCAAGTGAGATGCCATTTGCAAAAATAGAATTCAATGTGTGCGTATCAACTTTCTCTTGTACGTGACATCGAATTATCGAGCACGTGATAATTTTGCATGTGTTTTGTAACGAGTGCTATTCGATATGAATATATTCACATATTTCTGCGATATCGATACAAACGAATCACTCAAAGGTAGACAAGGGATATTTCGCGCCTTCTAAAATTTGGTAAACAATGGAAACGCGAAATCGTGGCCTTATTGGAATATTATGATTAAAAATAAGTTCATCGAGATAATAGATTTTTTAAAAATAAATCTTGGTGTTAAAACATTAAAGAAATATCAAAGAAATATTAAAGAAAATAAAAGCCGAATTATAACGGCTTTTATTTCCGGAGAGCTAACCTCACTGTATATAATATAACGGAATTTACACATACCTTGCTTTTTCTATGAAAATAAACAAGAAGCCACAAGACAGGTCGACAACAAACGATTTTTCTTCGTTATTTTCAAAGAAAACAATTAATGTTTTAATGATACACGTATATGTATATATTTCTTTAATTCAAACGAAACTATCTACTTTCGAACCGTTACGAGAAACAGATAATCAACCAGCAACAACCGGCACAAGAGTACAATTTCTATGTGAACACGATGAAATTCCCATCGTGCGAACTAAGAGACACCTAGCGAGCATGAATGTAAGTTTATCATCATTTTCTAACATCGACAACCACATATAGTCCTCGATCTAGAAGTTTCTTTACTCAATGCTACAGTAAGAAGAATTGATTCTTGAATGATTTACATGTAGTCCGGCCAATGAGTTGAATCAGTAAAAGGAAACAAATGCATGTGATTGGGACAGGATTAATTGTATTTACAATTTTCAGAAATTGTAACACAGTTAATGTCTAAAAATGATCCATGTAAATTCGCTTCTGTATTCAACAATTGATTATCGTACGTCAACCAATAACTGGAGTCCTTTGCTTACACTCGAATGTTTTATTTACCTCTACTGACTCAACTTTGAACGGACTGTTAATATGACGTTTCTCTATATTAGTGTTAGAACTGTTGAGAAAACAATTGTAAACCTGTGTTTATATGATATTTTCGTATTATGTTTAAACGTATAATGTGTTGGTTAAAGTTTGTATGGAAATTTCTTAGACGTTCTATATATTTTATATTTGAAAAAAAATAACACAATCGACGAAAAGGATACGCTACGATAAGCAATCATTGTTTGCTTTATCCAGCTTCATCTTAAAATTTTTTTTTTTTAGTGCGTTGCCATCTTCTATGTGAACAAAAAATTAAGTCGGTAGATGAATGAAATTTTTATTACACTTTCCGTAAATTATCTAAATTAAGAAAGCAAACATGCCTTTGTTACATAAGTGTACTTTAGATTCAACTCTTCTTTACCACCTCGTGTGTTCTCGCGATTTTATTTCAAACGCATTCATTTTTTTCCCTTCATACCGATCATCGTTTATTCCATTCCATCTTGTCATCATGTTAAGTAGTTATTTTATTATCGAAAATATGTTCTGTTAGAATAGAATTAATATAAAAGGGATTATTAGATTTATTGTAAGAATCAAAAGATCTTCTTCGATTTTGAATTTTTTCGAGAAGAGTCCGATCCTTTTTTTTTATAATTTCCTCCGAAAAAAGTTCCCCATTGTTTTTCGAAGAAGTAAAACTATTTTCCTTGCTTTCGATGATGCTGTTTTGTTTTTTGTTATTATAATCAGACCAATTACGTTGAAAACTGATAAATACTTCATTCCAGACACATAGTTCCTCAACTAGAATAAATAAAAAACGCTATTTATTTTTTTTTTCTCAACTCTTTCTTGTTACTTATCAATGGTACGACGAATATAAATAATTTTTTTTGATCATAATTATTATTTTAGTCTGTAGACACTATGTATATATATATATATGTTTATATATATATATATATGAACTTATACAGAGTAAAATAAGAACGTATATGTATATAAATATACAGTGTGTACTGAATTTTTCTCGTCAAATTGTGAAAGCATATTTTATAAGAGAAAATAAGATAAAAATTGAATATCTATAGATACTGTTACAAACTTAAAATAAAATATTGAACATAATCTAATTGAACTCGAGCATTTTTCTTACACAATTAAATCACGTACATACTCAATGTCAATGTACATATGTATTTCTCATTTCAAACACTGCATTTTGATTTTCCTATTTGAAAATTGAAGGTTAACTATTATTAACCTTATTAACCATTAGTGAATTTACAGATAAGATAAATATAATCTATCTTTTAATAATTATAATTTTTATAATCTATCTTTTTCAATATGCGATTAAAAAATTCCGTCACCTAATGCATACATTGCGTTAAATATTCCCATATAAAACATTGATAATTAATTTTCGTGTAATGCATATATTTTTTTTTTTATTTTCACTTAAAAAAAATTATACTTTTAAAGTTCGACGAGAAAGATTCGGAACGTTTGGTGTTCCACTATCGAATATTACCGTATAAAAGCAATATCATAAGTAGAAACGATCCTGTTGGAATTCCTAAGTTCGGTAAAAGAGTGTAAAACAAATTTAGAAAAATAGGGCCCTCGTAAAATGCAATTCCATTGATAGTATTTACCAGCCACGGTAGATAAAGATAAGGAATATTATATTCATCAGCTATAGCTACCATTGTCGTTGTTATTAATCCCGTAATTACATTAGCTGCGGGTATTCTTATCTTTAAATCTGGAAGATTATGAAGAATTCATTATAGGATCATTGCTTCCTTTTAAATATACGTTATTATTAATAATTTTCGTTATTACTATAATTTCGACGAAAAAGGGCATTAAATGCCGCTGATTTTGGTGCTAAATTGTCAAGAGTTACACGAGTTCCTGGTTCGACGACGATGAAACTTAAAAAGTTCGTCGTAAAACATAATATAATCATGTAAATAGTTTTGATCTGCAAAGAGAGAATTCAAAGTTTCAAAATTTCAGATTTATTAGATTTAAATTCGTGATTGTAATTACCTTTACAATGTATCTTTTCTTAGTGCCATCTCGCGTGACATACCATTCACCATTAAAAATTTTTTTATAGTTTAGATTCATATCTTTTTACGTACTTTTTATTTCGTTATATTCTCATTTTATTCAGTAATATGTTCCTTTATTTTTTATAATTTTGCTTTGGTCAGATCCGTAATGTGATGATGATCGTTTGCTTTTAATTATCATCCATTTATTATGTATATGTATATGTATGAATATATGTATATACTTGCTTCATAGTTCACTTTGAGAAATAAAAAAAAGAAAAAATAAATATAGATAGCACATATACCAATTTCGAAACAGTCGATCTCAAAGTTTTCATTGGAGTAAAAGTAATATCTTAATGAAGAATAATGCAATTGAAATCAATTTTTTTTGTAAAGTAACATATACCTCAATCTTTTAAGAATTTTTAATCATTAAAAAGAAAAAATAAAATGAAAAAAAGAAGTACGTAAACAAGCTCGATTAAGTCGATTTAAGATAATTGATAATTGGCTTAATTGTATTTTATTTTGTTTATTATATATTATTATTTGTGAACAGGAGAGATTTGTCGTTTATCGATATTTCATTTACATGATCATTTTTAATGTGTCTTTATTAAGAACACATAAGAGAATAAAATGTAGTATTTTTTATTTTTTTTTTTATAATTAGGAAGATAGATCGTAAAGTTTGATTTTGCTTTTGAAAAACATTTTTTCATCACATTTATTTCATTGGATAGAATTTCGTGCTTGTCGATGGAATAGGCAAAATACTTGCAACCAGTTATGTACCATTAATATAGCTGGCAAGATCTCATCGCGTTTTACGTGTAGACCATCTAAGAAGAGTCTGACAAAAAATACTATTATCTCTACGATGATAACGCATAATTGCATCAGCAACCAGGGAGTGTACAGCATCGGATATTCCTATTAATAAAAATAATAATCGAATGAAATTTTATATTTTTTTTCATTGTGTTTTCTTGCAACGTTATACTCACCGTAATAGCACCTAGCATTATCAACGTATAGTGTTCTATTCCAAGAATAGAAGTCATTAGTTTCAAATCTCTTTCCACGTCCCAAGTTGCTAATCAAAAAGATGTTAAGAAAGAAATATTTTACTTTTATTATAAAAATATTTTACATACTTCTATATTTTTTTATATTTTATAATAATATAAAAATATATAAATATTACAAGAATAGATATATTAAACGAAGAGTCATTGATGGAATCAAACGAATATAAAAACTCACCCAAGTCTTCTTTTTTAGAACGCGATGGACATCTAATTGGTACTTTGCTATTCATTGTACGTATAACATCAAATGTTGTTATCACCTGGACGATTTACGAATGAAAATTAAAAAGTATAAAAACAATTTAATTGAATTAATTGGAAGAATCGTGTGATTTCGATCGACCGTGTACACGTATATGTATACACAAGCACACACGTTAATAATTAACAAGTACTACGATGGACTAACGGTCCCAATGATACCCAGCATGATGACGTATAACGGATTTCCCATGATATAATGATCGCACAGGTTGCATACCATTCGACCGACACGCTGAAATTTGAAGATTTTATTTAAACGTTTTTATTTACATAATATAATACCGAAAGGGTTATAACGATTAGTGATAACATTGATAGCTAACTAATCGTCCACCGTGTTCGTTGATTTTTCGTCTACCACGTATTCTCATATTTTTTAAAGCTATTGTAACTTTGAAGAAAAAAAAATATATATATACACATTACAATATATATATATATATATATATTAGAAAGAATTCACGTTCGAGTAAAAAAAAAAATTTTTCACGACGTATAAATGATTCAAATTAAAAACGATAAAAATCTTCATCATTTTTGCCCTCTGGCGTATGTACTTCGTAATATAAGTTCAAACGAATGATACGATCAGTTCTGATTGGTCATTTGTTAAACATTAATATTGATGGATATATGTAATATTATTTTTTTGTCGATGTGTAACTTACAGATTTTTTATTTTTCTCTATGATCGTTCCCACGCAAGATATAACAGCACGTTTTCCCATTTTTCTATGCTTGATCATTGTTTGTTAAACATTAACAACTACGTATATAATACTATTTCGATTTTGTTAGTTGAGGTTACAAAACTTAGATGCATTTCCACGGGGAGAATACCTTGACGTTTAGAAAATATAAAGATCAGGGTAGATGATGGATATCAAGTAGTAATCGTAAAAATTGATAATTCACTTGCATTTTATACTTCATAAGCAATTTATCACGTCTGATAAATCATTCGAGAATAAACGTGGCCTGCTAATATTTAGGATAGTCTGAAATTAGCAATTTTAGAGACATTAAGTCGCGTAAAATATCCGACTCGATATCCGATCGAATTCTGATAAAGTATTTTCGTTTCGCTATTTCAACGTAGAAAAATTTTTCAGATGAAAAAAATATTTGGATTGTTCTTATATCAATAATAGCTATGAAAAATTATTTTAAGAAGTTGATTTATCATGAAGAAAAATTCATGGCAAAAGGAACGAATAAACGAGAAGGAACGAACGAGAATGAAACTTATCGAACGATCCAAGCGTTTTTTTTACTTCTAATCGTTCTAATGTTGTGTTATCATGGTATACGCAATGGTAGTTTCCAATATGATCTTTTGGAGAATGGAGAAACTCGTTATGGTTATGCAACTTATCAAAAAAGAGAAGGAACATTTGTTAGTTTAACCTTGGGATATTCTTTTCATCGTTCTATCGTTTACACAGTGACTGCCATTATGTTTCTTTATTCTCTTATATCGGTGAGAAAAAGAAATGATCGATTTCATCGATCTCTTCAAATATAAAGTCCATGTATGATATACTGTTTACCGTTTAGAAAAATCCAGGCTGGAGTTTACCGATGATAATTTTATATTTTGCCGATTTGGTATGTGACGTAAGCTATGCGATTATTGCTGTTTGTCTATTCTTTCGGAAATTTTATCTATCGACGGCTATTTTTTATACGACCCTTATTATATTACTGATCAGTACGTTTTTTCTTTATGTTACATTATTAATTAAATTTTACGAGAAAATTTAAACAAATGTGTCTGTGTCAATGTCATCATTTGTATTTTTACATATCTGCGTGTTATAGCATTTGAAAATTTAAAACACATTTTTAAAAATAAATTAAAACGAACATTTTTACATTTCTTTTTGAACTTTAAAGTTTCTTTTTGAATTTTGAAAGCGTGAAACGATCACTATAACATAAAAAATCATCACTTTCAAAACTAATGAATTTCAAAGATATAAGAAATCAGTAGCCAACATTTGTTTAAATTCTTCTGTTGACTTGAATGATTAAAAAAAAAAAAGAAAAGATATTGGTTTTGACGTAATAATTATTTCTCGTCCACGCAGCTGGAGAAATATGGGCGTGGTTGGGTGTCCTTCGTCTTTATGAGTACAGAGCATACAAGTGACGGAAATCATTTACGAAGACAACATTTTTTATGGTATATTTTTTATTTTACTTTCTTTTTTCATTTAACGTATTATATATTATCTGTAATTTTCTTATAAAGAATATATTTATTTGTGATACTCATTATAATACTCTTTTATCATAAATGGGGTAACATGTAGCTGTAACTCAATGCACTTAGTAAAAATCCACGACGATAAACAATTGGACATTTTAAGGTTTCCAATGAGCACGTTCTAATGTATTTCAATATTCTAATTTCGTTGCAGGAATGTATTCTGTGAAAAAAAAAAGAAAGAAAAAGAAATGAAAATTATTATGTTTTATGATGGCTTATTTAACCCTTAAAAGCTATCATAGAAGCCAATGAAAAAATCAAATGTAATTAAATGTTTTTATTATTATTTAAAAATAACTTTTTGAGATATGATTTTGAAAGAAAATTTTTTCGATAGCTCTTTAAGGTTAATAAGGAAAATATCAGAGAAAATTTGTCATACTGTGGACAAAACTTATTTATGGACTTTAATAATGCTCCTTCTTTACGAATCGATTCGTTTTTCGATATGTCATTTATAAAATATCCTATAAATGCTTGACAGGGTACTCCAGCAGCTTGAATATCATTTTGAGGATCAATAGTGGCCAATCCATCGAATACACATTTTTCATTTTCTTTTCTTTACGAAGGAAGATAAACAATTATAATAGGTTTTTTTTTTCATTTGCTTATAACATTATTAACTTGATCTTACTTGCACATAACTTGTGAAATATATTTTAGATTGCAATATAATTTAGGATCCAGGGCGATCCCGGAAGAATTCCAAATGAAATACGCTTCGGTAGCTATTTTCAATATCTTATTATTTAAATTTCCAGCTACTTTAGAGAGATTGGTTCTGCAAGATTATCATGATAGATAACGAAAAAAAAAAAGAAAAGAAAAGAAAAGAAAAGAAAAGAAAAGAAATAGATAAATAGAAATGAAAGAGATCGATCTTCTTACCCTTGAAAGAAATTGTCGACGATGATATCGTGGTTTTTAATGTTCTCGTATTTATGAGTAATTTGATATCTCAAATGATCTTCTCGCATTATCCATAAAGATCTGGTTGCTTTGTTCTGTAAATCGATCGCATTTGTAATCGATCTAATTTCAGGCTCAAATTTCCTCGTCACTATAAAATCTTTCATAGAATCTTCCTTATCGGTTTTTTTGTGTAAACTTATTAGATGGATCTAAAGAAATTTTTTATTTATTTATTGTAGTTGTTCAATTAAAATACATTCAAATATGCCCTATACATTTAACTCTGGGTTCTCACGTGCTGCACTTTCAATGTGGCAAAGATCCATCATTGACCATGTACGATCTTCTTGTCTTACTGAGTATACGTTGATCGATCTCTTATTAAATTCCTCTCTAGAAATATATATAAAGATATTTAGAACTTATAAGATGTATGATAGTTAAATTTTTAAACACACCGGTGATTATCAGTATTCGTTGTGTTCGTAGGTAAAGAAAGAGTAACTGATACAATGATGAGCAAGACAAGATTCACCATTATGACGCATGCAATAAAAAAGACAAAGAAAAGATAAGAAGGCCACTTTTCCAATTGTTTAACGACTCCTTTCATGATCGCACTTTCGGAATTGAGTTTGGGAAATCCGATGAACTTTTTGGTACCAACTTCTGGTAATAGCAGGAGTTCATCTTCCTTATTTGATTCTGTTGATTGTTAAAAAAATTAGTTGTTATGATCGTTCAAAATTTAATTAATTAAACGTTATATATAAATTCGTACTCACATACCATGAATGAAACAATAATAATAATAATTATTATTATAATAATAGTAATAATCTTAAAATCAGAATTTAATGCAAAAAACAAATGTACGATTTTCATTAACTCGATAACAGTTAATAAGTCTATAAAACACAACCGGATAGATATTCACTATCACAAAAAAAAAGTTAAAAGAATACAATTCATAGAATTATCCATATTAAATCCATCAAACATGGAGAAAAGGTACGTCGAAAAAAGAAAAATTAATTATATATCAATAGAAGAAATCAAGAAACAATAGAAACAATAAAAAGTTACAATAATAATAATCATCTTTCCGATCGTTAAAATCATATCGCGATTAATTACGCAATTAATTATACAATTAATAGATCCTCACCTGAATGCATAACATACCATTAAAAAAATTGGTAATTTTAGAACACATATTTAGAAAATTTCTTAGTGACATTAGTCCTCTCAACGATAAATCGTTATTTTGACTGTTGCCGAGAAATATTATCTGACCAACAAATGTCATGTCTTGCGATAGAAATAGTATGTAATAATGGCGATTAATGAAAAGTTAAAAATAAAACAGTTTGAGAACCACTGTAGATTTAACAATGAATGTTAAAAAATGAAAAGCTTTGTAATTTTGAAAACTCACCTGCAATTTTACTGAATTTATTTATTCTCTAATCAAAGGATAATTATCGTACGTCACTTCAAACTACTGGTATGTATTAAGATATATAATTTACTTGCCTTTTATATCGATCATGTTCTCCGTTCGCTTTAATACTGCGCTATCGTTGAAGAGGTCTTTAAGTTATTTGTATCGTTCGCCAAGTCAGCATTTCGCAACGAATTGTCGCATTTAAATAGAAGGAATTTTGGAAGTGCACAAAGATATTGCAAAAATACGATATATTAGGACGTACATAACCTCAAATAAATAATAACGAATAAAATGTTTCTTTTCTTTTTTTTTTTTTTTAAATTATAATTTTGTTTTCTTTGTCGCTTGTTTTTTTTTTCCATGCAATTGAATTCATTAAACCGATGATCAATTGTTCAAATATATTTGAAATATTTTCGTTTTAACAAAGAGATATATATAAAATAATAGGTATTTTTAAATATTTTGCTTTTTTTTTCCTGTGACTTTTTTCATCACAATTTCTATTTTTTTTTGTTTGTTTGTAATAATATTAGTACAGGTGTGTTACCTACACTTATTTTTTCATACGTCTGTTCCATTTGGTCTGTAGCTGACGTGACGTTTTATTAATAAACCATTATTGCTACATATTACTATATACTTACATATATACTATGTACTTACGTATGTGTATTTAAATGTCATTACGTATGAAATATTCGTTCATATTTGAATAATTAGTTCGTCGCATAGTTATTACACTACTAGGCATATAATTTATCTTGGAACATATTGAATGAAGTATCTATATTTATCTAAATATTAAAATAATTTCTTTATTATTTCAAACAATCAGTTATCTCGTTATTCAAATAAAAAGATTACAATTTTGTTTTTCTAACAAAAGATATGTATATCAATAAACGATAGCACAATTATTTTCATACAGATAGATATAATGAATAATAATAATAATAATCATTATTATAAATTGTTGAAAGTTAAACTTTGTATGTCGTCATTGTGACAACAGATAAATCGTATTTTATTATTTTTAAGATAAAAGGAAAGAAAAAAAAAAAGAAAACACCAATTAAGTTTGCATTTGTCTTTATTACAAATACTTTCTCTGAAATTAATTCAAAGTAATCACGGTGGCAGGCATAAATATTCGCATTATACTATATTATTATGTATTTGAGAGGAAGACACTTGATTTTTTTTTTCTTGCTCGAATGAACTAGTCGCATAATTTTTCTATAATTAACGATTCTTCTTTCGTCCTGCGATTCGTTGAAAGGAATGACACTACGTACATACGTATGTACTTATTTAAGATATGTATATCTACGTTACATGCACGTAATGATACATAATCACTATTTAAAATGCCTTATATACAAATATCGCGCTATCGCTTACTCTCTAAACTCATGAGCAATAAATATATCCAAGGAAAATTAAGATCAATTAATGAAAAGAGATTAAAAAACCTGCTACGATAGAAAAAAAAAAGTTGTTATATCTTATATTTTGTTTTTTTTACTTTCTCTTTCTTTGTCTTTCCCTGCTCGTTTCTTTTTCGTTGTTGTTGTTGTTGTTGTTGTTGTTGTTGTTGTTGTTGTTGTTGCTTATTCATTTATTTAATCCATCTATCGAACTTATAATCTAGAATATCTGTGAATATTGTGGAAAGAATAGCGATTAGCGCGGGAAATCGTCAATCTTGAAAATATGCTTATTCGGAGAAGATAGCTTTGAGAAATCCGATAACTTAACGAGAAGCACGTTGTGTCGTTTTCATTTAACATTAAGAGTGATAAATGATATATTTATAAATTATACTAAGATAGGTAGATAGATAGATAAAGAGATAAATAGACAGATAGATAGGTAGGTAGGTAGACGAAGCTAATTCAATTAATTAGAAATCAAATATCACGATAAAACGAAAGGCACTATATTTAATGCGTTCGTTAAGCGAATCGTGTTGGACAATTCGAATTTATATTGTTAAGACCGACCTGCGGTCGAAAGCGAACTGTCTTCCCGCATTTCTATATAATATTATATTATAGCGATAGAAAGAATAATAATAAAAACGAAAATAGCTTGGTATAGTGTTTTAAGGCACTCGTGATCAAACGCTTGTATAAGAGATCGTTTGCTTCGAAGTAGTACCGTTCAGTTGTTTGCTATTGGGGATTAATGGCTCGACATCGGCAATCAAAGTTTTGCTTAATCCATCATTATCGGACAAGCTGCTGGCACTATTACGTTTCGAGAGAGCCCGATTAACGTCCTGCAATTGGGCGTTCTCGTAACTCCTACGATTTCTGGTAGAAATGCTAGGAACTCGGCTAAATCTTCGACTACTTTCTGGACTGGATTGATTACCTTCGAAAAATCCAGATTCCGGAGAGAGATCCGAGATCGGAGATTGTGGACTTCTCGGTGATCTATTAGAAAAATGTCCATCCTCGGTAGTTGTGAAAATGTCACGAAGATCAGCCGCCTGTTCCTTGTTAGAAGATACCTTCTCCGTTTCGATATTAACTCTATTATGTACTTCGATGTCACTGACGTTCAAACGACGTTTTATTTCAGGCAACTCGTGCATCTCCTTAGATCCTTTCATCCCGCAAACGATATTTCTTTTGATACCGTCCAAACGTTCCCTACTACCTGTGTGACGTCTAGCAACGATCAAATTTTCACCGCTGGTAACATTTAAATTTCGATTGCTATTCGAACGATCTATGGATAACACTAGATATTTTTTCGAACCATTTAAATTTCTTCTCGAACCGTTCAAAGATCTTCTACCTTCGTCAAATCCCATAGGAAAATTTCGATTGGAAAGATTCTTTCTTGAATCATTCAATGATCTTCTCTCTTCGTCGAGAAGCGGATACTTCATGAGACTTTTTTTCGAACAAAACTGACCCAACTTTCCCTGATATTCTTCTTTAGATATCTCACCTTCGCGAAATTCCTCCTCGAACATTATCTCTCGACTGTTCTTTATGATCTCTCTGTTAACCGCTTCAGATAAATGTCGAAACTCGACGTCACTCATCACTTGTATAGCATCCAACTCTGCGTCCGTCAACTTTGATTGACCAATCTCTCGTTGAAGATTTGTTAACACTTGAGGACCATGACCGGTGCAATTAATATCTTTACAGGCATGTCTACCGAATGGCACTTCTTCCAAACTGTTCTCACTTCTTGTGCTGTCGACGTACGTTAAAAGACGATAATGATGATGATGATGATGACGATGATGATTCGGTGGAGCCGACGAACGAAGTCCGCAATAACAATGGCTTTGTACGTCCTGACTAAAGTCCAATTGATCCTCGTCTATTATTATACCTGAAATTTCATCTAAAGCTTAAATCGTGACTAGATATCTAGATATTTAGATATTTATTATTATTATTATTATTATTATTATTTTTTTTTTAAATAATATGTAATAACGTAAATCCAATGACACTGGGACGTTCACAATGTTTCTTCCTTGACGATCTATTTTACATACACAACTTAATGTTAGTCATCATTTTTATTTCATATTTGATTGATTCATGAAATTCGACTATGACCGATGACACCCCGATAAAGATCGTACCTTCCACGAACCTTGTACCATTTCTATGTTATATTAGTTACGTTAATGAGTGATTAATTAATGTATTCCGATTTAAGAGACATTTTACAACGTTATTGATATAGTCTTTTGGTTAAATATTCCACGATACGACGATAGGATTTCTTTTATGTCAATTCATCTTTCGAAGATAGTTAACGGATGGAATGTCGGAATACGATTATGATTAGTAGATACACGAATAAGAATATCGATAGAGGAATGAAAATAGAGAAGTGGGGCAGGAGGAGGGGTATGAGAAAGACATGGACGAAGTAAACAAATGAACGTGACAAGGACGGATACTCTTTCCCTTTTTTGCCTTTGATTTCCAATTTCCCATAAAGTTAAGGGTGATGTTCCACAATGATTATCGCAAGTTTGTCATTTTTAAAAAGACAAGGTGATAAGAGGAGGCTCGCGTAGTAACTTGCGCTTTCTTTCCTCTCGTTCTTCCCTTTTTCTTTCTTTCTTTCTTTTTTTTCTTTTTCTTTTTCTTTTTTTTTTCTTTTTCATTTTCGATGTTTCTCGGCCAAACGATTTTTTTCCACCGAGAACGATGGGATTTTTAACTTATCAGCAAAATTCTCATATCCCTGGACAATCGTCGATCGATGGAATGTCAATGTGAAGCTTCGGCGAGGGTCCTTGCGACGAGTGTCCTTGAGGAACAAGGAATCCCGTGCCTTCGGTTTGGTTAAGCGGGTTGAGTATCACCGGAACAGATTTCGGCTCGCTAGGAATTTTCCTCAGGCTTCCATCTACGATAGATCCAGCACCAGAAGAATCAGACGAGGACACGATCGGATCAACAAACGTGCGTTAAGATTAAAAGTGGAAGCGAGCGTGCGATAATAAACGTTAATGTGAAAGCAATACGCAAGACGTACTCAATTATTTTTTTCTTTTTTTATTTGAAAATGAATTAACATGAGGTTAAAAGCAAGCTATCGGTCCTAGGGAAAATCGTTTGCATAGAGAGAGAGAAAGAGAGAGAGAGAGAGAGAGAGAGAGAGAGAGAGAGAGAGAGAGAGAGAGAGAGAAAGAAAGAGAGAAAGCAAGAGAGAGAGAGAAAGAAAAAGAAAGAGTGAGTGAAAAAGACATATCTATCTATAAATCATGTTAGATTTTGAAGCAAAATAGAAATAAGAAAGTACTTACTGTTCCCTTGACGAATCTCATCCTGAACTCTGTAAAAGTCTGCGAGCTCTCTACCAGAGCAGAGGGGAGTATCGACTTGCGTGGTGCTATCGAAGAGAGAATAATCCACTTCGTAACCTTGCCTTTCTTTCGAATACATCACCATTGGTTCGAATCTATGACCCCAGAGTATTTCCTGAGGCAAATAGCTGGATCTTGCTTGAGTGGTTTGCCCGGTCGATTCGATGGTACCCTCTAATATGACAACCACTTCGAATCTTTCCGTGAGCATGTCCTCAGCTGAAAGATTGTAGAAAGGCGATTCCGCGTTAATCTTGTGAACGATCGTCGTTGGCCAAATGAAAAAGAGGTTGCCGTTCTGTCCGTCGGTGCCCACTGCTAATTCATGTTGATTCTGTGATAAGATTTCACCTTCCTTCGTTGTCCTTGATCTTATCATTTGGGCTCTCACAGCTGCACCAATAATATGACTCTTTCTCATGTCACCAACACGGAACATCAGACAGAGCTCACCGTCTCGTTGACAAATCACTGCATTTTTTGAAAACAGAAGGGTTTGCGTCCTCTGTTTTGGTCTACTCATCTTCGCAAAAACTATGCCAACCATAAAAGCTTGTATCATAACACCGGCGACGCTCTGTATGCACATTACGAAGATTGCCTCCGGACATTCCTCGGTTGTTGATCGGCTACCGTAACCGATCGTGTGCTGTGTCTCGATGCTAAAGAGGAAGCAGCTTGTGAAAGAGAAGATATTGTAGATGCACGGTGTCCAATTGTTCTCAACTTGAAACGGTGGTAAGTGACGTTCCTCGAAATCACCATGAGTGAATGCGATCAGCCACCAGATCACCGCGAAACCCAACCAAGAGAGTAGAAAGCTCAAAGCGAAACAGAGCAACGTCCATCGCCATTGCGTATCTACCAGGGTGGTGAATATATCCTGGAGGAAACGCAAGGACCTTCGAGATATTCGTGATTGCAATACATTGCAATCTCCGTTTTTTAGTACCGCTCGACGGCGTAATTTCCGTGTTGGTCCTGCCCTGTATCGGCTCCTGAAACATAAATCGTATAAATTTTAGAATAGTGCTGTTCATACTACTTATGAATATGGCTCGTGTAACAATTATTGGGGAGGGGAGGAAAGGATTTTAAATCCCTTCTTTCTTTAAATTTATGTTTTTTAAAATTTTTCCTATCGATAAGATTCGAATAGACTTTACGAAACTCATTATGTCTGGGATAGAGATTTATAATTTGCTTGGGTTTATGATGTCGATGTAAAATAATATCGAGGAAGTCTTAAACAAATCCACTTAGATTAATATCGTGCCAACATCGATTTAAGATACTGCGTTTCAATAGTTTCAATGTATTATTCATTATAAATCAAATGCCTTGCATACATTTTTTACGTTCTTGTCTAACGTCAAGATAAAAAATAGAGAAGAATTGCGTTGCAACGAACGTATCCATCACGAACTTATCTTCGATATATTACGCATTTTAATTTGCAATTTGTTCGATGTTCAGCGATAATTTTGATGTCAACAAAAAGGATTAAAAGAACGACAAAATTCCAATACAATACACGTACTTACGTTGGCTAAGGTTTTCTTTTTTCTTTTTTTTTTCTTTATTTTTTCTTTTTCTTTTTTCTCTTTTTTTTTCTTTTCTTTTCTTTTCTTTTCTTTTCTTTCTTATGGTGCAACCAGAATAGCCGACTTTTGTGGAGAAGACGCATAACAGGTTCTTTGAGTGGTTAAGATTTGAATAACAAATCTCAACGATCTCGTTATCGATTCTCTCGTGTTCGTTCTTGTTGTTAATGTCACATTACAAAGTGGATATGCAAAAGATGAATCATTCTTGCATCGTGACTAATTAGTGAAAAATTATACTTCAGCCTAAGTGATCATTATTTACGAAAAAAGAATACAAACAGTCCATGTTTCTTTCATAACAACACTTTTCGATTCTTCCTTTTAATAATGCAAGAAGAACAGTTGTGTACGGTTATCGTGATAATGTTGTATCATGTCAAATTTTCAACGTGAAACATATTGAAAAGTTGGAAGTAGAACGCTAGGGAAGATTAAATTTTATAAGTTAACGACGTAATAAGTTCTATTTGTAGACCGATCGCCATACCGAAGACAATTCATTGAACGTAAATTACTCGGAAGCACTCGCGACAAAATGCCTTTTGTCTTCTTTCGCTATTAATCGCATTTTATTATTTTTTTTTTTCTGTTTCTTTTTTCTTACTCATGGATATGTTAATCATTCGCGTATCGCATCTTCAGTGCTCGTATTTACGCCAACTATTCTTAAGATAGAGGCGAAAAAATATTTTTATCTCTCCCTCTTTCTCTCTCTCTCTCTCTCGCTTTCTGTTTGTTTCTTCAGATACTTTCAGAAAGTTCCTTTGTATTTTGAAATTTTATTTTGTCCTTCGCAAATTGTTTTTTTTTATATCTGAGTCTTAACGCATTCTAACATTTTTTAAAGATTGAGTTGCTTTGAATTTTGAAATATATCAAATACGTGAATAATATAAATGAATCATTTTGAAATTTTGTAGAATTTAGTCGTCTTTTATTTTATATACTGTTTAGAGATTCATAAAATCGCCATTTTATCGTAAAACTCGACGTTTCATTATGATTTTAATAATTTTCAATGAATATTCAAGAAAGCTAAATCTATACAATGAAAAAGAAAAAGAAAAAAAAACTTCGAAGAAATTTATTTGATATCTTTTTATGATTATTAAAGGAAAATCAATTTTAATCGATGACTTTTACTTACGATGATTCTCTTCGCATTGTACGTCATCGTTCTTGCACTTTAAACTCGTAAATTTGAAAAGCACTGAATCTTGTAAATCATTCGATTCGATTCGATTTCCAAAGTCTTCGAGTATTAGGTCGAACAACTTTGAAAAAATGATTAAAAAAAAAAGAATTACATATAAGTCTACCAGGATCATCACATAATTTAATTATTGCACTTTTTTTTTCTTTCTTTCTTTCTTTCTTTTTTTTTCTTTTTTTTTTTTTTTTCTTTTTTTATAGAAAAATTTAGTCAAAATTTCTTTCACGTTGAGCGTTTATTTATTTCTATGATAAAGATATGTTTTGAATGGTCTTTTTTTCGTCTGTTGTTTGTTCGTTTGTTGTCAACGAAGAGAGCACATGGTTTCGCGAATGAAGACGATCGACGGTGGTATATCTCGTGCGCGCGCGCGCCCTCTCAGCGCAATGATCCGAGCGAGAGTCTCGGGTCTCCCTTTCGTACGACAAAAAGGAAGTCGCCATTTTGACTTTGAACGATAACCGAGTAACCGTTATCTACCAATTTATTTATTGCCACGCGTAAATCAGCCGCCGCGAGTCGACGACACACTGTGGACTCGTCAACTCACCGATCTCTCTTTCCTTCCCGTTTTACCATTACATTTTCTCTCTCTTTCTTTCTTTCTTTCTTTTTTTCTTTCTTTTTTTTTTATTTTTTTTCTTTCTCTCTTTATTTTTATTCGTCACTCTATTATAGCCGAATTTCTTTTGAGGATCTTCCCCTCTCTTGTTACATTGCTTTTTAAGTCTGAAACCGCACGTGATACGATTATGAGAATTATTTCATTGACCTAATCAGCGTATATCGTGATGCATGTCCGGGATATAAAGTCGTACACGCGAAGAGCGAGTGAGAGAAAGAGAGAGAGAAAGAAGAAAATTTATTATTTATAACAAGGGGAAAGACAGCCCCGTGTTGTGTACAGGGTGTCTCAAAATTTATCATCGAACGAATAAGGAAATAAATAGATAAACGAAGAGATTACTCTACGATTATCTTCAATGATTTGAAAAAGAAAAGAAGAAGTAAATAATAATAATAATGTAAAAGAATGTAAAAATGTTTTAACATAACGTTGAGACATCCTTTAAATGCTAAAGATGGAAATACATATATATATATATATATATATATATATATATATATATATATATATATATATAGAGAGAGAGAGAGAGAGAGAGAGAGATTATTATCTTTTAGAAAATATTTACAAGCAAAAGATATATCATTGAGAACATCCACTGTTAGTTTTCAAAATAAATAACAGATTTATTGTATTTATTGTTTAATTACATATCTACATTTATCGTTAAGCTCAAAGTTACTCGAATATTATCTTCGACAAGTTTATAAGTTTCGTTGAATATTCTTATAAAAAAAAAATTGCATTAAGAGAGCTACGTAGGTAAGTTTCTTTTTTTGCAAGTATTACATGAACTCGATGGTTATCTAAGTCTTACACGATGAATTTGTCATCATAAGGTACTTATCAAATCTATGATCATTTGTTATCGCGTCTGTCGCTTTTCGATAAGAAAAATAGTTGAAAACACAGAAAGAGAGATATTCCAACGAAAAATTGTTTCTTTTTTCTTTCTCTTCTTCTTTAAAAAAAAATGCAAGTCATAACGTCATTCAATAAAATATTAAGTTACTTTTGATATGTTTCGTTCGAGAAATTAGGATTACGAGCATAAGACATATATAAATATATATATATATATATATATATATATATATATATATATATATATATATATATATATATATATATATATATATATATATAATCGTGAGTTTCATTAATGTAACAGACAATCGAATAATGCAAGATGATTGAATCGTTATGGATAAGAGTGTGTTTTTAAACAAACAAAAAAATAAAAAAAAACTGATTCAGATTGAACGGTCGAACAATTATAATTTTTTTCTTGCAATCGAATAAAACGATGTTTCTTAGTAAGTATCGAAAAAAAAAGATATTCATAAACAAAGCATGTAAGAAACGTGTTATAATCGTCCATCGTAAAGGCAAATAATGACCGAAGATTAATTTATTATGACGACAGCAGTTAATGGACAAAAATGCATATACATATTTACAAAATAAATCCGCGATGATGTTCGAGACGTTGCTGCTTCGACTTAAGTATGAATAATACGTACATAAATAAAATTCTCGTCGATCGATAGGATTTAATTCGATAAATTAAATCTTTCTTTTTTTTTTTAATTTATTTATTTTTTTTTTCTTTTTTAATTATACCTGCTTCTGAAGGACAGATTCGGACTCTTGGATACGACGATTATCGAGGAAGGTGAATTAGTTGGTAAAAGCTTCTGTTCTTCTCCATATTCCAGTGATGGGCTTTTGTCGTCGTTAGAACTTGGACTCTTCGTACCTTCTCCGTTTATCTTCAATGATTTTTCTTCAAAATCTTTCATTCTCGAATATTTCCTTCACGAAAGTGATCGAACATCGTTTTTTTAAATTCTTTTGCCCTTTTCCAACGATGTCGGAATTTATCGCGTATTGAAATGAAAAGTCCGAAATTTCGTTTATTCGTCTTTGTATTTTCTTTTTTTTCCGTTGAACAACAATATATCTAAAATATGCAAAAAAAAAAAAAAACAAAAAAGAGAGAAAGAGAGAAAAAGATATTTTCGATGTAGCCACAGTTTTTAGTTCAACAATTTCCTCATTCTTTTCTTTCTTCTTTTTCTCTTTTGAAACTCGTAGACATAAAATATGTTCGTAGATATAATCAATATTTTTAACCGAGCACGATGGAAATGGGTTATCAGTATTATTTCTTCTTGTCAGTCGGCATAATGCCCTTGAATCCAAAACGAGAAGATAACGAAATGTCACTTTCGTAAAACTCGATCATTTCTTTATGTCACCGATCTTTTTTCTATCGATTATGATAGCGATCATAATCGAATGAATAATCGCTTTGAGATATCGATTATATCCACGACGACTTATTTTTATTTTTTTTTCTCTTCCCTCTTATTCCTTCTCACACTCTCATTCTCTCTTTCTTTCTCTCCCTCTCTTTCTCTTTCTCTTCTTTCCTATCTTTATCTTTTAATTTCTTTATAAGTTTAACAACACTATTTCTCTTGCCATGAATAAATGTTATTTTAATTGAGAGAAATCGATGAAAAAAATTGACGCGACGACGAAAGAAGATGAAGAACGACAAATACCGAGTATGTAGCTAGTAAAACATCTACTGATGCATTGAATATCGACGCAGGATGTCTTATATATATACGTACGTGCCTAACCGCCTCGTTCTTCCACTTATCGGTCACTAAACACTACACTTTGCTCTTTTCATTTGCGAAAAAAAGCTGATCATATGCTTACGTCACGTTAAACATGTCGATCCCCCTTTTTCAAACGGTCTTCTTTTTTTTTTTCTTTTTTTTTTGCCAACGTTTGAGATTTTTTTTTCGCTTTGCTTAGTTTCTATGCTTTTTGAAAGAGTTTTTCCATTTTTATTCCTTTTTTTATTTTAATTTAACTATAAAAAACAACTCGGCTATTTCATTTTGATAAGTTCCACGTCGTTCGACAAAAGTCACGTTTATCGAATGAGAAAGACAGAAAATGAAGAGGAGAGAGAGAGAGAGAGAGAGAGAGAGAGAGAGAGAGAGAGAGAGAGAGAGAGAAGAAATCAATGCTAATTAATTCGTATTTAAATCACGCATTCATCCGCGAAAATGCAAAAGAGTAATATATTCTCAGTCGTATTTAAATGATATCAGCGAATACAGATCATTCGAGATGATCGCGTTTATAATTAAAAATATTATATCATACGTCAATACGTTGAATTAAAAAAAAAAAAGAATTGTTTGATTGTTTTTCGACTTGGATTTTTAAAGAAAATTATGTCAGAACAATTTTCATGATGATTTTTTCTTTTCTTCGTAAGCGAATAGAAATAATAAAATTTAGTATTAATTTATTTATTATTATTTTTTTTTAAATGAATTTATGTAATTTTAAATTCGAGTTTTGTAAACGTTTCGTAGCACGATAAACACAGAAAACACAAATTATTGCTCACATATAATAGCTTAGAGATCGTTTTTTCACTCGCGTCAAATGTAAATAATTTCCTTCGAAAGAGAAGGAAATAGAAAGAAGAAAGAAAAGACAAGGAAAGATAAAATATTTTCACGCTCGTCAGATGAAAATTACGATCGCCTTGTTAAAAGTAAAACTGCTGTCGAGCTCAAAACGTGACGTTTCATACGCTACTTTCGACTGACTGAGAAAACCATGTCTTATCATTGTCTTGTCATCTCGTTATCGGGAATCGTACTTGGCAAGCTTCGTAAAATCGTTGATTCTACATATAGAAATGATATCCCCCCCTTTCTCCTCGACTAGAGTTAGTAAACAGCGAACGTTGAAGATAATGATTTATGTTCTAACCTTTAACATTAACAATTTCATCATATTATTACCAAACTATCCTTTTACTTTTATGTTTTACTTTAGTTTCTTTACAAACTAACGTAACTATTGCTATCATCTATGCTATTGATCATTATCATTAATATTATTATAATTGTTACATTATTGCGTTGTTGTTGTTGTTGTCACTATTATTATTATTATTATTATTATTATTATTATTATTATTATTTTATTATTGTTTTTGTGTTTATTTTTCTTTTTTTTTCAACTTAGGTTGAGTAAAATAAATATAATATTAATTAAATCGTCGATTTACGAAAGCCGATATGTATAACAAAAATCGAAATTAAAGATTATTGTGGCATCTGTAAAATGAGGCGAAATTATATATTTTTTATCATAGATAAAGAGAGAGTTGAAAGTTGAGTACAGTTTTAAATCACGTTATGTCTGTTATGAACAGTGCCAAAACCTGTTATGTCCAGTACCATTTTACTGCAACAAAAGCCGTTATATCTAGTGCACTATTATTGCAATATGACTAATACTTTTTCAACATCCGTTATGTCCTATTTTTGTATAATAATTTCTTGTGCAATAACATAGTTTGTTAAATTTCAAGATGCTGTAACTCGACAAAATATTGAAGAAAATGTATAGTGTAAGTGCTCGTTAGATTCGTATTGATATTATCTATAACTTTTGTTATGCTTAAAATATTGATTTCCATTATAAAAAAATAACTTTTATGAATTAAAACCATTATGAAATAATTGCGATACATATTACATTTACTTATTAAAAATCTAAGAATTTTTATTTGTTTATGAAACCGACAGAATCGAAGATATTTGGTCATATCGTTCTAAAATGGGACATTCTATATATTATGTTGATACTGTAAACACTTCCAAAACCTGTTATATCTAGAAATCTGTTGTCACAGAACCAAGATCCGTTATGTCCAACAAATTTTAATTATTTAGAATAAAAATTTTGTTGTATTATTTTCAAATCTTATATACCAACTATAATAATTAATGTCAAATATTTAAAAAAAGAAATCAACCATATATATCTCCGCTGTGATGGAAATGACGGTAATTTGTCGTAACAAAATTTTGATGGACATAACGGACTTGAGAAATAGACGAATAAGAGAATTCTAAAAATGAGAAAACGATATTTCGACGAAATATACCAAGTACATCTTATATGAAAATTTATCGATTGAATTAAAGAGAAAGAAAACCGAATTATTATCGAATTATTTTTAGCTCTAAAACGTAAAGACCTCGTGAGAGATGTATATTAAATTAAAATCATCCATATTGAAATAATATTAATTTTAATAAAACATTGGGTACCTTTTTAAAAGTATTGGTATAAATCAATATTTGTAACGCTCGATTTATTAAACCCATCAATTTCACGGATTTCAAATTTTATTATAAAAATCATAAATATTACTTTTTGATAATTTATATTGACTTTGATTGATGTAATGATAGTAATGATAAGAAGTAATGTTATATATAAAAAAAAGGAAAAAAAAAACGTGCATTTTAATGTTTTCAGTGAACAAAGATATACAATCAATGACATTTCTTTTACCAAATAAATTTTAATAATTATTAAGGAACAATGTTTTCAAATGATATAAGATTGGGCAAATATGTTAAAAAAATTAATTTTACGAAAACGTGAAGATATTTATTATCGAAGTATAGGGCTTACAAATGAAATGAAATAAAATGAAATGAAAAGAAATAAATCGAGTAACGAATATAGATAAAAAAAGAACAAAAAAAAAAACAAGAAAAAATAAAAAAAAAACAAAAAAAAATGAACATCGACATTCGAGATCTATATCTAATAAAATAAAAATAAAAATTTTCCTTTAACTCATTCAAGAAGAACCAACCAGGCATCTCTTTTTACAGGTACAGCTCGATTCCTTAGAGACTTTGTTTTCGATTCTAATGTCATGATTTGTATCGTCTTTTGAGACTCGTTTAGATTTAGTTTCTCGTTATTTTCCATAACTTGGCACACAATGGATTTTAGAATATCTTTTCTCTTTCACAGATTTAAAATTCACCAAGTTGATGTTATTGTCCATAAGTTTTACTGTCGAACGAAACGAGATCTATCGCGAGCTCTTCTACCGTGGCCGTGCGATGTTACGAGTTCGATAACAAGCTTTTAATTAAACTAACGAGACCGGACGAGAGTCGAGAGGTTGCAAAGACTGATAAAATTTTCATTCCAGAAGACTCGATCGTAGGTGATGATGAACGATCGTTCGCGTCACTTTTTATATTATAATATAATACCAAATGCATATCAATACATCTTTTTTTAATTTACTTTGTATATTGTTATAACATTGTTGTTCGTTTTTTCTTTTCTTTTCTTTTTTTCTTTTTTTTTTCCCCTTCTCTAGTTCAAATTATACTACAGTTAACATACATTGACCAGGTGGCGGTGGACACAGCCTGGCAAACCTATTAATCGTGTCTCGTCCGTCTTAGTAATTTGATACGTGCTAGTAAACACGCACGATTAGATGTTAAGTCGATAACTAGATTACCGGTTTATGGCCGCTTCGATCTGTGGTTAACGTTACGGAGATATAATACCTTGTATCATATCGGACGCGTGCCATTTTATATCTAATCACAATATACAGTTATATTCGTTCTTTGACTTTAATTTTAACTTTCGATTGTACTGTTATAATATACTTATAAATAACTGATCAGAAATAAGGATTTTTCTTTTTTTTTACGGAAATATTATATTTATATTTTATCTTTATATTTTAATCTTGCATTAAAGACGTTTTTATAATTCTGTTAAAAATTGTAATTTGTTTTTTAGGATGTTTTTTTTGTGGGAATATTATATGAGCAAAAAACGAGCATGAGAAAACATTTGGTTGCATAATTGTCGTTAGATATATCGCGATTAATAATTAATTCTATATATTTTTTTATATAAAATTCTATATATTTGTTACGTCGATATTTAATTCATTTTAAAACGTAAGATTTTTCATGTAACAAATACGTAAAGCATTATGACGAGGTTCTATCACGTTACCTCCAGGAAATGAGATATCTGATATCCGTGGATTGCCGCAAATTTCCACGATTAAGCACGATTATGATCGCAGATTGATCTGCCTCCGGTGACCTTTAGGACGACCGCGAGGTATACGAATTATAAACCTTGAATGAAAAAGTTTAAAAATAGAATTTAAAAATAGAGTTACATTATTATCAGCAAAATATCTTCCAAACGAATATATTATTATACGTTTATGAATTTATCTGATCAACGTAAGACATTTTAACTATTCATGTGTCATTCATATTAATTATTATTTACGAAAATATAATAGCTATTAAATAATTTTAATTTTAAATAACTAAATATTTCTATGATTCAAATTGACGCATGCAATTTCGACGTTTTATTATACAATATTACTGTTATTGAGTTAATTCTTATAATGAATGTTTTTAACATTCGAATTATTAATCGAATAATATTGGAAAAGTTATTCGAATGTAAAAAATGAAATGTGTACAGCAAATGATTATCATTTAGATAAAATATTTGAGTAAATAAAAAAGAATGAAAAAAAAAGAAAAAGAAAAAAAGAAAATGGAAGAAGAAAAATTCGTTCCATTAATTATCTTAGATAAGTTTTATCATTCCAAATTGTTAGAATAATGAGAAATTCTATGAAACATACACAATGAAGATGAATTTTACAAGTCCTACTATATGACAGGAATCGATGAAAATTTTTCTTTCTCTTGTAAGATCTTTTACGTTATGTATGTCGCTATATCATTGTCGTTGCCGCATCAGACAGTTTGACAAAACATGAATTATGATCAAAGAGCAAATAGATCGTTGTCATCATTGAAGAATATGATAGATTTGGTGTAGAAATGTGCACGCCATAAAGACTCATTTATCGATATGCTATTATGCGACTAATACACGGATACGTAGATGCAAGTACACACACACACACACACACACACACACACACACACACACATATATATACACACATACATTTGTATGCAGTTAAGTAATTAAAAAGACACAGTCGATAAATCATATTTCGTAATAAATAGTTACAAACGATAAACGTTTCAAAAAAGTGTGGAACTTATTTTCCTACGAACTTGAAGCAATCTTATATAAAATATAAAATAATCGTCCTATCGATTATTTATATCGAATATTTCGATTGATCAATGAGAAGGTTCATTGCAAAATACGACTACGCTTTTTTTTTTTTTTTTTTTATCGAAGAGACTGTTGTCGAGAAAATTTGGAAGGATTTAATATAACGTGAATAGTGGTAAAATAAAAGAAATATTTTCATAATAATTTTACATTATGGATATATGGAGAGAAAAATTTTCTAATCTCTCGAAATTTCACTATTTATTTAAAACAATAAAATATTAATTATTAAATTAAATAATTAAAAAAATAAAAAGAATAAAAAAGGAAATAATAATAATGTATAATAATTATTTTGATTGAAATTGACTTTGGAAAATTAATTTTGCCAAATTGTTTTGCAACTCTCTCAGTTATTTTGGTTTCTTCGGAGAAGAACAAAATTATATTAGATGGCGCCCGTCCAAATTAACACCTTAATTCATTGTTTTCGTTCTTTCCGTGTAGAAAGCGTATTTACGTATGTACCATCTATAAGAAACTTACAAGTGAGAAGCATCTTGGCGATCGGAGATGATAATTATTCTTTCTAACGCACCGGTAGAACTCGTTTTTAGAAGCGAACGATGCCTGTTTTCGAAAGTGCACGACCTTGAACGGTGCGATTTCTTACAAATATGAGGAAGATATACTAGCTATTATTCATCGAATCGATTGCTTCTTCATTTTCAACGAAGGTGAATGTATCGTCGTGGAATTTATGTTAGTTCTAACTTTCTGGATGCCATGTCACATACATAAAAATGATTGATAGATTTATACGAAATAAGAAAATATTCTATTGTTATAGAAAATGTTATATTAGTCTTCGAGTTGATAAACCATAGAAATATTTATGAATATATTTGTATATAGGTCTCAGAAGGATGAGTTTTTCAATATCGGACCAACTTAATTCACTAATAATTTAATTTTCTTTATCACGTTTATAAAAAAATTATATTAATGTGAAAAGTTATAGTACTAGTTATAGTAAAAGTTATAGTAAGTTATATAACTACTTATATTCGTATAATTATATATTAAACTGAGTATAAATAAATATTGAAAAATATTTTTTATATCTTCTGTTAAATAAAATAAGATGATACTTAAAACAATATGTATACGAGTCTGTGACTTTTTAATTATATCAATTATAGAAGATGTTAAGTTGTTGATAAAAAAGTGAATGGAGTTAACTCGTCGTAAAGATTTTATTTTTGATGTAATAAAAGAACGAATAAATAATCATTTATCTCTCATAATCTGTGTAATAATCCAATGTTTATTAATCGAATATTATCTCTTATTTTAATAGGTCTTTAAAGAAAGGGAAATGAAATCGCAGTTAAACATTTACACGATCTATTTTATTTCTTTTCTCTCGAATAACGAATCAAACGGATCTAATGAAAGTGATCTTTTTAATCGAAAGTGATCTTTTAAGTATCGAAAGAGGGAAAAAGAAAATTATATGTTTACATACCTGGTGGAATCTTGCCGACCGACGCCGCCACCTATGCTGCTACTTTGAGTGCTGACTCTGACAAGTGTGACGTTTCTCGGTAAACTTGATAAAGTGCCGCCGGTGCCTTTTTGGCCGAGCAAAGGTGATTCTGGTCTCGTTGGATTTTCTCCTACAGTGGCTACGTGAGCTTGCGCTTCCGGATCTCTTTCTTCCTCTTCTTCGATCGTACCCGGTAAACGAAAAAGTTTTTGTGGTTCCTCCATTCTCTCACTCTCTCTCTCTCTCCCCCCCCCTCTCTCTCTCTCTCTTTCACACACACACTCTTTCTATCTCTTTCTCTCTCTCTCTCTTTCTCTTTTTCTCTTTTTTTTTTATCTTTTTCACGACGTCACTTTCATCGTTACGTTCAAACTTTTGATAATTTTTCTATTCAACATATTTTTCTTTCTTTCGCGTCTCAGGTTTACACGATCAATGATTTCGTTGCTTGATTCCCAAAGGAGAACTTTTTTCTTCTTTTTTCACTACCTCCTTTTTATTTCCTTCGTTTCGAACGTCAGTATAAAATGCGTCTTGAACGCTCATCGAAATCACCACGCATAGTCGAGCCGCTATCATCGTTACTAGGTAAGGATATAGTTTTGTGATCCTCCATAGCTTCGACTCGTTCGTATCGCATTTGCTTTCTCGTTCTCGGCAGCTTCTACTATCCCTTCTTCTTTTTGCTGGATTATCCTATCGTCCTTCGACTCTGTACCGATTAAAAGTTTGTTGACGTTAATTTCAGAAAGAGAGAGAGAAAGAGAGAGAGAGAGAGAGAGAGAGAGAGAGAGAGAGAGGGAGAGAGAAAAAAAGAAAGGGAGAGGTTTTGTCATGCTAAAAAGATGATGGACAGTTAAACTATATAATAATGTGCATTTTATATATATATATATATATATATATATATATATATATATATATTTAAATATAAAAAGAAACAAAAAAAAGATGCGCAAGAGATTTATAATTATGAATAGAATTATGATTATGGAGTTCCTTTTTTTTTATTTTATCTTCTTTAAATGTCAGCAGGCATCTCTTGATGTGATTTTAATTTTATTAGAAAATAATGGAGGAAAAAGAAAAACGTATGATTCGATTGACGTAGTAGATATCGAAAGATATTTCGTTGCAATAGCTACGCGTAGCATTCTTCTCAGAATCCATTGATACGCGTAATCACGTGCATGAAAGCACACCGAGGATTAGAAAGAAGAATAGAAGAAAAAGAGATCCCTTCGCAGAGATAAAAAGCATTTCTATTTATAACCAAGGTAAAAGCTTTTCCGGAATCTTTATATATTTTTTGATAGACGATCATTTATCGTAAAACTTTCGTTTCTCAGCTTTTTTTCCTTTTCTTTACCATTATCTCGTTAAACTTATTCATTGATTTTTAAAGTTAAATCCATAAAATGTCTCGAACATTTTACGAGACATTATTTGAGCCTCGTAAATTTTAGAGCAAAAAAACGAATTGCTGAAAGAATTTGTAGCAAAGATAGTGAATACAAAATGAGAAAAAAGAAAGAAAAAAAAGATAATAAAAAAATAAAATAATATGAATATACCTATAAGTCTCGTAATACTAGTTGTTTTTTTTTTCTTATCAACCCTGTAAATATCATCAAAATTGAATTTTTTTACAATATACTGACAATTTAATAATAGATTTTCAAACGAATGGAACTTATTCTAAGATCAAGTTAATTTTCATGATATTATATGTAAAACAAAGCGAATTTATCAAAAGTATATCTACAATTAATCGTTCTTTTTCTTCTTCCTTTTCTGGTTTTTTTTTTTTTTTTAATTTGAACTAAAAAAATAATTTACAAATTCTTCATCGCTTTTAAAGAAAAAGAAAGCCCTCTCCCCTCTAATATTGTTCCTAATTCTGCCTATGTTTCAAACGGGCGCACTAATTTCTCTAATATACAGTAAAAAAAAAAGAAATAAATAAAAAAAAATGAAAAAAAAAATCGGAGGACTTAGCTCATTCTAGACTCACTTAAGATGATATTTATCATTCCACAGTATCTATATTTTAATCTAGACACATAGACTATATGATATCTATGAGATGAAATAGAGTATTACTCGAATCGGTTCTACCCGACGTTCTGATTTTCTCTCGGCTTTTTAAGGGACGACGGACGCACGTAAGCGCGTCGTACTCGCAACTGTATCGGATTCGCGCCCGTTGCATGAGATCTCGTTGCCAACGGATGCCATGGCGTTTACCTCTTATGGCGGGGATAACGTGCGCGCGCGCGCGCGAGCGAACTCACATATACATTTACGAGGCCACGCGTCGTGTTCTCTCGCGCGATCACATCGTGACTTCTCAGATAAATCTCGACGTGCGAAAGCGACACGGACCTTGAAACTTTCCTTCTGTCACAGTTGCCAAGCTAATGCGTTTGAATGCACGACGACGATAACTTCTTATCGTTGTGTATAATGCGTGGGAAAAAAAAAGAAAAAGAAAGGAAAGGTCTAGTTGAGAATTTTAACGATATTTTTCAGAAACAATTTTTTTTTAAGTAACTTTTCAATAAGGATAAAAATATAGAAAAGAAAAATATATACATATATAACAACAAAAGGATGTATATGTCGTTTATCATCATCGTTACGGAGAAAGACAAGGATCGTGATTAAGTAATAACTTAAAGATAAATTCTTTTTCCATTGATAATAGATTCCTGATTATGAAATGTAAAATAATTTAAAAAAGAATGTAGTTTCTTTTTCTTTTCTTTTTTCTTTATCGTTTTGTAGTAAAAAATTTACTATTAAATTAAACATTAAGCAGTTTTATAATGAAATACGGAACATCGAGCAAGAATGGGCAAAAAAAAAAGAAGAAGAAGAAGAAGAAAAAAAAAGAGATCGTGTTTCATTGATAAATTTTTATTTAATAAAAATCTCATTTAACGATAAGAAAAAAATGATTACTTTAACTCTGTGTCAAATCGAATTATTCTTCTAATTAGTATTTTATTAACTGTCTCTTTTTCAAATCTATGTGTAACATTTTTTAATCGTTTTTAATCGTCTGTATTTGTATTGGACTAAGTATAGATAACTTATTAATGCAAGACTAATGTCACAGAAAATAGATATTACATTAAACAAATAAGAGTAGAAAAGAAAGAACATTTGTATTCTTACGGTAAAACGATAAGAATCTAAAAAAAAAAATTATTGAATAAATGATACTGATTGATCGGTGATTTAATCAATTTCAATGAATATATTATGATCAAAATTCTTCTCATTGTTTTCGACTTATGAATATTCCATTTTCCCACTTTTCTTACGAGTATCGTTTCCCTCTTTTACACGTTTTACTGCTTTTACTCTCTATATGTAAATCGGAACGTCATTTGCAATTCTAATAGTTACGTGTTCCCGATGTCCCTTTCCTTTCTTTCTCTCACTTCAAGTTCACTTTATTTCACCTATGTAAATATGTTTTCAAGTACATACATATTAACGTTTATCTACGTTGAATACGTAAAAAAAAAACATTTAATTAAAGTTAAACAAAATGTTTTATGGCGTATGATATTATTATATTTTTTTTCTTTATATTTTTTTTTGTATAAAATTGTAGATATGTGCATTATTTACTTGTGTTCTTTTTCTTTTTTGCTTTTCCTTTTTTTTCTTTTTTTTTTCTTTTTCTTTTTTTTTTCAAACTGTTCATCTAATTCTTAATTATCGTAAGACAATCATCAACAATATTAAACAATAATTTATAACACTCCATTATCTATATCATGTAGATACGTGGTACAATCATAGATATGAATACTATCTATAGTTATAATCGCGCACGTGTGCGTCACGCTGGATCAGGTTAACGTCGTCTTACGTATGTACACACATTCTGATTGGCGTGTGCTCATCAGTCAACTAACATTTGTCCCTGAAACGTTCTTTCCGAGTAAAAAAGAAATTTTGTAAGGTAACGCTTTTTATTTGTTTCTTTGTGTTTTTTTTTTCCTTTATATTTTTTCTTTTTTTATTTTCCCACGATCGTATAATAACATTTTCTTTTTTTTCGATTCGAATGCAAATACATATAGAAACGAAAAAGAAATATACTGATAAGCCTTCGAAGCTTATTGTCATTACTATACTTCGAATAAGTATTGTACTTATATTCGAAAGATATTTCTAGGTAACGTATGCGAGCGTATTATATGTATTTGAAAGTGAAAAGATAACGCATTGTCGTTCGCATTCTCGAACGACCGAAGCGATCGAAAGAAAAAGCGTAGTTTTCTTGAATCGTTAATTTTTACTGGTACGTGGTATTTCGTGTCTTTCTTTTTTTTTTTTTTCTTTTTTTTCATGCATAGCTCGATCCATACACCTATACACAAGACATACAGATCGAATATCGTCCGAAACGAGGTCGACACGCGATCGGATGTTGGAAAATTCGCATCCTCTTACCGGTCACTAATCACCGATCGTCCCGTCCGGACGCACGCTTTTGCGCACAGCTTTCATTGTCTTTCCGCTGGAAATGACGTCGATCTTTCAACGTAGACAGCCGATCAATTAGCGCATTCCCTCACGAAACCAACGACGATGACGATGATTCTCTCTCTCTCTCTCTCTCTATCTTTTTCTCGATCTTCTTTCTGTCTTCTCTTAACCGATTGATGACCACAAACGCTGTTATAAAATTCACCAACAAGAAAGAAACAGCACACACTATTTTTTCAACTTATCGTTTTCATCCTATTCAGAATTTTTTATATCCTTGTATAGTTGTTTATTTATTTGGTTTTTTTTTTTTTTTTTTTTTTTTTTCAAAAAATCCTCACTCGATTGAGAAGAAAAATGTTTGAATTTCTTATAAGAGATGCGAACACGTGGTGGATTGATCGACCGGCGTTTCTCGTAGATGTCGCTCGAGTGAATTTAAATTTTAAATGTCCCGCCACTTGCTCGATCTTTTAGACTGAGTTCTTCTCTCTCTCTCTCTTTTTCTCTCTCTCTCTCTCTCTTTCTCTTTTTTTCTCACGTATATTTTCGAATTTGAATCGTAGAATTTTGTTTTGAAACGAATCGAGACACACTGGTCTCGCGCGTTCGCCGCGTCGACGACGACGACGTCGACGAAACGTCGCGAAACTGCGAACGCTTTTGCTAAGCGAATGTAATAGGTACATACGACGAATGAAACGAGCGAGCCTGTCCAGTGACGTCAACCGGCACCTTTTACACCCGCCTTTATCCCTTCTCCTTTCTCTTAGTCTTCTCTCTCTATTCCCTCCTCTACTCTTCAACCTTCTTCTCCTTCTACTTTGGTTTCCTACTCCTTCTTCTCATTCCCATCATCGTTGAACGCGTTGACTCTTTTCTTGCCGAAGATCACCGATCTGTCTCGGCCTTTTGGTCGGTTGTTTTCTATAAGTTTGACGTCCTTGCAAGAGAGAAAGGGAGAGAGAGAGAAAGAGAGAGGGAGAGAAAGAGAGGCGGTCATAAAAATGTAAAACTTCTTGGAAGTTTTTTTTTACGATTGATTCCTATCATCGATTTTATCACGTTATACATTATAAATAAAATAATCTATGATAATGTCTCTTTTTCCTATTGACATATCGTGCCATTGACACTTAGTCACCTTAACTCTCGATCAGATCTTGTAAACGATGATTCTGACCACTCTCGATGCACGTCATTACAAAGTATCGTAAGAAGTGGAATAATCGTGTTACATGGTAGTACATAAGAGATTTATATAATTGATTTATATATAGTCGTACGATGTTATTTAATCTCGAGATAATTATTTATATTGCACAGTGGTATTACTATGGATTCATTATTTAAAAAAAAAAAGAAAAAAAAAGTAATTTTGTCGTGGTGCGTTATAAAAAAAAAAAACAAAAAAAAAAAGAAAACAACAAACAACAAAATATGTTATTATATTAAGAAAGTATGTTCGAATACTTTAACGATCTAGTACCTATGCGTATGACAATGATTAGTATAAAAGATCGATTTGCCACGGTACATACATTCGTGACGGTCTTTCTTTTAAGTATATAGGTATCACCCGTATATTATTAAGTACTAACAGAGGAGAACATACTTTATGATGATAAGTAATTATGCCGAGAAAGATAGGAGATTTAGAAAAACGAATGGTGACATTTTAACTACGATCCTCGTCGTATGAACAAGAATGTTTTCACATTTTCATTCTACAAAAAATCTCTTTCTTTCGGGAATATTTTTTACTTGGCTAACATATAGACGATAATTATTAGACAATATGGAATGAAATTTGCGCCTTTTTTCTTTTTCTTTTCCTTTTCTCTTTGTTTATTCTTTTTTTCTTTTTTTTGTTTACGTAATTATTCGCGTTATTACTTTCAAGTCGAACGAGCGAAGACGCAAATCAAATGGCAAAAAACGCGGACTCGTTTTTGATACTCTCTCGTAAGTATTTAAATAAACGACGTTCATGGTTCACTTTCCAACCTTCCACAATCGGATAGCTTCGTTTTCGTCCTTTCTAAATTCCTATGCCAATCGGGTGTTCTCGGGATATGTGTCATTTGCTTGATCATCACTTAGAATACTTCTAGATAGGTGGATTGTTTGTTGAGCTCCGCTTTTGTCTTTTTACTAGTTATTTTCTCTCTCTCTCTCTCTCTCTCTCTCTCTCTCTCTCTCTCTCTCTCTCTCTCTCTCTCTCTCTCTCTCCATTTAACGTTAATTTCAATACATTTAACATTATTGCTACCTGAATATAAAAAATATCATATTGTTTAACGTCTTCTACTGTAATTGCAATGCGTAATATATAATTTGCTATATTAAAAACAAAAGTAGCAATAAAGTCACTTCCAATTAATTCGAATGATTAGATGATTTTAAATCTGATATACTCGAAATCCGAAAATTCGATAAAATTGAAGGAACAAATGTAAATGAATGAAAATAATTAAACTACGTTTAAAAAAAACGATAAAAATATTGATTAATAAGAAGATCCTAAATAAGACAGAGAACATACGTTTACTATTTTTTTGTTCCTTGACTTTTTGACGTATAAAATAAGAAATTAGATTTTTGACACAGTTCGTACAGATATATATATATAATATATATTATATATATATATATATATATATATATATATATATATATTGTTGTTATTTTTTAGATCTTTCAGTATTTAAATAGACGTATATCTTTTCTCTCTTTCTTTCATTCATGATAATTATATCGTTAAATTACGAAACGATATATCGAAATGAATCTCTGCTTAAAAAAAGACCAATGATTTTATCATTTCAAAGAGATCAATGACGTCGATCAACGACGTTGTTTTTCTTTCGTTACAACTTTAATTTCAGTCAATTAAACGATGATGATGATTCAGACGAGTAATTACCGATGTTACTCTCGTTTGCTAGTTGCCACGAGAAGTGCAGATAATGCGGTGCCGTTTTACGCGCATTTACGAAGGATATACCGAGAGACGCGCGTTACGCGAGAGTTCGTCGTTTTTATTGTAATATAATTCGAAATGTAAAGATTTACGAGAGAAAAATATAATATAATATAATATAATATAATATAATACAAAAATTAAATTAAATTAAATTAAATTAAATTAAATTAAATTAAATTAATTAAAAAAAAAAAATTTCGAAGCGAGAGAGAGAGAAATAGAGAGATAGAGATAGAGAGAAAAATAGAGAGAGAGAGAGAGAGAGAGAGAGAGAGAAAAAGTTTCGAAAGGAGAAGGCAAGAATCATCTCCATCTCGTCTCTTCAATTCCCCCACGAAACGTCCGGTTTCCGGTTATTCCGAGTATATTAGTCATAGCGTGCGAATAATCGACGAGTGGGATGAAAAGGATAAGTGCTAAAGGATTTTTCGATCTTTCTCTCTCTTTTTTTTTTTTTTTTTTTTTTTTTTTTTAACCGAAGTATCCATTCAATCCTTTCCGGGAATATTGATTATTCGTTGTTTAATCGTCGAGTATTATTTCCTTGAAGTTATGCGAGTCTCTTCGTTTGACGACGATCATTCGTTCGATCGTGAATTATGGCTATTAATGATAAAATTTCGAGATACATTCTTTCAAATATATTTTTATTATTGTTAAAACGTTTTACTACGAGACGTGACGGGACGTGACGGGACGAGACAGGGCAGGCCAGGCTAGGATAGGGTAGGGTAGAGTAGGGCACGGCAGGACGGGAGGTAGATAGGTAGGCATAGAGTGTCTCTCAGGTGACAGGTACGGAATAACCGACCTATCAGAGCGAGAACGTGCTTGGAGAAGGAAAAAAAAAATGAATGAGTAAGTTACGATACGTTACGTTACGTTACTTTTGCTAAGCGATATGCTTATACTTAGTTTCGTGATCCTCGAGTATCAACTTTGCTCTCTATTGTCGTGTAAAACAATGTCTGCTTCCAAGCGTACACGATTGTGAAGAGAAAATTGTTGAAGATTCGTTTAACTTAATCATTTAATAATGTCATTTAACTTTCTAGTCGCACGTACATCTATCTATCTATACTTTTAATGTTTTATTATTTCATTTTTTACAGTCCTCCCACCCAAGCCCCTCTTCTATAATATGAATTGTCGCTTTGTATTCAAACGTTAATGCCTGTGTTATGTATAAATTATACCTAGGGTATAGTATAGTGTTACACCATAAGTTTCACATAATATAATCTCTCTTTCTTTTTTTTTTTTTTTTAGAGACACATAAAAGAATTGATTTATAGACGATAAGTATAAAGTAGCGATTAAATTGTAAAAACGCGTTAATTATTAATTAATTATAATACGTCAATAAGATTTTTGTATCTTTGTGTTTTTACATCGAGTCTGACTCGACTTAAAGGACACACGGTAGATACATACATTGTATATACATTCGAGTAATATAATCTACAATTCCCATAGGGTAACCGATGGTGTCGATGGAATTTCATTCTCCAAGGTTTACAATTAGCATGACAATCGCGACATTTATGGCCTCATTCTCGAAAGGTCGAGCCAACCAAGCAGCTCTCGTGATTTCGAGAATCGTGAGATGAAATTTGACCTGGATATCGTAGCGTTCTCTGTTCGTTAGAACAAAGTAGAAATTTTACAGATATGTGATATTTGATAAAGTAAAACTTGACACATTATGCTTGTTAACATCAAACAGCAATAGTTGTAGACTTTTTACTTGAATAAATAATGAGAAATAATAGATTATTATTTATAATGAAAATATTATTTCGAAGAAAATAAAAACGACATTTTCCAAGAATAATAATATTTTATCTTTAATAATTTCTTATTTAAGTAATGTATCAACTTTAATGTATATTTGATAACACGATGCATTACAAAACTTAATTTTTTTAATAACAAATTCAATCATTCTTGATTTATTAGAAACGAAATAAAACGAGTAAACGACATCGATGAAAATACGAAGATGATTTAGAGAATAGGCGCTCGTGTAAAATAGAAAATTATTCGAAGCTTGTATTACTATAAAGTAAAAAAGAAATATTACGAAATAAGAAAAAAAAAAGAAAAGAAAAGAAAAGAAAAGAAAAGAGAATATTTTTTCGCTCGTTGTTATACATAAAAAAAGGGGTCATTTTAACATGAGATAATCCTGTCTCTATTACTGTTCGCTTTAACATTCTAATTAAATGTAAGCCCAAGGAAAGATAGAGAAAGGAAACGAAGGAAGGTAGGAAGGAAGGAAGGAATGAAGGAAAGAAGGAAAGGAAAGGAGAAGGGGTTACGTGCCGAAGGAACTCGATAGCTAAGTTTATCGCGTTTCGCGGGGTGTCATGGACGACTCTCATTATCATCTCGGTTCTACTCGGCTCGATTCGGCATGGTTCGTAATGCACACGCTCGAGAGCTAACAGTTGATAGAAAACGAAGTTGTAAAACGAGTGAGAAGAGGGAAGGGAAGGCGAGAACGTCGAGCGTAGGAGGAGGAGGAGCTGAGATTAAACAATTGACTGGCGCGATAACGAGGGCACTTCCCGCCACTAAACTCATCCTGTCGTGTCGTCGTCTAACCTATCCACGACTCTTCGTATTCATTTAAACCACCACTCATCCGTCTGCCCTTCTCGCAATCGTAGAACGTGCTTATTGCATCATAACGCGCGAATTACCACGATCCGAATGATTCCCAACGAATACGTTCAGCTCTATGTTCTTTTTTTCGAGATCCCATTTAATCGACTCCAATATAGTTCATGAATTAATAATTAGGAGAAAAATTTTCTTCAATCATCTTTTTTATGCATAATTATAATAACGCTTTAAATGCATAATCGTTTTCTTATGTATTTATCAAAAATAATATTGTATCGCAATTTTTATATCGTATTAAACAAAATTTTGCAAGGTTCCTGTTGAATTTCTCATCATTTGAAAAAAGAAAAAAAAAGAAAAAAGAAAGAATGAAGTCACAGGTATTAGTAAACTATTTGCGCACCACTGTCAGTATGAAACACTATCACGACGATAATAATGCGTCTATCTTTCTGTCTGTTTATATGCATAGATGCTTCGAGGACTCCCGCGTTTTTTCTTGAATAAAATTATAATTACGTAATTTTTATCTATTTTTCATGTAAATTAAAACCCTGATTTAAATCATAATAAGAAAAGGATGCAGGCTAGATGGGAGGAAATCAAACAGCATGAGCGATTCTGAATCTCTCGGTATGATGTCTTTTGTATTCGAGTTAGAAACAATTTAGATGACGATTCCGATAGCTCGTAAATTTGGATATATTTTTAATGGGTCAAATAATTATGTGATAAGAAATAATACGCGATCTTTGTTCGCCCTCGTTTCATGTGCTTTTATAATACGCGAGATACTATACTACGAAGTTAATATTATTTAAGATCGTAAATTTTATATTTTCAAGATAAAAGAACGTAAATTTATTTTGTTAATGCGAAACAATATGGCAAATATTTTTTCCACGTTTAAAAAATTTAACGTTTTTTTAAATATATCATAATTAGACTTACCTGTAAATTAGACGTCTTCGCAAGCATTCATTCGTTCCAAGCGATGATTTGATTCCGCTGAGTCAACGACGATTTCTAATCGCTGAGGAACTCCCAACGACTTTGATATCGTCGGTATAGTTATCTCGACGCTTCTCGTTTCCTCTTCGTTTCCCAATACAAAGCACGTCTTCTTTTGCATGTCTTTAGCCTTGTGACTGTCGCCCAAACTCGATCTCCTCGGCATGGCATCACGAAGAGATTCATGCGAGCCCCTAAATTTGTTATGTCTAAATGATAAATCAAAAATGATTAACAACTTATATTTGTCAACAATTTTATATATAATTTTTATCGTTAAATACGTACTACTTTGTTACATAAGTCACTATATGTATATATATATATATATATATATATATATATATATATATATTTTTTTTTTTCTTTTTCTTTATTTTCCTCCGACTAGATATCATCCTATCATAATCTTATGTTTTTGTTTTTTTTTTATTTGTTTATTTCAAATATGAATTTATCAAACTCGCTTATAAGAGTTAATTAACCATTACGTTTAAGTATAGTGAACGCGTTTATAACAGTACGTTACCCGGGATCCAAAGTCGACTTCGAGGATGACTTTTTATTGCGAGCTTGACATTGATCGATGGTCGGACGTGAGGTTGATCTTTTCATTCCTTCAATATTAATCCTCGAGTCGCTTTTCTTCAAATCAAGAGTACTCTTTGAGCCTTCCCGATGAATCTTCTTCTCATCCTTGCAATTATGTTGTTTTCTATTTTTTCTAAGCGTCGCATTGATGTCCTCCAAGGCACGATTATATTCCTCTTGCACTTTTGATTCCTCCGGACTTACGGGTGTAGCACCGCAAGCAAACTCGTTATCGATCGACTGTAAAAATCGTTTGTAAGCATAAAATTTTTTTTCTTCATATTTGTAAGGAAACAGAGACAAGAAACTCACCTCGTCGGGAGTATAAAATATTGGTTGTCTTGGTTCAACTTGAATACTGTTTACGCTTTCTCGTCTCAAGGTGCCGTCAGGACCAGTGATCATAACCGGAATCGGAGTCGGTGGAGTCAACGGAGGTGCATGCATGTGAAGACCACCGAGAGAAGAGGCCAAACTCGAACCGGAACTTGTAGTCAGAGAACTGCTCGAGACGTCGTGATATGGAAATGCACCTGAACTCACACGTTCTGCGACGAAACAATAATCAATTTTCCTTCGATGGGATTGTTTAATATTCGTTTGAAGTAATCTCGATTAAATTTTAAACAATATAAGTCATCAGATAATTGTAATCCAGCATCGAAATCTTTTTGTATTTATTTTAATTTTGAATTTATTTCGCTCGTAACATACTCTTTTTTTATTTTAACATTATCGTTTTACTTGTCAAGATCGGACAATTAAAACAATTTATCTGTGAATTTTTTATCGAATAAAATAGTATCATGATATATACATATAAAAAAAAAAGAAAAAAAAAAAAAGAAAATAAGTCATTTTCGATCAGTTTTTGTCTTCTTAGGATGTTTCCATTGTCAGAAAATTAATAACAATTAGTAACGATTTCTACTTATACCACCATCGATAAAGTAGAAATCGTTGTCATCGTATGAGAAGATAGCAACCAAGGATTGACTTTTTGAATGTATGCATCTTTAATAATTCATTTATTCGGCAGAAAGTATTTGTAATCTTCTTATAAAAAGAATGTAAATATTTAAATACTGTAAGTCAACAATAAGATATAATGATTGTTATCATCTTTGTCATAGAGATATAAACTCTAACCAAATGGAAAGCATTGTTTTTTTTTCAAAGCCTTTTTTTCGATATTATACATCATATGAAGTTTTTAAGATTGATCATGAATCCTGGTTTTATGATAGAATTGTGCCGTCATGGCCATTTCGTGTCCGAACATTATTCGATTAATATTTATATAATATAACGGTATCGAAACATTCATATACAATCGAAGATTATCCAGGTATTATAGTATCTAAAATTTCTGAATACGTTGTTAAAAATTAATAAACTCATATACGAACGAGATATGTTCAGACACATTTATATAAATCCGTGCTACAGCTGTGGGCCTTTTCCATGGAAATAGGAAAAATATCGTTTGCAAATGTGATCGGAGAATGTACGGCCCCATGGATGATGTATAAACTGTTACATTATAAAACTATGGTAACCAATTCGTATCCGGCGCACCCAACCGGGACATGAACCGGCCACGGCACGATTGTATATAAATGAGCCTTATTATCCATAACGTTAGCTCTGTGTTAAAGTAATTTAAAAAACAGTTTACCTCCTTTAGCTCGATGCATTGCTCTGATTTGATCAAGATCGGCTGCAGAACAGAGAGGAGTATCGACCTCGTAAGTGTTATTAAAGAGACTGTAATTGACCTCGTATTCGCCGGTTTCCTTACGGAACGTGATAATGTGTTCGAAACGATGTCCCCAAAGAATTTCCGATGGTAGATAAGAGCTTCTCGCTTGTGTCGTCATACCGGTCGATTCGATCACACCTACAATGTCATAATTGAAAATGTTATAATAGCACTAAAATTAGATTTGTTTGTACTATTGAATATAAAATTGTTACCTTCCAAAATAACGACAATCTCGAAACGTTCCCTTAGCATATCGCTTGCGGAGATATGATAAAGTGGCGAATGTTCATCGATCTTATGAACTATCGTTGTCGGCCATATAAAAAATATCTTATCCTCCTCCCCGTCACCGCCGACTTTTAATTCCGTTTGAAAGAACGGTAAGAGCTCGCCCTCTCTCGTCACCTGAAAGATTTTCCATCGAACGTAAAATAAAAATTTTCTTTTTTTTTTTAATAAAAATAAATCGTTCATGCTTATAGGATGTGCATAAAATGACAAAATTTATATAAAAAAAAATATATATATATATATTTGTTTTTTACAATTAACTCTTTATAAACAACTTAATTGATACTAAAGTTAATTTTATATTACTTGTTGTTCATATGACAATGCATTTTTTTTTCTTTTTTTTTTTTTCTTAGTTCTCTGAGTTTAAAATAAGTTATTCAATATCAAGTAACCTTCAAATATTTTTATGATCATTATATTTAATTGTTCAGCTATATGCATTTGTTAACACAAGATAAGAAAACTACTTACCTTTCTTTTGATCATTTGTGCTCTGACATGAGCCTCGATGATATGACTTTTTCTCATATCTCCGACGCGAAACATCAAACACGATTGCCCGTCTCTTTGACATATTACGGCGTTCCTCGAAAAAAGAAGGGTCTGCGTTCTTTTTTTCGGTCGAGACAACTTCGCGAATACTATGCCGACCATAAAGGCTTGCAGGATCACTCCTGTCATCGATTGTATACACATGACGAATATCGCCTCTGGACACTCATCCGTCGTATGCTTGGAGCCATACCTGCATCATTATACAATATTAACATACGAATTCATTTCTTTTCTCTTTGAACTATTGAACTTTGATCTTAATATAATTTTAGCTAGAGAAATATCAAGGTATATTTAATTAAAAAGAAAAAAAAAATTAATTAACTTTCCATCTGAATAATATATCATTAACGTGTACATAAACTGAAACACATAATATAAAACAGTGGTACTTAAATTTTTGTTATTATATTAATATTATATAAAGATAATAATATTATCGTTTAATTATTATTTTTAAATCGAACAAAAACTTTATTACTTGGAAAGTTTATACAAATTCATGCAAAATTTTATGAGCTTTAATAATTAATAATGATTCATAATTCGTGCATAATCGCTTTAAACTAAAAAAAGAAGAAAAAAAAAGAAAGAAAGAAAGAAAGAAAGGATAGATAGAAAGAAAGAAAAAAATAACATTTCATACGTGTTGAGAAACAAAAGAAAAACAAAACATATGTTCGTACTAAACGAAAGAACGAGAATAGAAGTAAGAGTGATTGCGTTTACCCGATCGTGTGCTGTGTCTCGACGGAAAAGAGGAAACAGCTGGTGAAACTATGTATATCTTGGACGCAAGGAGTAAATGTAAAATTCGGCGAGTTGTAATTACGTGGATCAAGGTCTCCGTGGCTATATGCGATCAACCACCAAATCAGAGCAAAACCGAGCCAAGAAAGTAAAAAGTTCATCGAAAAGACGAGAAGCGTCCAACGCCATTGAGCGTCGACTAAAGTGGTGAAAATGTCCTGAAAAAAAACAAAACAAAACAACAAAAAAAAAAAAAAAGAAAAAAATCGTTAACCCGTTATGAATGAGTCTTAACTTCGATGGTTAATTCGATTAATTTATATAATAAAAAAAAAAAAAAAATAATAATTATTCACCTGCAAATAACGACGACGACGTTTAGCAACGTTTCCTTGTACGACGTTGCAATCTCCATGCTTGAACACTACTCTCTTACGTACTCTCCTAGAACTGAATCTGGTTTGACGGTATCTTTGGAAAAAAAAAGAAGCAAAAAGAAAAATCAAATCAATATATGCAAGCTTGTTTACTTTGAATGAGTAAAGAGTATTAGGAAAAGTACTTGAAAATGATGTAGTAAAAATACTTCTTTACAAAATTATAAAGATATTCGCATTACAAATTTTCATTCGAATTCGTTTCAATATTTGCTTATTTCCACTGCAAAGAAAAAATGAATTTTTATCCAATATTCAATTGTAATAAAAACTTTTAATTCTATTTGTTTATTTTTATTTGTTTCTAAAATAAGAAGAAATAAAAATAAATAAAAAAAAAAAAATATAAAAAAAAAATGATATACTGGGATGAAATCTCATTTACATTAATTAAAGTTTTTTTTATACTAGCTTTTAAAAATTAAAATACACAGTAATTATGATCTATATATAAAAACGATCTATAATAATCGTTAAATAATGAATCCTTTAAATAATATCTATATATAAGAATAGCTATTAACTAAAATTGAAATGATTTATTGTACTATGATATATGGCTTATTTCATTAAAAAAAAAAAAAAATAAAAGAAAATAAAAAAATAAATAAATAAATAAATAACAAAATAAATGAGATTCCATCGTACCTACTCGTAAAAATGTATAAAGATAAAACGCTTTTTATTCGTATAAACGAGATCATCGCTGTTTATTTCTGAAATTGAGAAGCTATCTTCCGTTTCTATTTCGATGATCTTGATAGTCATAATTTATGAACGTAAAACAAACATCTTATCGATAACTACGAAATAGCGAATTCTTTGATTTCTTTTTATTTTCTATTTTTTTTTTCTATTCTTTTTTTTTCGCATTAAAACAAACTGAGACTAAAACGTACGTTTTTATTAAGACACGAGATTATTTTACTGCTTAAAACTATAATATCATTGAAAATATATTAGGTTCTAATTTATCGCTTAGTCTAGGCCATGCTTTAAAGATGCGGCGCTACAACGAAATCGTCGAACGGCAACTTGCCAGTGAATCGTCATTGAAACGAATCACGACTTTTTTTTTTCTTCCCCCTAATGATTCATAGGTTCTACGATTTATTATAAATGACGCGTTAAAACTTGCAAGTAAAAAATCGTTTCAATTAATTATTTTAATTGATTGCATTTATAAATTAAAAATCTCATTAAAAATTTTCTATTTACTTTTAACGATCTCAATGATTCAATTTCTTTTGGATCGGATGATAGGTTCGATCGTTCTTAATAAGTGATAACGTTAGATTCAATATGGATCAAGGTAATCGATGTAATAGATTTAATAGTGAAGTTTGAATTTTGAAGAAGGAACCGTCATCGGTCGAAGGTCAATCCACTGTTTTAACATTTTTTGATAGTCTTTATTAATAGATTTTGAGCATCATTATAAATAGACAAGTCGCGCCTCTGTGTCTCGGTAAGATTCGTTGGAAATAAAACACTGTTAAGAAAGAGTATTTTTCGAAGTTGTTAGTCTAGCTTTAAAGGCTAGAGTCTAGACGATCGAGATCAACGAGACGACGTATGTTTATGAAATAAGGAGTCTGGTTCCATATCGCACATCAAAGGCGGTTCTCGTGTCTTTGCCTTCGATTTCTTTGAACTCGTCATCTTCACGATTATTCTTTTCTACATAATTATATTTATTACTTTATAATGAGTTAATGTCTATGATCGAAGGGTATTACAGAAATTAATCCTCTTTTTTTTCCCTCTTGAATGTCCAATTAGATTTAAGTATCTAAAAAAAAAGAAAAAAAAAAGAAAGAAAGAAAAAAAATGATTTTTCGATTATGATTTACGAACTTTTCTCCTGTTGAATATTTTTCGAAAATAATGTTAACTCATCAACTATTCTATTGTTATTTCAATGACATTCAAACATTATTAAAGGTAACCGACCTTGTTTCGTTATCAGGTACAAGATCGCATTAACAGAAATTTGCGACTTCGTTTAAAAAGACATCGATGGCCTTGGTAACTTAAAAAAGATACCTAGAGAAAAAAATCATTCGTTTTATAACTAATTTTATTTTCTGTATTATATGATATTCAGGATGATAAATTTAAATTCAATATATATACGATAATAATGAACGATATATATATATATATATATATATATATATATATATATTATATATATAATGAACGATCGCTTAAATAATTTTCGGTAAGAAGTCGCAAGATTGAATTAAATCGAAATTGTTTTTAAAGAAATTATTATCACGAAAATTTCGAGAGAGATACTGATCGTTTCGTTTTATCTTCATCGAGACGAATCGTGTTCGTCTGGACGAGACAAGAAATCGTCGGCGATTATGATAACCGGTGGCAATAAACCTAATGATATAAACCGTCGGGCGAGATTGTAACTCGGCGATCGTCTCTGGTCTAGATTAAACGGATGTTCACTTCGCGACTTTATGTCTTCTTTCTTGGCTCGTTAAATCGACGATTCTTTCCGTCTCACTCACTCGGTCACTTTCTCTCTCTCCTCTCTCTCTCTCTCTCTCTCTCGCTCTCTCTCTCTCTCTTTCTCTCTAATTCTAATAGGCTTCCTTAAAAAGAATTTATCATTCTTTATTATAAAATTTATGCAAATTTATACAAAATTATAGAAGTGCTGGTTTTTTTTTTATCATAACCCTTTGGATTCTGTGTAAAACTTGATGAACGAATTTTATCTATGTATGTTTATGTTTATATAGGATTTAGTCCAGTAATTATGTTAAAATTGAAAAGTATGCGATCCTTCTTAAATAAAAAAAAAAATCAAAATTGTAGAATAAAATTTTTTCCATATGATTCATTTCTTTTATTTTTTACTTTTTCTTTAATTTTTGTTTTCAATAAAATCGATTGTAAATGTTAATCCAGCACATTTGCATCTTACTCAAACGATTCACATTCATATATATATATATATATATATATATATATATATATATATATATATATATATAAAATATAAAGAAAAATAAAAAATAAAAAAGAATGATATAAAAAAAGTTTATTCTACAATTTAGATTTATTTCGGTCAATCTGTATTTAATTATTTCCACTGTATTTTTTTATATCGATGTTTCTAACAATTTTCGATATCATTACTATCATTAATTTGTTGTCAAAGATCGAAGAAAATATTTAATTTAGAAAAAAAGTCGTGAAATGAGTATCGTCGAATTAGATTCGCGTACTTAAGTAATTCTTCTCGCCAAGCAGCTTCTCCGGAAGTCGTGGCTTTAAGGACAAGCATCGAAACTTGGGAGAGTGCTCTGCGTAAACCGGAGAAAGCCGTTCCTCCATCTCCAAGGTGGTGTAGTTTTTCTCCGTTCGACGCACTCGGCAAGATTGACGTTGCCGTAGCCATGTTTATTTTTCTGCTAAATTCAAACGTCTCTCTTCTCGATGGTCTCTCTTATCGCAATAGAAGTGACGTCCGCGAATACGATGGATAATAAAGATAGAAGGAAGAGAGATGTTTCTTCTTAAATAATAATAAAAAAATATATATATATATATATAGATAAAAGAAGAACAAGAAAATGAAAAGAAAGATACGCAATCCAAACGCAAAAAAAGAAGCGTTAATCTATTCTTTTTATCTCGTCAATGTCGATCTGTCGAACTTTAATATATATATGTATCTCTCATTCGGCTTTCGGCAGCCACGAAGAAAGCTCGGTCATCTAAAATTAAATCTTATTCAAGATGGCCGTGCAGAGCGATCGCTTTAAGGACAGTCTACCGAGAGTTCAGCTGTCCCAAAGGCTCTTTACTCCGCTCTGCTCGCCATTCAGCTCGCTTCATCGCTAAAGCCAAACATCGCAACCAGTCCAAAGCCAAAGAAATATCCAGATCAGTCGTTTGCACCACATTCGGCTTTTCGATCTCGAACGATCGAATTATTCTCGATCGTTTCTTTCTTTTCTTTTCTGTGTCTTCTATCTCCCTAACCCCCCACACCACTTCCACCACTATTATTATTTAAACGTTTATCTCTCTATTCTCTTCCTTCCTTTCACTCGCACTCTCACTTTCCCTACTTTTGGCTGGCGTTCACTTCACTTTTAAACTAGTCTCTCGTATTTAAATGTTATTCCAATTTCTTTAGAATTCTATAAAGGTTATAGTTCACATAAAATTTTACGTATTTTACTAAATAAAATACGGAAATCTTTATTGAATTTTTAAATATTTAATCGCACGTAAAATATTGCGTTATATGGATCGTTATAATATAACGCAAGACAATATTGATATCTTTTTTTTTAAATACACGGTACATTCTCGCATGGTACCGTTTCATAAACGAAATTTTTTAATGAGACGCACGGAGCTAATTAAACTCGCTCATTAACGAACAACAGCTTGTTTAGTACTGCGCGATCGAATTTCGAATCATCGGAGAGTAGAAACGATTTTCGTCGTACTCCGTGTCGTCTATGCGTCGGCTTGGCACCGCTTAAGGCCGGCGAAATACACCCTAAATAATACTCTACTGTCTTATTAGAATAGTTGGATCTGTCGAAAAAATGAACAAAGAATAGAAAGTTCACGATAAAATAAGTAATTTGAAAGAAAGAAAAAAAAAGTTAAAAAAAAAAAAAAAAGAATTATTATTTTGAATGCATATGCTCGAAACGTCGGGATAATACGATCGACGTCATTCCTTAAATTTATTTTGTTTATGCCGAAAAAAAATTATCCACGGTATTAAATACGATCGACGTCATTCCTTAAATTTATTTTCTTCATGTTGAAAAAAGAAACGAAAGGTCAGGTAAAATGACGTATGTATGTAATTAATACGATCGACGTCATCCCTTAATATTTATTTCGTTCAAGTTGAAAAAAGAAACGAAAGGTCAGGTAAAATGACGTATGTATGTAATTAATACGATCGACGTCTTTCCTTAAATTTATTTTATTTATTTCAAAAAAGGGTTAAATGAAGAATTATATGAAAAACTTACAGATAACAAAATATGCGTTCGAGATTGATACAATTGATGGTATTTTTAAAATTCATTATATTCATATTTTTTGACACCTTCGATTATTCTATTGTAATGGACAAAGACAAAAGATCGGCGCGAGCATATTATCCTTAGAGAAAATATTTTCGTGCGAAATGTTTCGCGATCTGGCACTGTTTCGAGAACGAACGATACGATTTTCGCGGCCGACAGTTTTCGTTTTCTAGGCCAAGAACGTCCTTTTGGGATCTTTCCTCGACGATTCGTTTCTTTGCCTTGAGTTCATTTCGATGCAACCACTTCTTAACTTTTATTAGAATTCAATTGAACAATCACTAAGACGGTTGAAATTTTTATCTACAAATTTATTGAAACTTGAATTTTTAGAAGATCGATTAAAAACTAATTGATCGATGATCAATTATTTTGATTTTTTTGATTTTTATTATTTTTTTTTTATTTTTATTTTTTTTTTTTTTTTTATTTTAACGAGCAACATAATAATTAATTTAATCGATTGATTAAATCCATGAATTTAATCACTACAGCTAATAATTAATTTTCTTTTCTCAATGCATCATATTAAAAAATTTTGATTGATTTTGATAATAAAATGCTGCACATAAATGTCATGTACGATCCCGCAGAACGTGTTTACTTTTCTTTGAGAAAAGTTCCTTCTCTTTGCGCAAGATTAATAGTAACAAAGTAGCGTCTAAATACAAACATTTTCAAAGTGATTCGAACGTAAAACTAGGAGGACGGGATTCCCTGATACTCTTTGGCGTGCCACGGTTTCCGCAATTAGAGACTTCTATTCTCGTCAAGCAAAAGAAAGACTTCCGCCGAGGATGGTAGGGAAACGGGAACATGGTGATGCTATTTTCGCGGAGTTCATAAAACGCATTGTGATCTAGATCTCTCAGCGACGAAGTATTTTCGAGCTTATCGACGAAAATTCCGAGGCTAAGCGTCTCCGACCGAGTCTCACTTCCGAAAACTTCGTAGTTTATTTTTTTCATATTTCTAGAAAAACAGTCGAAACATATAGCTCTTCCGAAAAGCTTGAACTTATAGTGACAAACAAAAGATATTTACAGATTTTACAGACACAAACGAAAAATATTTAAAATCGAATAATAATCTTATGGATCATATATGAAATATATTAATAATTAAATAAAAAGAAAACAAAAATAACATAGATAAAGAATGGAAAATTAAGTTTTCACACGTTCTTTATCGAATGATCTTTTTTTGAGTTATTTTTAAAGTAGCGCATAATACACATACAGACACACATATGTAACGTTTAAAAAAATATAATATTAAATGAAAATACAATATGATTAGTTTAGATACGTTTAGATATGTATCGATATCATGTATGAATACTATAATCCAATTCAAACAATATGAATTGCAAATTAAACCAAAGTTGAATATTTCATCATATTTTTTTAATAATTACATATCTAAAATATCCTCGCATAATATTAATGTAATATAATAGAAAAATTTTACTACATGTTCATTCCTTTTACCGTTTAAAAGATAAATCGCGAAATAGCGAACATTCAAATAAAAAAAGAAAAAGAATAAAAAAAAAAAGAAGAAGAAAAGAGAAAAGAGAAAAGTGCAGAATGCACAACGAGTAATAACGGTCATCGATAAGTTCGATAAAAATTCAATATAACTCCGAACATTTCTTTTTATTAAAACTTTGTATTTCGAACATTATAACGGGACTTTCACATATTTACATCTGATATTAACCTACTTCACTTCTTATCTCCACGGAAATTATTTATCAATGACTACAGAGCATCCTTTCGACAACGAACTTAGTTTCCGTTTCACTATTTCTCGACGAATACGATAACGGAAACTATTAAATGTATACTCCGTATTATGAATTGTATAATTAACACGAGCATTAATTGTAATGCCTAGTAATTATGATTAATGACAAATAAAATCAAACAATATAATATAATGTTATATATTTCATAATTATTTACCATAATTTATCAACAGATCAATATGAATAATATGCTATTGTATGTGGTCTGTCAAAATGATAATAATGATATTTTGGCAGGAAATGATTTTTTGGCAGTATTAGAGGCAAGGTGGGAGAGTTTGGTTAATGTTAGGGGCTTTGAGAGGAAAGGAAAGAAGAGGAATGATCATTTGACGGAGTTGCGCATTACTTTTAGTATCGAATTGTAATTTCACGCGACAAGTAGTTAATCTCGTGCGACATTTTAATTTATTTTATTTTTTTTTCTTTTCATCTGTAAAAATAAACTTCCTAATATTTTCTAATGTGAAACCATGGAGTATGGGCCAACGAATTGTTCATATCATCTTGTACTTTGTTGATGGTTTAAAGTGATTCTGAAAACTCAGGAAAGTTCAATAAACAATTGATATAGTAAATATAAAAGCGCTTAGCTAGTCAATCAGTCAGTCAATTAGCGTTTGTCAGTAATGAGTTAATCTGTGTTATAGATAGAGTGATTAATACATTTATCACTATGTGATAAATTGAGTGTTTGTAATAAATTTATTATAGAAAATTGCTTAAAAACACTCAATCCTAACACTGAAATTTATTAAAAAGGCTAAAAAAAAAAAAGAAAATCAAATTGCTTGAAAGGAATGTAGCATTGTTCATAATATTTGGTCAATTGAATAAATTAATCAATATTTATCAGATTGCACGGTCGTTTTAATCATTATTCATAATAGTCAAGGCATTACAAATAATGATCTTTAATATATTCAAGGATTTGACATTGTAATAATTTTGTTATATATATTCGGATTTATACTTTTCAATAAAATTATTAAATCTTAATTAATAATTAATAAAATCCGACCTACAATATATGATTGTTTCTCAACTTATATTAAATGACCCAATAACGAAAGGATCATTCATAACATAAGTATGGTAGATATAAGAAAAAGCTTCTATTAAAATAAAATTTTTTCGCAAGCTAAAAATAATTTTTCAGTTGATCACGAAGCCGTTGTAGAAGTAAGACGTATAGTAAGTTACTAGTATAAACGTTACATCATATCTGCCGTAGAGATAAGATGCATAATGACGAGTTAAAGTAAATAAGTAATGTAAGTAACACAAATAACGTATACATATATACGTAAATAACATTAACATATAATCCAGTAAAACAAATAATACACAATATCATTTTGATGCTTTAATAATCTTGTTAAAAGTTCAAACATTGCATAATTCAATGGCCAGTTTTTTGATAAAGTAAATGTCATATAAATATCTAATAATAGTAAAAAACATAAATTTAAGCAAATAATTATTACGATAAATAAAGAAAATTATGTTAAAAGATAGATCATGGATATAATAACAATTATCATGTACGAAGTATTAATGGAAGAAAAAATGTCAATAATCAAGCCAAGTATCACAAACTGTGGACAATATTCATAACAGTAATTGTGCCGTAAGACTATTATTACGGGAAACCGTGAAGAAACAATTAGACAACAGTGTGATAATTAAATTTGAATTAAACTAAACACTATTGAAATAGAAAAGTGTTTAAAATATCTAAATAAAAAAAGATACTAATTATTATATTTATCGATTTAAAAAAAAAAATAGCAGCTATTAATTAATTAGTATAAAATAGTATATAGTGTATGAGATTGGTAAATTAGGTCAAAAAGTGTAATGAATAAATAATGTAATACAATAAGAGTTATAAAAATAAATGGATTGCGTTATTCTATATTGAGTTGGTACCAAACGATAACAGCAAAGATATTTTAAAAATTAGCAGACTATTTTTAAATATTATCATTTCATTCGAATCATGCAAAATAAAAAGTAAAATTCCGCGATAATAAGACGTCAAAAATACGAGCATGTGAGAAACTATCGTAATAAAACATCAGCGTACGTTAAATCTGCAAAATACCATTTTATATAAAATTGTCCGATTAAGGGTAGAATAGATAACGATAAATATTTCAACGCGATAGTTGATACTGACAAGCCTTAAATTATCAATCATAACTTAACTTACACAGAAAACAACTAATCTTAATACAATAGAACGAATGGAACAGGGTAGTTAAGAATATCCTTGGTAAGACACGAAAATAAAAATCTTAAAAACAAGCTTATAATATATATATATATATATGATTATTATAAAATCCATTTAAACCTATGGTATCGAATCATGGGCTATAGCAAACTAAAAATCATATTAAAATAAGATGTACGATGTTATTCATTCAATAACGATGGATCTACGTAGAGATTTGAAAATAAAATTGATCGAAGAAAAAATAAAATAATACTCAAACAATTGACAGACAAAACAGAAAAATCATTCGAACATATCAGCTAATGTTTTTTTTAAAATTGCCTATAACAAGAAGATCATATATAACACATTTAGCGTAACTGATCCCTTCGATAGTAACAATTGAAATTAACAAAAGATTTAATTGGGATATGTTTAGTGACAATTCTATCATGATAATTCTATCGTTTAATTCAACAGAAGAATTTATCGTATGTTTTCCTTTTTAAAAACGAATTCTAAGTTATTTTACAGGTTTTATATATATATATATATATATATATATATATATATATATATATATATGTATATATAAAAAGAAAAAGAAAGATGGTTGTCACTATAAATTATTATTTATAATGACAACTATAAATAATAATTTATTTATAAACACTTACTTATCGCCTAAATAACAGTTTCGAAGGTAAAACATCTTCATTTCTCGTAAGAAGCTCTACGATTGAATGTGAACAGCATGAGGATGTTCGATGTACTATTTTGTCTTATTGAATAATAATAATTGTTGTCTTTTTGGAGAACAATTATATAAAAAGAAAAAGAAAGATGGTTGTCACTATAAATTATTATTTATAATGACAACTATAAATAATAATTTATTTATAAGCACTTACTTATCGCCTAAATAACAGTTTCGAAGGTAAAACATCTTCATTTCTCGTAAGAAGCTCTACGATTGAATGTGAACAGCATGAGGATGTTCGATGTACTATTTTGTCTTATTGGACAACAATTATTTTTCTTTTCCTTGTTTTTCATTTTCTTTTGTCTTTTTTTCTTTTTCATACCTAACAATCATCGTGACATACGTTTACAGCACTTGCGATAATTGAATAGTAATTTCAAGTTTAAAGATAATTTTTATGATATTTTTATAATGGCGGAAAAAACTAAGGGTTTTCCTTCATTATTTTGTATAACTTTTAACTTGTTAATAACGATTAAACAATAGAATTCAGGCCGAAACAAATCAAAACGAAACAATATGTAGAAGTTACTGAAAAAATATAATTGTAAATAGCAAAAGATCCTTTAAAATATAATTGTTATTAAAAATCTTTTTCCACTTCGTGTTATTTTTATTCTCATTATATCTAAATTCATCAAACACATAGTATAAAAAATCCTTCAAGTTTTGTTCTTTACACAGGACTCTGAGAAAAAAAAAATAAAAAAAAAAATATTCATTACAATAACTATCAAGCGAATAACTTTATTATCAAATTATTATTATTATTATTATTATTATTATTATTATTATTATTATTATTATTATTATTATTATTATTATTATTATTATTATTATTATTATTATTATTATTATTATTATTATTATTATTATTATTATTACAAAATTTATATTATAAAACGTTTGATTTATTAAAATAGCGATTATTGTGAAAAACTTTAAGAACAAAAAAAAAACTGTTCGAACTATATCGAAAAATTCTCAAAATAGATAGCCTTCTCTCTATGTAAGAGTAAAACGATAAAATTATAAATAGGCAACTAAGCTAAAAGTTCGTTCTAACCTGGTCAAAAGAGGTCCGGACTCTCCTCTGAAGCTGATCCTGTTGAAGGCTCTTCTTTGAAAATTACCAAGAAGACTGCGTTTCTCTCTCGAAGAATCATTTCTTCCAGTCTCCTCGAGGCAGGATTCACCAATATTTTCATGACCATCTGCACAGGGTCTCAACAATTCGGATGCATTCAATTCGTTTGGTTGTCCCGTATTGGTATCAGTCGTCGAATGTTCCTCCGGTTCTTCATTGGCATTTCTCCTCGTTGCGAGCCTCTCGATCGTCGGCATTTCGTGATCCTCTCAATCCTCCATCCTTCTCTCTTTCTCTCTCTCTTTCTCTCTCTCTCTTTCTATTTATCTATTTATCTATTTATCTCTCTTGATCGATGTTACTCAATTCACTTTTTTATATTATTATTTGAATATGTACATAAATATTCAGTCAAAATTAAATTAATTCTTTAAATTGATCCTTTATTTATATAATTTTTTTTTGCCATGTCCATCATCGTTAATCGAAATAAAATATCTTATTATTATAATCTATCTATTTAAAAACTATTCATCTTCTATGCTCCTCTTCGTCAGTATCTTGAAAATCAACTAAACCAATTATGAAAAAACGTCCATCGTCCATCTCGTTCGACACTCTCCTCGTTCTTCATTTTTTTTCTCTTGTTTTTATTCTTTTGTCCCTTTTTTTTCTTTTTTTCTTCTTCTTTCTTTTTTTTTTCTTTTATTCGATCACAAATTTAACCGAACACCCTTACAAAATTATTTTTAATTGAAACAACAATAGCATATGTCGTCGCGAATGATCGTTTGAAACTAATTCTATCGATTTTTCTATTCTCATCTAACATCATCCTATATAGCTATCTGATCGAGTCCAATTGAAATGACAGATCATTTTAAATTATAAATTTAAAATAAATAAATTTTATTGGAACGTTATGAATATAATATAAAACATTGTTCAATCGAATAAAATCATTATTTTTAATTTGTTAAATTATTATTTTAATTTGTTAAATCGTTAATTAACTTACGATATTTAATCATTTGAATTTCGATTGTCACAGTTATAGTTTGAGAAAAGTAAATGACGATTTGAAGAGTTTTCATTTAAATACGTTGATCAAAACAAAAAATAACATGGAAAGAAAAATCATCTTTGAAAATTTGCCATATGTTTTAAAATTGTTAGACGTAGTCAAAAATGAAGTCAAAAAAATATATATATATATATATGTATAAAAAAAAAAAAAAATTAAGAAAAAACTATAGGTACACTATAACGATGTAACCAGCAAACGAACTATAAGACCGGCCGGCATTCTACTCTTATGTAGGTATCTCTCACTCTCAGTCAGAACCGCGAAAGGAACCGCTACTTCCGTTCGTCTTTCTTTCCTCACTTTTCTCCTCTCTTCTTCACCGTTTCCACCTCTTTCAAATTCTCCACGCACTATTGACTTCGTTCCGTCGGTACGTACGTTAAGTAGAAAAACTTTTCGCGAAAAAAAAATGGCGCCATTATCATATCCACGATTAACGTAGTAATTTCATTTAGCTTAGTAATATTTCGTAGGTAAAATCGTCGCACTATTATAACATATTTCGTCATTGTTTTCCTTTGGTACGCTATTTTCATTTTAGTTTTCCTTTTTTATTTTTTTCGTCCTTTTCTTTTTTCTTTTTTTTTTTTCTTTTGACTCGCTTTTTTCGAAAGTCACGTTACAACGATTTCGCGGTATTACGCGTCGAGATTCGTCGTCATCGGGCTGCATACACTCAACTAACATAGATCTATACAGTTACATATGTCGTTCAAGAAAAGCCAACGCAGCGACGAAGAAATGTTGTTCGCTTGTAACACACGCGAATACGTAAGTGCGTGACTCTTTAGATACGTGTGCCGGCAAAAGCGAAAATAATCCTCTCTCTCTTTCTCTCTCTCTCTCTCTCTCTCACTCTCTCTCTTTCTCTCTTTCTCTATCTCGCTCTCTTTTCCTTTCTTTTTCTCCTTTTTACGCGCGCGTGTCGCTATCGTACGCAGTCGTAAGCGATCGTGCGTGTTCGTACGTGTTCGGTCACGTTCGTACGCGTGCGTGCACCCACGCGTGAAAAAGTTAATCGGTCGACAAACGAATACCACGTGTGTTCGAGTTTTTTCTTTTTTTTTTTTATATATTGAGTTATCCTACACCTTATCCTTTTACCCGATCATTACCTTACCAACCTATCCTGTTCCATCACCATAGATGTATTTTCATCCAACATCAATTTATTCGAATCTAATTAACTTTTACAATCCGGTTTTCTTTTCCGTCTTGATATTTACCCTTCACTGGATTCCTCTAACGGTATTCTCAACTGACTTTTCGTATGTTTAATCAATCAATCGAAGTACTCGCGCTATTACTAATTAACGATTTTAAGGATTATTATATAGGTTATTTTTATTGTCCTATTTTTTTTTTTTACTCACTAAAATAGGAAGCTTTTATAGATGATCGAATTTTGTTTGTGCTTGTTTTAAATTGAAATTATTAATTTTAACGTTCTCATCGTTTATTTCAATTAACATAAAATGCACTCACTGATTTTTTACGACGTTGCCGTTCTTTTATCTCGCTCTATCTCGCTCTATCTCTATCCATTTATCTGTCTATCCATCTATTTACTTATCTATCTATCTATCTATCTATCTATCTATCTATCTATCTATCTATCTATTTATCTATCTATTTATCTGTCTGTCTTTAAAATTAACTCGCTGGATTGATAAGTATAAAAGCAAAAAACGCAAACAAACTGAGTACGTTCTTTAAATTAACGGCGCATACGAAACAGAAGGTACGTTCTCGTTACTGACGCAACGACACAAGTGGCTTTATATACATGCGTAGAAATATGAATAAAGGCATAAACTAGTTTAACATTCACACTACTCTTGGATACGTCACCGATAAAAAAAAAACGAACGTTGAAGTTGGGTGAACATTTGATTTCGAAATTTTTAATCAAACCATTCGAAAATAATAGTATTTTAATGAGATAACTTAACTCGATATTTTTCTTCAAAGATACGTAAGTAAAATTTTTTCTTCACACAAACAATATATACTTCTCTATCGTTAATTTATTTATAAATATCGTTTCGTTTCGAATTAGTTAAATTTTTCGATATCGATCAATCTTTCTTATCGACGTTCATTGTATACAGATTTCGTAATTTTAACGCTAGATGGTACGTTATGAACTTTTCAATGACAAGTAAAAAAATAATACGTTCTTACACTCTTATGTATCTTCATACTTTCGATGTTCTGTATTTTTACTATTTATTTTCTTTTTTTTTTCTCAATAATACTTTATATACTTGCTTACAAACTTCGTGTAATGAGATTCGAACAATCGGTATTGTTTACGATATCTTATCTTTCTTTGCAATGTAGTACAAATGTACATCGTAGTATACATACACACTACATTAAACTAATTTGTCGCGTTTTTACATTTATTCTTCAATTTTTTTTCGAATTTAACGTCCGACCAAAATTTTCGTAAAGTGCTTACTTATAAACTTTTATCTTATTGTCAATCATTTAATAATTTCATTTCATGAACGAACAATTTTCATAGGTTAATTGACATTGACGTAGTTAATTTTGTTAATAGGGGAAAAAGAAAATAGAAATAGAATAGAATTTTGTTAATAGGAAAAAAAGAAAAAAAAAAAAAAGAAAAAGTAAGAATGGTATTAATTCGAAATATGAAAAAGCACATATTTTTTTTCTATTTAATTTGATATCTAAAAAAAAGCAATGTATGTACAGATTTTTAAAATAATAATAATTATTATTTACTACTATTTTTTATCAAATTTCGATATCTTAATTCCATCAAAAGATACGCTTTCATGTTTGGATCTTGAATTTTCTCTATAATTTGTTTTTGTACATCCAGATTATTAACTTCAAGAGAGTTACTCAGTTTCTCTGCGTATTGAATCCAAACGCAATTATTACAACCAGACATGCAGCAGTTGGTAGGCTCTGTAATATCTTCTATAGAGAGAGAATCATCAGCTTTTTGTTGACCTTTCATTTGTTCATTAGACATTCCTGTATTTTGGTTATCGCTAGAACATAGTCTCAAGGTCATGAATATACCCTTCCAATTATCGTAGGTTTGTCTTTTGACGTTATTTACTTTTGAACGAACCAGATTCATTGTTATTTAGGTTAGATAGATGGTCATTTGAATGTATATTTAGAACGACATTGATGTTATTTTATTTATCTGATTGTTAAACGTACATTTAACAATCAAATATTAGATATTTAGGGTATACTTAGAAAAGTGGCTGAAGCGAATGTTTTTAGGAAGAAAAGTTCTTTCGTAAGATCACAAATTCGTCTTTTTTTGTTTTCTTTCCTTTTTTTTTTTATTTTTTCTTTTTTAACGTCATAAACGATAAATAGACAAATAGATATCTTTTACGTGAGATAAATAACTAATCTTGAAGAGACATCTGGCGAGATATATACTGAAATACGTTTTCAAAACTAGTATTTTACGATATAAATTTGTAATAATATTATCTCAATGTTATTGATAACATTTTGTAAATTTGTATTTATATTCTATTGAAAAATTCTAATGGATAATAAATAATTTTTTAAGCTTTCATTTTAGTTTGTATGTAGTAGCGTGTAAATAAATTGTAATATCTTCCACGTGGGTTTACGTCGATTCAATTTCATTTTGAAAATAATAAATATTATTTGTGACAATGGGTCGCAAAATTCCGGGGAAGAAACATCGTGGCGTCAAGGATCCTGAGAAACAGCGTGCTAAACGATTAGCAGAGTGAGTTTTCTTTCGAGTAATCACCATTGTAAGTTAGTGTTTTTGAAGGTTAGCAACGTTGTTATGAATTTGTAGGTTAGAAACAAAAATAAACGCTCCGCCGAAAGATGTCAAAGAGCAAGCAGTACCAAAAAGTTTGGAAAATTTTATTAGACTTAAGGAAGCAGTTAAATCTGGTAAAATAAGTAAAGTGAAGAAAGTAAGGAAAAGGAAGAAAAATGGATTAATATGCGTTGGCGGTGAAAAACCAAAGTCGTTACATCCTAAATCAAAACCAGAAAAGGCAGTTCCAATATTTCAACAAAAACCCGACGAAAGTAACAATCGATTTTTTTATCGTGTCAGTCAGGAGACTCATGCTTTTCTTAATGAAACTGCCTTTGAAAAGAAATACGATGTCATTGTAAATAGAAATTCTAATACTGGAGAGGTCGAAGGTATATCTAAACGTCCTAAAGATGAGTTGGATGAATTAGAGAGATTAAGGGCAAAACATAAAAATATTAGAAAAAAGAAAAAGAATAAAGAAGGCGAAGGTGATATGAACCTTAGTAAATCTCAAAAAAGAAGGCAGAAGTTGTTGATCAAGAAGAAAAAAAAGGAGGAGGATTTAATTGATAATTTTCAAATATTTCAAGATGATGTGAAATTTGGAGAAACAGTGCATGCACCGCCTACATTAGTTATCAGACCTAAAAAAGCTAATCTCACGGATACTATCAAGGTAACCTTTAATAACAATTTAACTTTAAGTATATACTATAGATATATGATATATTTACATTCTACTTTTCATATTAATATTTTTTTCCAATAGCCAGGAAAGAAAAATTTGCTTCTACATTCCTTATTCGCAAAGAATGGTTCATCCAATAGCAATATTACAAAATCGGTTGTCATTGATAGATCTGGTAAACGTAAAAATTTACCAGCTAGTGAAAGGAGACAACTGGAAAAAGAACAGAGCAGTGTTATTGCAGCATACAGACAGTTGAAAGCTAGGCAATCTGCTGATGTTGATATTTAGGGTATGTATTTATAAAAAAAAATATATATAAATGATTCAAAATTTATTTATTCTTCGTTTTATTTTTAACACTTATATATATGTGTCTATATATATATAGACACATTTTTATAATATCTCTAACATTTTTTAAGAATTCATAAAAAGAGTGATTTACTTCTTTCTTTTAAATAAAGTAGATCCCCTTGTATTCTATTGCTTTTAATATATGTATATGTTCATATTATTAGAAGAAAACAAGTTCTAGCTTCATTCTCTTAAATCTCTATTCCTTTTTTCTTTTTTATTATTATTATTATACAATCGTTGAATTCACATGAAAATAGATGTATCATACAAATCCCTGTTTTTCAAGATTAAGCGCATTGTATATAATATACAATATCGGTGTAAATATTAGAAATCTATATGACTAAATATAGTGTGCAGGTAGACCTTGTAATCTAAAGTGGTAACTATTCAAATCACTTATAAGTATAGTTATAAATTTTTCCATATTCATTCTACTCACATCTAGTTTTACAATGGGATGTTGATTTGTAGACAGAGAATAGAACTTATGTAGGCATTTCTAGAGTTTAAATCTTTGTACGTCATGCATCAAGCTGAAAGAGTATTTTTTCGAGCTATTAGATTCGTAATTGTTATATTTGTATCTATCCTGTCGTCCATACAAATGGTTCTAATCTGTCTTCGATCGGTAAGAAATTATTAAGTGTTTCAAGACTCTCTAATGTCTGATTAAGAAGCGAATGACATTTGGTCAGTTGTCTGCTAAGTTCATGTACTTTGTTTAGTTGTTCCGTAAATTTTGCAAATTTCTTTTGTCTTTCTACAGCCAGACTCAAAATTCTATTAACTTCAGCTTCAAGATTAATGCATAGAGCTGCTTGTTCTCCAGCTATCATTTGTGCATTAGTATTAAGATGATGTTGATATCGGGCGCATACATTAAATAATCCAATGGGATCCAATCTTTCAAGAACTTCTGGATCTCTTACTCCTGGTGGTAGATTCAAAGTTCCACGCATAATTGGTAGAAACATGGGAATACTCTGTAATTTGACTAGATCTGGATCTTTTTCTGTGCTAGGATCCGATGCAGCTGGTTTAACCACCACGATATTGTGAAGTTTGTCAGATAATGGTTTTCTATGACTGATAATGAAACAAAGATTTCATAAATGAAAAGATAATTATTAATAAGCTTCGAATGATTACATACCTATGAGTGAAGCTATTTCTTCTCCTTGATATATCCTGTGCTCCTAAACTTTTTCCCCTATACAATTGTAATTGTTTGTTGCTCATCTTCGGAGAGTCTCCGATAGGTCTATTTACAGTATAAGATATATATGGTAGATCAGAATCTGAACATATGCTAGCACCAGGACTTGTACATCTAGGTGGAGTATCTTCTGGCACTTTTTCGCTGTTTGGAACGCTTTTACCACGACGAAGTTGGCCAGTCCTTGCTCTGCCATTACTTGTGCTCTGAGTACCACTTTGTGAGCTTTGTTCAGAACCCATTTTGCAAGTATGTAGATTACCTTTTATATCGTTACAAAAATCACAATTTTTCTTGTCAATATTTCAAATAATGATTTAAAAACTTACATTTTCATTCAATTAACAAATATATTTACGTTGACACAAAGAGAACCGTAATTAAAAGCATTTTACGAATCGTACGATTAGAGAATATAAAAAAAATGTTTGTCACGTCCAGTACGAAGTCATATCATAGATTTTCTTTACGTGCAATGGTTTAACATAAATACTTTTTAAATAATGCATTATGATCCAGGATCATAGTATTACCAGGTGTACCGGTACAAAACAAATAGTTTATAAAATTAAATTTAATCAATAATAAGAAAGTACGTAAGTGTTTTGATACATATTCAAATGCAATTAATGTTATTAATATCAAGTTATTACGTATTCTATTTGTAAATATCCTTATCTTCACGACATTATATGTATATAAATTAATTGGTAATTGCAAATAATTACTATTATCTTTGTATCCCTGTTGTCAAAAGTTTCTCTCTTTCTTCACCATGGACTGTCGTCTTTAAGATGTTCAACCAGCAGTTGCAATATTCTTTAGAATTGTAGCGACATCTATCGTAAAAACGCATAGTCTTTTGAACAATCTAGTATCTTCGTTATCTTTGATCGATAGTTACGAAGTGACCTTTTTTTTTTTTTTTAATTAGATATGATCATTATCGAATAAAATATAATATACTTGATTCTTAAAATAATTTTTCCATCATTGTACTTCGGGTAAACATATTAATTTTTTTTTTTGTTAAATCAATAATTCTACACTTTTTTTCATTTGCTAGTATTATTTTCTTTATGCAGTAATTAAAGTCAAAATTAAAAGGAGTATGAAATTTTTAATAAAGATATTTCAAGTCTTGTTAATCTTAAATGTAATAGTCAACGAATTATATTGTTTGATCTCTTGAAAATTTACTTCGCTTGGCTCGATCAAATATCGAAAATTAAAAATCGTCACCAATGATGATTTCAATATAAGAAATTTTAGCATATGAAATTTTATCGGGAAGCATGTCACTTACAAAACAATTTTTTCCAACGATAAATAATTTTGAAAAGAGTTAGGGATTAAAGAGATGTCTTACCTTAAAATAGATTTTAAAAATAGATATTGCGAAAATGAGTTGCATAAGTTGAAACGTTTGAAGATGAAAGTTCAATCTGGTGCGAACGACGTCATAATGTAAATTACACGATTGGAATATTTTTTTTACAAAGGAATGCGTTTGATCGTATTGACTTCGAATTTGCATAAATATAGAATAGGCGTCACTTAACTTGAAGCGTTAAATGTTTCTTTCTCATTCTCAGAAATCATAATGCAAATTTATTACTGTTGATATCTTTATTACCAGATTTGTCAATATGAACGTAAGAAACGTTAACTTTGCTTTGTATGTTAAACTCACAATTGGAATTCGGATAAACGTAGAGATGAAATATTTTTGCTTGGGTGTTATAAATGAAAATGTTTCCTGAAATTACAAAGCAGAACATAGGAAAGAGTGAGAGAGAGGGAGAGAAAGGGAGAGAGAGTGTATGTGTGTGTGTGAGAGAGAGAGAGAGAGAGAGGGAGAGAAAGATTGAGAAAGGTAGGCACACTACGTTCTAATATTTCCATTTAGCCGTATTGTACAGCCGAATAGAACCAGGTGAAATTGTAAATAATTTCAAAATTCTTGTATAAATGGACAAGGCGTTTAAATTTTCCTTCGTAATTCCGTACATTCGTCTTCGTAATAGAAAGGATTTCTTGTCGTAAAGTAAAAACGGCGAATCCTTGTTACGAACTAAATTGAAAATACACGTTTCAATTCTTTTCTTTTACTTTTTTTCTTTCAAAATTTAAAACGTATATGTTTGTTTGTTTGTTTGCTTTTTTTTTTCTTTTTTAATAAATTTCTTTACACAAAATTTCAGTAATGTTCATTTTATATTATATTATTTATCGTTACTATAACGAAAAATTATTTTTCTTTTATTTTTTTTTGTTCGACTTTTTTTTTCTTTTTTTCCTTTTCTTTTTCTTTTTTTTTGTAATTATAAACTGTAATACTCTTTTCGCATTTATTGGAAATTATATATTAAATTTGATTACGTTGTAAAATGATATATTTTCATATTTTATCATAGAAATTATATATTCGCGAAAGCATAAAACACCCGGAATAAATAAATTCTGTTATTCGATATCAAAAGTTGTTCGAAAATTTTTCCTATGAAATTGTATAACCGCATATATTTATATTTCTTGACAATTGAACGAAATAAATGAAAATTTTGGAACGTAAAGATTTACCATCGGAGAGTTCAGTTTTCGTATACGCAAATAATTTCAAGTTTAGGTCAAGGTACGGCCCTTTTCTTTTCTTTTTTTCTCCCTTTTTCTGGTTGACATAACACGCGTTATCTAGAGATGAATCGAGACTGATGGAGGGCACCTCTTTTCAAACTGGGCCAAAAGGGAACACGTCGTTGCTCATTTGGAAGTTGCAATCTCGGGATAAGAATCATCACGGAATGCATAGGCAAGAATAAGCGTGCTTGCTTGCGTGCTAGAATGAGAGAGAGAGAGAGAGAGAGAGAGAGAGAGAGAGAGAGAGAGAGAGAGAGAGAGAGAGAAGAGAGAGAAGAGAGAGAGAGAGAGAGAGAAATAGAGAGAGAGAGAGAGAGAGAGAGAGAGAGAGAAAGAGAGAGAGAGAAAGAGAGAGAGAGAGAGCAGATGGAAATGGTAGGGATGATGGTAAGCATAAAAGAGACATTAAATTTGAATTGTTCATATGGTAGCACGTCACTGACCGCAACTTAAAGAGGCATAGGCGTAACTTAAAAAAAAAAAAAAAACATGGATTTCTTCCTCATGAAAATGCAAAGTGAAAAGTGAAAAGGAAGATAACGGGAAAAAAAGAAAAAAAAAAAAAAAAGAAAAAAGACAAAAGGAAAAAAGGTTATTTTATTCTACTAAAATCGAAATATCATAAGTACGTATTAAAAATGTTGTCAAAGTATTAAAAAGTACATATAAGAGTTATAATCATACGGATAAATAGGCATATGCTTTCACTTTCTCTTAAAACAGTTTTAAAGGGAAAACGAATTCGTGCCGATAATATTATTTCTGATCGAAACGAAACACGGATTTACAGTTTAGAAAAGGTAGCCCGTTAACTATAACGATAAAATTTATAAAAATGTAATAGCAACTAAGTGATATTAAATGGTGAAAATCAAGCTAGCAATTGGTGAGAAGAGGAAGAAAATAACCAGATTAGAAATGACTTAAACTATCTAATCATTTTTACGCGAGAATTAACTTAATTATCAGCATGTTTCGAATTACGTTTTTTTTTTTTTCCAAGAATCTCGAGATTATTGATATATTATATTAATTTTTTTAATATGTATAAATATTTATTAAATATACGTAAGATAAAATTTATTTTTTATATTGTATTTATGTGTATATATATAATATTTATATATATATATATATATAATATTTATATATATATACATATGTAATTTAATATTATTTTTAAATATTTTATATTACTTTTTTAAATTTATTTTATGTATATTATACGTGCAATAAAATATAAAATATAAGTCAATTTATTTTGTTGAATATTTTCGCAAGCATCTATCTATCTTATATTATTTAGATATTTTCTATATCTATATCTATATCTATATCTGTGTCAGCTTTTTTTTTATTCAAATATATTTTTAAAATTGATTTATTTTAGTATTAGCGATTCCATTAGATATTTTTTTTTTAGATGATTGAAATTTTTTTTTTTTTTTTTTTTTTTTTTTTTTTAGGAACATCGTATAGGCACTATTATCACGTATTTTATGCGAATAATACGATAATAGGTTTTTCGATCATCGATTTCTTACTTATCAATAGTTCGATGATGCTTTTTGCATGCGCAATATTTCGTACACGCAAAGGTCATCGAAAATGCAATGACACATCGTATTGACATTATCACAAGCAAAGTTAATTTCCCTTTAACAGCTAGTTATTGTCCGGCACGTTATGAAACGCGTCCTTTCAAAGTGAACGTTTCGGTAATCCTTGAATGTGTTACAAGTTTGCATATTCACGAAAAATACGAATGCGGTGAAATACTTTTATTAATTCTACAAATTTATTTTATTTATTTATTTATTCATTAAAAAAAAAAAAAAAAAAAAAAAAAAAAAAAAAAAAAAAAAAAAAAAAAAAAAAACGAGAAAGAAGAACGAACAAACAAACAAAATCATATTAATTAATTAATAAATAATTATTATTTATTAATATTCATTTATTATCTCAACCTAGTAACTTATTTTTTATTTTAGAGATTAATAAAAAAAAAAAAAAAAAAAAAAGGAAGATAGAAAGTTTTTCATGTGAAATATATATTATTTAATACTAGATAATAATAATTAGATCGTTATTATATCTTATTCAATATTAGATTGAAATTACAATTTATTTGACATTGATTAGAATAAATCGATATATTGCACTTATTCTTAGTAGATTTCTTTTCACGTTTCTCATCTGACTTGGGATGAACATTTTTTTAATCCCATGAGAATTTTTATAAAGTTTCCGATGATCATTTTTTAAATAAAATTTTCGATAATCTTTTTTTTTTCCCTTTATTTTTATTAATTCTTTAGATACCTATCGTATTATGTTCTTCGATTGGTACGTTTATTCAGTCAGTTTCGTTAAATATTTTTCGTCAAATAAAAATGTCCGACGGTCATATTTATCGGTAGAATAAGATGGAAATCGTCGAAATCGGAACGAGATCACGAAGAAAAGAAAAATCGAGGAAGGAATTCCGGATGCGAGAATCCCGATCGCTGCTTGGTATGCGGAGGAGTTTGCACAAACATCAAAATTTCGTCGTACCCAGTCGAAAATTCGCTCGTTCGAGGCTGTTTGCTGGGCAGATCAGCATAAAAATCTACCGTTTATGGTCCGTCTCTATAACTTTTTCTCGGTCAATAGAGAAAGAGAGAGAGAGAGAAAGAGAGAGAGAGAGAGGATGGAGAATAGAATGGAAGAGGGAGGGATAGCGTGAAAGGAGAGTGCGGGTGAACGGAGAACGATAGATTATTTCATTTTTTCACCGTCGATGTCAACAACGTATTTATTGCTTTTTTTTTGTTTTTTTTTTTTAAATTTTTATTCGATCTTATCGTGAATTCAAAAATAAATAAACAAAAAAAAAATAATAGTAATAATAACTGGGTGAACGATCGACAACCTTATCTACGTTCGATCGAATCGTATTATTTATGAAGCGAGATAAACGCGTATCAAGTGTGCGTGATAACGAGCTTGACTTTTTAATCAAACACGATTGAAATAAAACGTTCGATGGATTTTATTGGATAATACATCGAATTATTTCTTCCTTGTTCGACGATGAGCACTCGTCTAGAAATAATCTTGAAATATGAAAGAAAGATGAGAGTTACGTTAAAATGGAACGAAATTGATAATTGGACGATGATTTTTTCATGCCTTTTATTTAAATCTTTCATTTTCTTTTCTTTCTTTTCCATTTCTTTTTCTTTTCTTTTTAATACTACCGATTATATTTAAATATTTTCTAACAGTTATTTTTAATTTTAAATCGTTTTTAATTTTATAATTATTGGATTTATTTAAAAATTTATTCCGGATAAAATTAATCACAGTATGAAGTGAAGTTGATCCTTAATAGTAATGTTATTACTTTTAATAAATAAAGTAGTGATTATTTAATTGTTTCATTCGAATAAATTTCCTTCGCATTTCTTTGTCAATGGCGATTAATCTTATTTTAATTTTATTATGAAAGATTTATTTTTCCGAATTATATTTAATTTTTCATCGAAATAAATTGTAAAATATATTTAAATTATATCTATCTAACGATAACAAAAAATAAATCACGAATAAACTGCATATATTTATACGAATTTGTGTTTAATGAATAGCTTTTTTAGAAATTCAGGTGAGCGCACACGTAAACACAATTATTATTCCCCGAAAATGTTAATGTAGGATAAAAATAAATTACTATTTTCTAAATTGTTAGATTTAGGTCAAACAACAAAGTTTGTTATTTAAGAAACTTATGAATATTTGGATGAAATATATTGTTTTATTTTTATTACATTATTAATACCATGAATGTTAAAACAATGATCAGCGAAATTTTTAAAGGAAACAATAAATAAAGAGACATATTTATTTTTAGCAAAAGCGTTATATTTTAATGACCGTGATGATATGACGGAATATGATGTGGAATATGAAAAATACAAAATAAACACCTTACATAATTATTTATGCGAAATATGTTAATCATATGAGTTACGCAAGATATCTACGTAGTTACGCTTTCTAGATCTACGTAGATGATACGTATACGAATCTTCGTATTTATATTTTTCTATTAATTTCTATTAATTTTAACAATTATAATGATAATAATATATACTTGAATAATTCTCTTTCTATACAAAGATAGAAAGATAAAAAATTTCAAAGATAGAAATTGTTTCCTTTTATCAGTAAAGTATTTCTATTAATTTGCATTCAATTTGTATTCGTCGATTCTTCGACAAATACAAATTAAAATTCATCGATCGATTATCTCACGAATGTACAATAAAATTAGATATTTTATTATATCTTTATAATGTCTTTATTTTATATCTTATTAATGTCATTAACTTTAACCTTCAACATTTAATACTTTGCTAATACCTTTCGTATGTTTTTCTTTTTGTTTAAAAATTTATTCATCTAAAAAAAAAAAAAGAACAAAAAAGAAAAGAAGAAATCCAACATGACGTAGCTAATTTACAAAAAATCTAATATATATATATTTATATATATATATTTATATATATATATATATATATATATATATATGACATTTTACGATATGAATGTATATTTACGTAAGCTATCCGTTATGTACATAATCTAAATATAATGTTCTCATTCGAATATCACGTTAGATAGGTAAGTAAAGCCTTTAGATCGTTCTCTGACGACTGTTTCAGACGCGTTTGATGTTGCTTAATGGCAATGCTGTAATCGAGTTTGCTGTCATGTGCAGCTTTCTGAATGTGCGCGCGCGCGCGCGCGCTTACGATCGCTCGTTCCATTGTAAAGTGCATTCGCGTACTTGTGCACGCTCGTCCGAAAGTTCCTCCTCGAAGGACGAGGACGTTTCAATACGTGTCTTGTCTTCTTCGGACCTCGCACCGGGTCAAGTCGTTTTGCATTTATAGCAAGTGAGTCTCGCGACATCGTTCTAACTCTATTGTCTTTCTACTCGACTCTTCGAGTTCCACCAAAACTCCGTTTATCTTTTATTTTTGTATTTGTTTACGCATTAAAAAAAAAAAAATAAAAAAGAAAAAAAATGAAAGACAAAGAAAGAAAAATAAAAGATAAAAGAGAAAAAAAAAGAATCCTCTCTTGATTTATATTCGATCTATAATTATTCGATTGAAAAACGTATTCGTTTTAATAACTTTTACAAAATGTTTATTTATTAATGCTTACATTATCGATCATTGTTTTAAATATTAATATTTATATCTCGTGTTTGATCGTAAATTATAATTATACTGTACTGTATAAATATATACATCCTGTTATTGTCATTGCATCGATATGAACATGCATAATACTTTTAAATGGAACGATGATAGTAAATGAATATAGTAATTATCTCTTTCCCCAAATGTAAACATTACTGTTTTCCTATAGTACGATAATATTATAATCTATCGATAAAAATAAATTATCTATCATATCTGTCGATAAATATAAATCATCTGAAAAGAATTAATGATCAAGTTATGAGAACTTATGAACGTATGCAAAAAAGAGAAATAAATTATTGAAATGAAAGAGGCCACATAATCTCGTTCATTATAATAAAATAATTTCGTTCAGTAATTTATTTTTTTTTCCTTTCTCTTCTTTCTTTTTTCTTTTTATCTTTTATTTTTTTTTTTTGTAGGTTTATTACAATATAAAGTAATTTTTCGAAAAATTTTATCTAAAAAAATTAAAAATTAAAAAAAAAAAGAAAGAAAAGAAAAGAAAAAGAAACGAAGAAAACAAAAAAATTTGTCATAACATTTCGATTTTCTTTTCTTACAAACGATATATGTATAATTAATGAACACCATAGTAGTAGTATCGTTGAAGGGGTGGGGGTAAGTCAAATGACGAGCCAGTAGAAGGGATAGCGCGAAGTTAGGAAGCCGCGTGCGCGCGCCTCTCTCGAGTCAGTGAGCAACGAGCTCTCGTAGCGTGAGTATTGTTGTGTCGCGACTGTCCTTTAATATCGTTCGACCACGTGCGTGGATTTTCTTTCTAAACAGTTAATACAATACCCGACATTAATATATATATATATATATGTATGTATGTATGTATGTATATATATATGTATATATCTATCTATGCTATGCGTTAAAATTTTGATTTTGAAATTTGTCAACATCTCTCTTCTATTCAAAATTTGTCGATTATTTCATCCATTGAACTCAGATACCAGCTCCTAGGAGAAAACGGATTTTCCTCCGTCACTACGGAAGAAAGGATCGCGTGACCGAAAAACGGATCGAAACTTATTACGATTCAAATCGAATCTCAAATCATATTATATCGAGGTAGGTATGTTACATTTTTTTTTTTTCATTCTGTTTCTTTTATATCTTCTTTTTCTTTCTTTCTTTTATGTTTTTTCTCCCCCTTTTTTTTTCTTTCCTTTTTCCTTCTTCATCTCTCCATGCGATATATCATATATATATATATATATATATATATATATATATAGTTGTTGAATATTGAACTATCGCGGGCGTGTATGAGAGCGTTCGATGGGATTCGATGAAAATTTTAGATTGGTATTCAGGAATCACAAGGAAAGGCGAATGGGTCACTGAAATATTTACGGAATCGATCAAGCTGCGTTTAAGAAGAAGAGAATGATCGGATGGCATAGGTGCTCAGCTTCTTTCTGATTTGATTGAAATTGAAGTCGTTTTTGTTTAAATTAAAAATCAGATTTTATATAACGTAAGAAAAGTTTGAAATTATATGTACATACCGTATCTACGTACATACATAGCAGCTTTTTCTTGTTCGTTGACTTGAGAGAAACGGCAAGAAAGTTTATTCCATTAGCTGCTCTCGAGCCGCTGTGGCAAAGAAATCCGATGCAAAGAAACGTCGAGCTTTTAACAGTTAATATTGTTTCTACTATACTCGCACTGTCTTGCGAAGGAAAGTGCTGTTCCTCGTGGTGTAATCGTCTATTCTATTCTTCTCGTATTTGAACGCACACAAGGACGACATCAACTTTCGTCCTTAGTCGATAGGATTATTTTTTTTTTTCTTTATTTTTCTTTTTCTTTGAAAGCTGAAGAAGAACTAAGAAAGGATTAACGCTTTTTATTCGAAGGATACAACGACGAAAAAATTTTAATTTTTATTTTGAAAACATTCAAATACATTTTACGATCAAAATCAAGTCATCAAATTATTCATTTGTATTGTTTATCATTGACATTGTTTAATGTATTTATTAGATAATTAATAAAAATATATGATACATTGTATAGCCATTTAATCGTCAAATAGGATATAGATGAGTGTATAATTAAAAAATGTTAATCTGTGTTACATATAAGTAAAAAAAAGTCTATCGCTATAATAAGGAAAATAATTCATTTTGTTTTAGCTTGAAAATAATTTTCTTTTGTCTTTTTTTTTTTTTCATTTCATTAATACCATTTTCATTGTATTGATTTATTATTTATTTATTAATTAAAAATTCGAATGCTATGTGTTTCTCTTATTGTTTCCATAAAAAATCTCGAAGTAAAGCCTCGTTCATGATCAATATAATTTTGTGTAATAGTTTGTGGGTGTAAATTTTTTGTTCTCTTATATAATATTGTTTTAAAGCAAACTACGATAACAGACCCAAAATAATTCATTTTAAACAAAGTAAACATCCAGCGGTCTTTAATATTGTTACATTCGAGTTTCTAATATTTGTATACGATGATATTCTATAGATTACTCTTTCGAAGCGTTTGTTTTGGGGGAAAACTCTTTGGTGAAGTCAAGCAATGAGGAATTGGGAAATAGTTGCACTGGAAGTAGACTATTTGGTTGTCGTTTCATCTTCCGGTTTGTTTAATTAAACAATAGCCATTGACGGAAATGGAGCGAGAAGATCGTTCGACTCCCTCCTTCCTCCTCCTCCTCCTCCTCCTCCTCCTCCTTTTTCCCTCGCTATTCTCTTTATATGTATTCTCCAGTTAGATTACTGTTACTGACAAAAATGGAGATACGGATATAAGATGACAAAAGGGATTACGAATGATCTTTATGTAATTAATTTATGATACTTCTCTCTTACGTGATAGTACATCCTCGTATGTCATTAAATATAAATCTTTATATATTCTCGAATATTTGTTGTAATAATTAAGAAATCATTATGGATTTGATATAATACGAGTGGTATAAAGAGTTTTGAAGAAACTGAGAAAGAGAGAGGGAGAGAGGGAAGGAAAACTGTGTGGGTGGTATTTTCAGGGCCGATAACGGTCGTACGGACGAAAATTCACAGTGAGCGCTTTTGAATATAGATACGACATCAAAAATAGTTCCAGTTGGCTCAAGTTCTTGAACAGTATTACACTTCTCTTTATTTTTTTTGTTTTTTTTTGTTTTTTAATTTACAACAAGAAGATGGTTTTTCTTGTTACTTTCTTTTTTTTTATTTTTATTTTATTATCTTTTTCTTTTCTTTTCTTTTTTTTTGACATTTACAACTATGATAAATCAAGAAATTTTTTAAATTGTGGAATATACGGATAAAAATATTTGTTGCTTTTTTTTTTTTTTTTTTTTTTTTTTACTATATATATAACGAAAATTGTCCAGGCAATTTACAAAGTTAATCGAGGATGTTATTCTTCTTGGTTTTATATTTTTTTATATTTTGTTCTTTATTTTTATTTTTTTTTTTTCATCACGAAAAACTACTAGTCGACTTTGTTACCATTCGTCACCTAGCATGAAGAGAAAACTTTTGAACGAGCCGACTAGATTAATTATTAAAATCGATTAAAACGATTTACGGTACTTGTTTTCCAACATAGAGGCGAGCATGCTCGTTTTGTATAAATATATCGCGATATTGGTGGGCACTACGTTTCTTTTTTTTCTTTTTTTCCTTTCGTTCTTTCATGGAAAATACTATGAGAGAGGTGGAGGAGGAGGGGCAGAGGGTGTTCCATAACGCACGTTCCTATTAAGTTTATATTTGTTTTCCGACAATTCCACGATACAAAAGTTAACTTTTCAAACATTTTTTTGAAAATTTCAGGATTTAAGATGGAATTCATTGAGTTTAACGTTTCCTATCTACGATGAATATTCACGCTATCAAGATTTGTGGAACTTTATCAAAAAATAAATATTACGATTTAAAAGAAAAAAAAAAAAAAGAAAAAAAAGAAAAAAAATTGTCAAAATATTAAAATCTAAAATTTAGATACTAATGCATATTTTTATTTGTAACCGGAGTCAGTTCAACGAAGATATTTCATTTCTAAAATATTTTATATCATAAGAAATACGGATACTCGACGATATTACGATCCTCTTGAATTATTTCAAACGTTATTCGATCGTTTCAATTCCGAAAAAAAAGGGAGAAAGAAAAAAGAAAAAGAAAGAAAAAGAAAATAGAACATAAAATTAGATAAAAATACAAATTATTCAAAGTATAATTATCGAATATGTAGCGCGAACATATTAAAAATAACAATGCGTTCAATAATAATTTCTTTTTTTTCTTTCTCTTGAAAAAAAATGTATATATATATATATATATGTGTATGTGTGTGTGTGTGTGTGTGTGTGTGTGTGTGTATATATTTTTGATATCACTGAAAGAATTCATATAACGTCGAGAACTTTATAACGGAAAATTTCCGTTCATATTTAATATAGATCTAAGATATAGATATTGGAAATAAGCTCTTCATATTTCAAGCAACTTGTATGCGTTGCATTTGTTCATTCTAATATCGGCGAGCAGTGGGTGGACGAGATAAGACCTAATCAAGGAGATGCGGTTTTATCCATGGCAAACGAAGACACACTGCGACTCGTTCAGAAAAGAAGAGACAGACAAGAGAGAGAGAGAGAGAGAGAGAGAGAGAGAGAAAGAAATAGGTGCAAAGAGAGAAAGATCGAGAGAGAAAGAGAGAGAAGGCTTGACGGAAAATACGTGCCTGACATAACAAAAGAAGTTTAAATTTACTCTGAAAGAATCCTCGCGGTTTATCGTTGCAATTTTATCTTGGCCTTTGACAAAGGTTATCTCTCTTTATCTCACTCTTTCTCTTTCTTTCTTTCTCTCTTTTTCTCTTTCTCCTTCTCTTCCTTCTCACTCTCTCTCTCTCTCTCTCTCTCTCTCTCTCTCTCTCTCTCTCTCTCTCTCTCTCTCTCTCTCTCTTTCTGCTCTGGTCTGCTCTGCTCTGCTCTGTCTCTCTGTCTGTCTCAGCGATTAAATGAATTTGATTGTGCTCTTTACAGAATTTTATCCGTACATTTTCACTCTTCTTTCTCTTACTTTCCGTATGTAATCCAGGTGGAATGAGTTTCTTTCAAAAGATTTAATTTGTAGAAATCGATGATTTTTTCTTTTTTCTTTTGAAAAAAATTAAAAAGAAAGAAAGAAAAAAATAAAAAACAGAGTATTAAACGAAGTTATTCGTTAATTTTCTACCGTATCCATATTTACTCTTATCATTTCGTAATTTTTTTTATCTACGAAAAAATGAAGAAAACAAGAAGGAAAAGAAAAAACGGCTACTAATTACAACACGTACGTGTTTGCCTTTGAAACGATTATCGTAACACAATAACGTCGGTTCAGTATATTTTAAGTGAAACATTTATATATAAAAAAATTCATATTATAAAAAAAGAAGAAAAAAAAAAAAAGAAAAAAAAAAGAAAAAAGATAATTGTCAGTCGCGTACTTTTGAAACAACCGTTAAAGTCACTGAAATTTTCCGATCGTTCGTTTCGAAACTGTCAAGTAAAGTTATAATCGCGTTACGTTAGATGGCCCATAGAAAAGTTCGAGGAATACGAGATTCGTTCGACGTCTCGTCATCGACATAGAAAAAAATTTCTTGATCCTTTTTGGTATTGATCGTGATACTGTATGTGAAATTGAAAGTACATAGATCGATTAATATGTAATATGTATACTCGTGTGATTTCTTGTTTAGCATTGGTTGTTTGCAATGAATTAAAAAAAAGAAAAAAAAAAGGGAGAGATCAAAATGTACACTCGTCTGATTTTCTGTTTAGCACGTTATTTGTAATGAATGAAAAAGAAAAAAAAAAGCAAAACAAAACAAAACAGAGAAAGAAAAAGAAAAAAAAATGTATTTTTTCATCTAACCGTTCAGTTACGTGAATTGATGAAAAATCAGAAAGCGATTGTCGCGTTGAATTTAATTGGTTACAAACATAAAGAAACAGAAGAGAGGAGGATGAAAGAAGAAAATTCAAAGGTTGCCTTGTCGGAGTTATCGGGGTAAATTGAAATGACACGCTTTTGTTTACGATTAATTAAAGGAGATTCCCATTTGTAAAGCTAACCAAAGGTCGAGTACCAATTTGCACTTCTCCTACATACTCCATCGTCATTGGTCTGCCCTGAGTATCACTCGACAAACCTATCGGGTTTTCTTTTGACTATTTTTTTTTTTTTTCCTTTTTTTTTTTCCATTTATATGTATATACATTTTCATACTTTTCTTTCGAAGCACTCGAAGATACGAATCTTTGTTTTTTTTTCCTCTCCATAATTCGTTAATATTTTACGTATTCATTATTACCAATTGTTTTCATATTGCTGTGTCATTGAAATGAATAATTAACCGACTATCATTGTTCCTGTTTCTTTTTTTTTTTTGTTTTTAAATATTGCCGGTTATTTTAGAACAGCCATTATCAAATAAATTTACGATGCATAACGATGTTACATATATGCATATAGAAAACAAGTGCACATTTGTTACGAAGTGCATATTTTTTATTCGTTTTTCACATAAAAGAAAAGACAAAAAATCAATCCATCAATAAAACATATTTTGCCGTTGCTATAAACATTGAATGTTATTTGTTTTCTTTTTTCTTTCTTTTTTTTTGCACAAGCGGGAGAGTGTGGGTCGTTAAAAAAGAAAGAAAAAAAGAAAGAAAAATAAAAAAAAAAATAATAAAGAAAAAGTAAATCAAGTTTAATAAATGCCTATCCGAATACTATTTTATTCGACTATAAATATAAACTTATTCGTTATCTCGAAGTCGAAACGCTTCGACGAGGGAGAATTATTGAACGGAAGTTGTAAACGTACGACGATGATTCGTTCTCCATATTTTTATGTTTTTTGCTTCGTTGCTCGTGTTCTCTCTGTGTTACCTTGGTCGTCATAAAATGATGGCTCTTCCGCGGAACGGATGACGTGCGCGTAATTAGACGACTTTCGATAATCGATGAAACGACGTTGGATCGAGATAATTTAAGAGGTCAAGAGCGTCCTGTTTAAAATGACGTTATTAAACCTGTTAATCAGGAGATATAGATTTCCGATCGGTCAACTTATGGATATGTATGTACACATATCGTATTTAAATAATTAACGAATTATCCAAAAATAAGAATTGAAAAATACCTAGAACAATAATTAGAGAGAAATATGATTCTATTTATTTTTTTCTAACGAAAGATATTAAATGTTAATCGATTAAATCGCTTTAAACGTTTCATTATTAAATTCATCGATGAAATTAATTTCATTTATTATTTAAACATCGCCTGATGTTCTTTTTTATTTATTATACAATGCAAATGAAATTTTATTGATTTAATTTAATCTAGACGAAGTCTATAAAAACGTTATTTATCCATCGATTCTTTTTGAATTTTACTCACTCGCTCGTGAAATGATTTTATTTTTATTTATAACAAGTTCCTTATGCAAATTAAACGTTAACGTAATAAACGTAATAAATGAAATAAAACAAAATAAAGGAAAAAAAAAGAAAAATTACTCCCTATCTCTTCATTGATATATTATATTATACGGGTTATGGAAGGGTTTAATGAAAATGTCACTTTGCTTTTACTACTTTTTTAGTTTGCATTGAAGTTTTACTTATCGTATACCGAGTGGATAGGTAAAGGAATAAATAAATATGATATTTTTGTAGAAATATTTGAGGAGATGCGCGTTCTTATAAAACGGGAAGCGTGTCTAGGAAAAAGACAATTTTGAAAGGGACAAGATTGTGTTGTCGCCGGCTGGCGAAGACTAGGCGAAGTAAGGCGGGAAATTCGAATCTTACGGTCGATGGAAATTGGTAAGGAAAAAAATAGTATGTGAGAAAGAGAGAAAGAAAGAGAGGGAAAAAGAGAGAGAGAGAAAGAGAGAAGGGTGCGTCGTAAAGCGTTATGGCAGACGGCACGCAACGCCACACCGTATGTACATCGTGTTATTATCCCCGCCTATGCGATTCTTCGTTCTTATTTCTTTTTTTTTCCCACTTATTTTTCTTTATTTTTTTCTTTTCCCTTGAGAAAGAGAAGAAAAAGAAGTATGTTCGGCAATAAACTTGGGTGTTTTCTCGCAAAGAAAATTGCACGCATACGTCGACACGCTAAAAGTAATCTCAAGGACGGGACAAAGAAGAAGAAGAAGAAGAAGAAGAAGAAGAAGAAGAAGAAGAAGAAGAAGAAGAAGAAATAAAGGGGGGACGTGGTACCTTTCGCAATCGAGTTTAAACGTAGATTAAGAGGAGTACTGCCAATTAATGATGATTAGGTAGTAGTAGTAGTAGTAGTAGTTGCGATTAGAAATATCCGTGACTAACTTTCGCCGCTTCTCTTTCATTTCGTTTTGTTTCATTTTAATTCTTTTTTCCTTTTCCTTTCTTCCTCTTTCTTTTTTCTTTCTTTCTTTTATTTTTTTTTTGTCTTTTCTCTGCAATTATCCTATCGATTTGTTTGATTATGAGATATATCTTGTATTTAATATAATTTGATATTAATTATAAATATTAACACCGGCATAATTTACGAGAGATCTCCCAGTTGACATATTTCTGTATGTATGACACACGTTGATGGTAACAATTAATTATGCGGTAATTAATAGTTCCTTTTTTTTCCTTTTTTCTTTTTTCTTTTTTCTTTTTCAAATCGAAAATAATTACGAAATATAGGAATATTTAAAGCGTGTAAAAATGGGCGTGTAAAAGTAGAAATATCTTCGATAAAACTATAATCATTCTTTTTTTCGTTTGATCTATCATTTAAGAAAACGAATGAAAACAATCCGTTGTTCTTATAGGCAAATATCATCTTTACAGTAAATTATATATTATAGCGTCTATTATAGATATCTATGATTTATGTTGGTTAAGAGTGCTCTTTAAACGTTGTCATCGTATATTTTCTACGAATATCCTTAATTATCGCATTTCGAAGCGATTAAACACGATTTCAAAACCTTTTAAATTCTCTGCGTTGGTCGTTGAGATTGCAACAGAGGAACAAGTTTTTCCTTTGATATTTTATTTCTATCGTGGAGAAACGAAAATGGTACTAATCTAAGATATGATCATTTTTCGTTCGGTCGATCAAATAATAATAATAATAATAACAATAATAATAATAATAATAATAATAATAATAATAATAATAATAATAATAATAATAATAATAATAATAAAGAAAGCCCAACGAAATTTATTAAGAGATAATATCTTAATATCTCTGACATTAGCAACAAAAAATCGTATCCAATTTATTTTATATTCCCAATGTTTTGAATTTTTAAGAAATATTTTGTGTGTGTGTGTATATATATATATGTGTGAAGTACATGAAGAATAAAAACGGAATTACCGTTTTCTTTCTTTTTTCTTCTACCATTGACAAATTCACTGTAATATCAAAGAAGTTAATAATTTAATATAATTTTAAATATTTTTGAATTAAATCTAGGCTTGATTTTTTTTTTGTAGAGATACAAATGAAACAATCATATCTAGAAAATGTATAGATTAAAAGTAAAAAAAAATTTTTTATATATCATTTTTAATTCAACATTTTCTTCGTATAACAGATTAATTTCTTAATATCCGTTTAAAAGTTAAAAGGAATTTTTGTTTATCCGAAAAAAAGTTCATTTAATTTTGATAGACCATTGTTTTAATTATTTTTGCGATATATTAATTGCACGTGTGACGTGTTCTTATTAATTTATATAATAAGCTAACACGTAATACTATAGTTTTGTCTGTATTCAGGAACATTATAGGATTGGTATTAACTCATAATTGTGGAAAATGACGTGACAAGTCGAACGGATGGTTAGTAACCGTATGAGTCATTCGTGCAATCAACAAACGTTCTCGATTTATCTTATTTTCGTGTGATTCTACTACGTTACAGCTTTGAGCACACACACGTTCGTTCTTCGAACATTTGGATAACATTACCATCGCATTATTTCTTCACGTTTATTCTCCTTTCTAGATTCGATAAGAGCACTGGGATTCTTTCGCAATATTGTTACACATCGATATATATATATACGCAGTCTATCTAGCTATTATTCAAAGAAAGAGATAATATTCCTTCCTTTTATTTGGTTTTCTTATTTTATTTTTTATTATTATTATTATTATTTTTTTTTTTTCATACCCATTGTTCTCCATATTTCTAAAATTTTATTTAATCCGAGTTAATAATAAGTAAAACGATTGAAAGTAATTCGAATGAGAAATAAAATAAATAGAAAGATTTATTGATCGGTTATCAAAATAATAGCTGAATATGACGTAAAATCAATTAGGAAATATTAAAAATTGTAAGAAGAGATATATGTATGTATGTATTTTAAATGTGATATACTTTGTAAAAATTTGTGATATTTTTCATATTTTTTTTTTTTTTTTTTTTTTTTTTTTATTATATAGGATAATGCAAAGTAAGTGGAAGATGGACCTTTTCATATTGGACATGAAATTATAATTTGAATGTCGTGTTTTTTACATGACGAAGTCGTAATTTTGTTTTGCTGCGTATACATCTGATTTTTCTTTTCTCATTTTCCTTTACGTTTCTTTTTTTTTTTGTAATTCGCGATTGGCAATGAAATCGTAGATTTATTTTTTCACGTATTTATATAAATAAACAAAATACACCTACACACATACACACACGGACACACACGTACATACACATATAATGGTTACGTATTTACATGGAAATTCGACTTATTACATTAGATCTGAGTTATGCCATATTTGTTATTACTATTCGCGATATAATAATTCTCGTTAAAATTTTTCTCCCAATGAATATTGATTATAATTTTTTCCCCATTTCCTATTTTTTTATTTCACTGTTAAAGAACATTGCTCGCAGTTATTTAACTCTTTGTACTCTTCCACTCGGTCGTATCCAACGTGACACAGTATTTAATTAGTAGACCAAAGCAGTATGGAACATCATTATTTATTCGAAAATTATATCGAAAGTATATAAGAGTCATATTTTCTCGGAAATTATTTCAGTTGGCAATTTGAATTCGTCGTTAAATAAGTATTGTTAAAATGAGACATCGGGTATCGACTATCTAATGGTAAAAAGAGAGAACTTTTTATTAATTAGATACAACGTTACGTGACGAGATGAGTGTAATAAGAGTCAAAGGTTAATTGGGTACGGTAATTGAGCGATATCATACGTTCGTTATAAGTTCACGTAGATTAAAATTCTTTAGAAGAAAAAAAAAAAAAGAAAAAAAGAAAAAGAAAAAGATTAAAAAAAAAAAAAAAAGTTAGTGTTACATCCGAAGGATAGCTGATTTATCGTGAAGGTTTGTCGTACGTGTGGCCTTTCGAAGAAAAATACTCCTACGATAAGGGGGTCTACGCTTACGTAAAAGCATGGAATCTCGAAGATCGAGGAATCGCAAGCGAAAGCTCTTTCTTCTCGACTTGAGAATCCTTCGTTCGCTCGCTCGCGGCGTCGTCGGTTTGTTTTTCCTTCTCTTTCTCCTCTTTCTTTCTTTTAAGAAAAGCTACCGACGTTGACATCGGGTAAACTTTCTTGGCTAGATAGACCATTTCTAAAAGAGAGATCGCGAAAGCGGTGGAAGGAGGAATGCGATAAAGAGAGAAAGAAAAAGAGAGAGAGAGAGAGAGAGAGAGTAAGAGAAAGGAGAAGAGGATGGATAGCTTCCGAACAAACACACGCGCGACTCTTCGAATCAAAGCGCGAAATCGACAGTTCGAAGCGTTCGTTATTAGCACCAACGAATTTGAATGTCGTCGATATTCCGCGAGAGGACTGCTTCTGTTTTAGAGTTAATGAAAGTCAAATTATCACGAATAACGACGACTCTCCTCGTTCCTACGTTATCACGATAACGACAGATCGATAGAACTTTTTCGAGAGAATATTTTGCGCCTTTTCATAGATACTTTTTATATCATTTCCTTATTAAATTGAAACATTGTAGATATATCGTATCTATATACCAGTAATATATATATATATATATATATATATATATATATATCCCAATGAAAAATGTCCATTAGGATTATTATAAAATCTAGTAATTTTTTTTTTCTTTTTTTTAATTGGGGAAATTCTTAGAGTGAAGTCTTTATCATAAATTCATTAATTTTGGGTTAAGAGGAGATATAAAAGGACTGACAATTCTTCTAAAAATTTTCAATGGCAAACAGCCGTCAAGTGGAAATGTCATTTGAAAGATCTTTTGATTTTGTCTTTGCAATAATACTTTTTCCTTTGTCGAATAAATAATTTTCCGAGAGGAATATCTTTCGAAGTTTCAGGGTGAAAACAATCTTTATTTTATTAAATATTCAAAATGCGTATCGTAAACCTTCTACAAGTAATAAAGTCTTTGTTCAATGTTACGTCGAACATTTTACGGTATATCCGGTGTTATTAAATGTTCAAAACGTATATCGCCGACCTCCAACCAGTAATAAAGTCTTTGCTCAGTGTTACGTTGAACATATTGCAGTATATCCGATGTATTTCGGCGAATTTGTGGGCAGGTAACAAAATGGTTGATCTCATTATTTTCACTCGCATTATTTGATCAAATGGTCGTAATTTAATTTTATTTAATATTATATTTCTTCATTTATCATAGAAAGCATTGAAATTGATATGAATATATATATATCGAAGGAAGAAATGTTATTCCTACGTTACACAGTTTCAATACGGCAGTTTTAAAACCAGCATTTTCTTGATTATTCACACTCTTGGATACTTTTTGTTTTCCACAAGGTATATTTCTAATCCATAATACACACACACACATATATATATATATATATATATATATATATATACCATCCAACCGGTCAAAGAATGTCGTGAGATTACACCGGATGTACTGCAAAAAGGTGTAATATTGAGCAAAGACTAAATTATTACTTGAAGTTAACGACGATATGCATTTTGAATATTTAATAAAATAAAAGTTGTTTTTAATCTGAAACTTTGAAATGGATTTTTCTTTTTTCTTTTTTTTTTCAGAAAGTTATTCAGTCGAGATTAATTAAGCAAAAAAGAAAAAAAAAAGTAGCACCATTAAAAGATCTTTCAAACGATATGCCACTTGACACGTGTTTGTCATTTAAGATAATCGATAGGGTTGCCACTCAACTTACGAGGTTTGACTCAAAGTGAGTGAATTTATTACGATAAGGATCTGTTTTCTCTTGAAAAGAAAATTGATCTGCCTTGGGGTTTCTCGGGGAGAAAAAAAAGAAAAAAAGAAAAAAAAAAGAAGAAATCGCTAGATCTCGTAAGAATAATCCTGGTCGACACTTTTCGTTAGATGCATGTGTTTTAAATTGAGTCATTTGATCGATCGATCGATCGAGAAGTCGAGAAGTCGTACAATTATTAAAGAATATATCGATCAAACAGATCTCTCAATTCTTATAAAATGAAATTAATGTAGATAAAGTGACTTTTCTAAAGAAATTTATAAGTGGTAAAATTCGTAAATCGTTGTGATTGCTTTTCGTGTGTCATAGAGACGATCGGTTTATTAACTTCAAAAGTTAACTTGATAAACTCGTAAGAACATTTCGTATTGGTAGAAGCTAAAGACGACGTAGACGTCAACTTCTAGGATATTCAATTTTGACATTGAGTAAAACGCAGAGAAAGGAGAAAAGATTAGCTGTCTTTATCCGACAAGTTGTAATTAGCTCGCAGTGTTATGTAGGTCTTTAATTCGTTGGTCAAGTTCAAACTTTCTTGTAATATCTCAAAGCAGATGTACAAAGATTTCTTACTTATTGACCTTTTGAGAATAATTTTTTCAAAAGAATAACGATAACACGAATATTATCGATTACGAAAGAAAACACGAGAAATGCTTTTTTTTTCAATAATTCAGTCGTTTTTTTTTATAATAAAGATAATTATATTTATTGAAACGATGATTAATAATAATCATATATACATATTTCAAAGTATGATCGATTAATAAGAATCAACGATACTTATGAATAATCTTTATAAATAATGTTATATAAACCATTCAAGTCACTTAAGTTATATAAAATCTAAATATCTAATTATCTCAAAAAGTATTTTCTTATGAAAATATTTAACATGAATAATCGTCATAACATAGATCAGACCAAACGAGATGATAACTTTGAATGATATGTATTAATTAATGGACATTGTATAATGTTTACGTCTCTTTGCGATTCTTTTATCTCTCTCTCTCTCCCTCTCTCCCTCTCTCTCCCTCTCTCTCTCTCTCTCTCTCTCTCTCTCTCTTTCTTTCTCTCTATTTTGAATTGGAGTTTTAACTTTTTAATTAGTTGAGAATCTTATATATATATATATATATACATATATATATACATATATATATGTATCCTATTAAATTAAAACTAAACAACATTCGATGATTCTTGAACTTATTTATATTAACATAGACTGTTTGATTATTAATACTACATATAGTAATAGCACTATCGGATATCATTGTAGATTTACAATCATACTATTCGTCGATGGTTTCAAATCGAAAGATTTATAAAATTGAACAATAATTAAATCAACCGATAATTCTTGTTTACGTAATGCAGTCGAAAGATATCGACTAGTGAATTTCCATTTTAATTACGTGAATCCACATATACGTGCGTGTAATTAACAGAAATTTTAGTAGAAATCGGAGATGTTCCTCCAGTAGCGAGGTCAAAGGAGGGGAGGGGGAGTTAGTAACACGTGCCGAGATTCTATAAAATGTTAAACTAACGATTTAATTACACATCGCAATTATTCTCTCGAATTATCGAACACATGTGCTTTCGTTGCTGGAGGGCCAATCTAAACTGAAACTTTTTGCTCGACAAAAAGTGACACCTTTTTTCTTTCTTTCTTTCTTTTTTATTTTTTTTTTGTTTTTTCTCTTTTTCTTTTCTATTTTGTTTTATTTTTTTTTCTCTTTGCTTCGCGATTTCGCCGAAGAATTCTAATTGAAATAGAAGTATCCGTGTATATATGTTTGTATTATGAATGTACATAATATATAAGTATCTATATGCGTATATCTAAAGTACATCGTCTGAGAGTACATTTACACTTTCCAACTCGAGCTCGAAAGTATTTTCTACCATTCACGAAGCGTTAACCTTTCAAGAAATGCCTCGAAACAGATTAATCGAGGATAATCGTTCACTGTATTCATTATTTCTCTGTTTAAATTTATATAACTCGGTCTAAGATAGATCGATTTTAATGATATTAACGCGATCACAATAAGATAAATAAATCTATGAGATTTGTATATTCTTTCGTTATAAAAATTTCTTGAAAAAAATTGTAAAAATTTTCCTTCTGTATTTTCCTTCTCTTTTTTTTCTGTTCTGTTCTGTTCTTTCTTTTTTTTTTTTATCGGTGCTACATTGAAAAATTATTTTCCTTTTTTTCTTTTTATTTTATTTTTTCACATACATCTCACACGACATATAAATGAAGAAAGCACAAAAAACTTAATCATAGTAATCGAATATTAATTTCTATGAATGAGTGTACTTAGATATGTACATCGAATTGTTAAGTGTTAGTTGCCGCGTGTTACACGGCAAATCTCAACTCTCTTATGAATTACACTTCGATTAATATAGTACTGTCGATTTGTCGTTAATAAGCTTAAAGCTAGTACATTGCATGGCGCATATAAATACGTAGTTGGTTCGTCGAATAAATCGACTGAAAGCTTTTCCCTTTCATCGTTTTCCTCCGATTTTCCAGGCTCCAAATTCCAATTCTATGACAATATTCGTGAACACATATAATATTATGTACTTTTAAAACAATACCGAGAGTAATTGTTATATCTATTTTTCGTTTTAAATAAAATATCTTTTTTTCGTTTTAAATAAAGTCAAGTTTGTATTAATTAAAAAAAACAAAAAGCAAAATATTTTTTATTTTCTACCTGAAACATTAATTTGTTGAGAATTTTACAAATAATAAAATCTCTTATTTCTAATTAATTTTCATTGGAACAATGTTTATAATTACGTTAACATTGTGAATCAATATTATAGGAATTAATTATAGGAATTAATTAGAAATTATAGAAATTAATTTATTACAATATTTATTTTTTTACATTGTTTATATATATATATAAATTAGAAAATATATAAATTCTTTGAATTTTAATTCGTAAGAGATAAATCAAAGATAGACTTATCCATTGTTTTAGAATTATTATTAGAATGCACGTTGTGATTTAATTAATCAATGTTTTGCGTTATTTGAAATTTTTCAGATTCAAAGCTGAGAGACGGGACAAGCTCAGATCCGCTACCGGTGGTAAGAAGGAGACCGGCAAAAAATTTGCGCGCGCGCACACACAGAGGTGATGTCGAAGATGATATTCTATTAACAAACAAGCGTGGATATTAACCGATTGTCGAAGCGAAGTGTATTAACGTTTTATTAACGCCATGTAAGCACTTCTTCGCTACTCTTACGGCCTACGCAGAAAAGGAAATACTATGACGATGGAGGAGGAACAACGGCGGCCATCTTTGCGTGACAAACGAAAAATTATTAACGGTAAGTATGAATGTCTAACAATAACGAACAACTTTGTTATTTTATTGCACGCTTTTGTCCAATAAAAACAACAGATCTTCTATCGCATCATGTAGGAGTACTGGATAAGAAGCAGGCAGGTACTTACTTACATCGTTTGAAGAATCGATTTGTCCACTTTTTTCGTCTCGATTTCTTGCCGGTCACGTTAATTTTTCAAAGAAAAGATCTTAAAGGAAACGTCGATCAAAATTCTCGTACAATCGATGAGATGGAATAAAGATTAGATAAAAAAAAAAAAAAGAAAAAAAAAGAAAAAAGAAAAGAAAAGAAGAAATAAAAAAGAAATGCAAAGAAAGAATACACTCGGTTCCTTTTTTTTTTTCTTTTTCTTTTTCTCCCTTTTTTTACCCTAGAAAAGTTCTTGAATATTCATGAGGTGTAGCTCGTGTAAACCTTCGCGAGCTCGCAGAGCCGGTGCATTTGGAAACATAAAAAATTCCTATCCCCATCAGCGTTGCTCAAAATTCCGTTGAAGTGCTCCCAGTTTTCTCCAACATACGTGAATCATCTACAATAACGATTCCTTGATACACATTGTACAGGATGTGTGTCCTCGTAATTTGTCGTATTAATTGATAATTTATTTACTGTTTATATCTACACTGTATATTTCGATATATTTCGAATAAAAGCATCGGTAACAAGGTATCGGCGAGAGAATCGAGTGCGGTTTCGAAAATCGTGAATCGTATTCATTGTGTGCTTCGAAAATGGCGCAGATTCGATGTTTTCGCATAAAAGCGTAAGTATCGACGTAGACGTAGCGTGAAATTGGAAAGCAAACGAATGCGTGATAATCGATGCGACAAATGAAAACTGTGCTTGTTCGACCTACTGAATATAAGTGGTAGTGAGAGTGGAATATACATTTTGTGTATGAACAAATCATGTGCATGAGTGTGTGCCTATGATTCAGAACCATCTAGTATTCCTTTTATATATTTCCTGCGTTTATTTCAGCCTTATTTTTTCTCTCTCTCTTTTTGTTACTCTGTTTTTTTTTTGTTATTTGATATTTCCGTTTCTCTTTTACTCAATATTGGCGGTGTAAATAACTATATATTCATACATACATACATACATACGTACATGTGTATGTGTATATTTATCATTAAACTTAAATTTTCATAATGAACGAATTTTGTTTAAAGAATTTCTATGGACTTTGAGCTCTTATAAATTTTTTCCTTTTCTTTTTGTTCTGTTTTATTTATTTATTTATTTATTTATTTATTTATTTATTCTTTTTTTTTTTTAAACGATCGAAATGACCTTACCTTACCTTATTCAAACGAATTTCCTTATCCAAGGTGAAGAGTCATCATCTACTTAGTATTCACCTTCATGGACATCTATAATTTGTATTCTATTTGCACTTTTCTATTTTATACTTTTCCACGACAGTCGCGGAACATAACGACCGAGTAATCTATCCGTCTATTTATAGATGACCGTCTGATAGTACTGTACTACCAGTCGATTTTGAAACGTCGTTCGCCACAAAAGGTGGTTAACCTGAACCCTTTTTTCATTATTGAATAAAACGTTATTTGTAGTATACCAAGAGATGATAATCCGCCTTTGTATTTCAGTTTTTGCAATTTGTGTCGGAAAATAAAGTAACAAGTTTCTTATAATCGAAAACATACATACATACATACATACATACATAAATACATACATACATACATACATACATACATACATACATACATACATACATACATACATACATACATACATACATACATACATACATACATACATACATACATATATATATATTTATATCCATATAACATGGTATATAATAATATATATGTCTATATATTTTTTTTTTAGGACAATTATTTTTTTTTACATTATGATAAAAAATAACTGAAATTGGTACGACGCAAAGATTTTATATATTTTGAAAATAAAACAAAAATATTATACTAAACTAAAGAATTATTCTAATGGTATAGAAATTAGTTGATAAACTAAACGTAGTAGAAATATTTTTCAAACGCACATAACATAATCTTATCTACAAGTTAAACATACGTATTCGTTTTAAAAAGTCCAAAAAAAAAAGAAAAGAAAAAGAAGAAGAAAAAAAAAGAATATTTCTCCAAGTTCTGTTAAAACATATTTTAACAGAAATTATTTGAAATCATTATTTAAAATTTCAAATATCAAATTTCGAATGTATTTTGTGATTGACTCTATATACCGATGGATCATTTGATATTAATTTACTCAGGTGGTTCGAAAGAAAAAGAATGTCGTATGTTCGTTGATAGCAATACTTTTCTTAGGACAATTGAAAAAAGAAAGAGAAATTAAAAGAGAGAGAGAGAAAAAGAGACAGAGAGAAAGAAAGAGAGAGAGAGTGAGAGAGAGAGAGAAAAAGAGACAGTGAGAAAGAAAGAGAGAGAGAGAGAGAGAGAAAGAGAAAAACTTGACCTTGAGAAAAAAGAGTCAGTCTTTCCTTCGTTTGAGTTCAATCGTCATTCGAATCGTAATTACGTATCGTGAAGCATACGTAATGTATGTATAGCAACATATCCGCTGCACGAAGCTGCTTTAAGAAGAGAACGTATAGACGATTGGCACGAGGCTATGCTCCTCTTGCATAATCCTCATGCGCATGTCCGTGCATAAGAACACGTTACTTTGTACCTTGCACGCGGAACGCATCGGCAACCTTTAACTTTCTTGCTCGAAGGCAAAAAAAAAAAAGAAAAAAAGAAAAGGAAGAGAAGAGGAGGAGATGGAAAAGAAGAAGCTCGAACAAAGGCAAGCCTTTCTTCGTCGTATGAGAATCGATTCGAGTCAGTACGATTACTCTTATCCCTCATTCTCCTTTTCTTCCTCTTCGATCGTGAAGAGAAGAAGAGTTCTCTCGTTGACCCCTTAAACCGAGGTTAAAGGAAAAGAAATTTTCGATTCTTCTTGGTTTACTTTGAAAAGAGATACCTCAGACCCTGGCTATTCTCTTTCGATTTACTCCATTTCGAAAATTTCTTTGTACGGCAAAATGAAGAAAGTTAATACATTTATTGCCAAACGTCGAACATTATTTGATCCTTTATATTTATTCATATAAACATGATCAACGTGACTTACGCAATATCTGATTTTACATATGAGTTTATAGAAATCTTAAATTATTAGGTGATTTTTAATGATTTTATATTGACATTGATCGATATGAATTTAACGAATTTGTTATATATTTTATAATGGGAAAAGGAAAGCATTTTAATGTACTTGTCAATGTGCTAAATGTTTAATTATTCATTATTCATTAAATATATGCGCATATTAGACTGCGATAATCAATGATGATGAAAGGATATCAGATATAGGCAGATATAAAAATATATAAAATATATATAATGAATTCTATTACGATTTTAGGATTTACTTTTGTATTTTCTCTTTCATTTTATTTTTATTTTCCTCTCTCTCTCTCTTCCTTTCTTTTTTTTTAGTTTCTCTTTTAATTATGAGATATTAGCTTGTACAACTAGCTTTGGAAGTAAACACGTTAACATAGAATACTATTCCCGCGGGATTTATCGTCGACGTTGAAATATTCATCGAGAGAGGACAAAGAGAAAGAGGAGACAGAGAGAACTATTCTCGGTCTATTTATCGGTTCGTCGCACGACGACACGCCTCGACGTGCCTAACGACTTTTCTATCTTTCCATCCTCCTCAACTCGCCTCGACTCGCTGTCATTTCGGAGATACCCTCTCCGTAGCGCGAGTTTGCGGAAAGCGAGAAAACGAGAACGAATAAGTCGGCCGTGAGAATCTTGTCGACGTTGAAGAGCAAATAGAATCGGATTTCCCGTCTCTTCCATTCTTACCATTTTCCCCGCCCTTCAAAGTTCCTTATTTCTTTCTAGCGAATCAACTTGTTGAACGTCGATCAATCGGTCCATTTTAAAATTAATTATATATATAATTTTTCGAATGTTTATTTTCGATCTATTTGTAATATAATTTGTGTTATTATTTTTATTTTTATTCTTGTTATTGTTATTATTATTATTATTATTATTATTATTTGCAAGGCGCTTGAAAAAGTTTATATACATGTTAAATATATAATAAATTTTATTCGATTAATAGTAAAGAAAAAAAGAAAAAAAAGTAAGTATATATATATATTCATTTTAATTAAAAATATCCGGCATCATTTTTCTACAATCTTTTGCCACTTTAAAGGATTATTGTCTGATCTTGTTATTTCTAAAAAAAAAAAAAAAAAACATCTTTTGAGACAATGAAATTATCTACTCATTTTCGAATTTCTCGGTATTATCAAATCATATTGTATCGGACAAGCGAATTGTCTTATCAGATCAGATCGATCAAAATAAATGAACATCAGAACGATGGACAATGTCCGACAAGTAATAAAGTGATTACTGAAAAATATTTCCTCTAATAAGGTTTCTAACATCTCCAATTAGATGTAATGAACGTTAATGTTTTCGATTTTAACTCTAATTATGGTTTTCTTTTTTTTTTTTTTTTCTTTTTGTTTTCGTTCTTTTACTAGCAGCAGCAATACGAGGTTTAGTATTATCTGACTGATGCAGTTTGATCGATCAGTTGATACAGAATCCATTTACTTATCTTCTAAATTTTCTCCCCATTGATTTCAACCGCCGAGAGAAACGGTTGATGCATTAACTCCAAGTTTAACTCAGCAAGCTCTTCCAATGATTGAGGAGGGGGATCTTTATCAAGAATTTCTTCTTGCAATTCATCGTTCTCAAATTCTTTCGATCTTCTAGAACGCACTTTGTCATTAACGTCCATTTCACCATTTCTACAAATCTTTTAAATCTCTCCTCGCACACGTCGGCGATTACAATCGTTCTCTTCGTAGATTTTCACGGATGATTCGTTTTGTATTGCGCCGTGATCTTTTTCTTTTTTCTTTTTTCTTTTTTTTACTGATTAAAAATAAAAAGAAACAGCATACAAGTGGCATAGATATGCACTTTATCGAGGTTTCACTTTTACCTATAATCGAAATGATATTGCGTTGTTACTTAAGATGCCGTAAATAAATTTTTAATTCGTGATTATGCGTCTTCTTAAATTTATAAAGGAAAAAAAAAAGAAAAAAAAAGAAAAGAAAAAAGAAAGCTCCCAGTAACTTCCACTTATTTACAATCCGACGAATTTTTAGAAGTACATGATATTTCTCTTCTGATCGTTAAAAACGGTGTAAATCAATATTCTTAGTTTTACGGAAAAACGTTTTTAATAATTATAAAGTGGAATGTAAAATCGAGGATTACATCTTAGATAAGAAAAGTTGATAACATATTGTCTCGTTTTATTGGATGTCAAAAAAAAGAAATGTACGTCATTATTTTATTTATTTTATTTTTTGAAAATGACGACTTATTTTAATCAAAATTTTTAATTTTACTTATATTTATTTGATTATACAATTGAACGTTCGCAGGATTACGTTATTATACGTAATAATATAAATCATAGAGTAGCACTTTAAATAGTATAAGTGTACTTATATTATACTTAGAATTAAAATCAGGGACAAAATAAAATAATTCAACTTATATATCGATTTTTTTTTGTCATTATATTGTATTTTTGACATATACTGGACCCGTCGATCAAAGATTTCTTTCTGATTTTTCTACTTTTTTTGTTCTTTTTTTCTTCTTTTTTTATGTATATATATATATATTTACAAAATCAAATTTAAAATCGACGATGAAATTATGATCTTTCAAAATTTATTATCTCTCAATTCTCGTCACATTGAAATAAATACTTTTTATATACATGTAACAAAAGTAAATTATTATTCGTAACAAATGAAAATTTCTTTCGATCTGATAGTAATAGATAAATGTATAATGCATATGCGAAAGTATATCTATAGTTTATCATGATGTCATCGTATCGTCATTTCTAAATGTAAAAGGAACTTTCGTATATAATTAATCGTTCTTCTGTAATAGGAGATTTTTTTTTTCTTCTCTTATAACGTATAAAATACTTTTCCCTTCACTCTTTATCTTTTTTCCCCCATCAAAACTGTAAAAGAAAAGGAAAGAAATTCTATCGAACGTCGTTGTTGAAAAGTTGATCTCGACGGTGACAGAAGGTATCTCTTTCCCTTCGTCCCTCTCTCTCTCTCTCTCTCTCTCTCCCTCTCTCTCTCTCTCTTTCTATCCTCTCTCCTCAGGAATTTAACTCGGATGCTGTTTTTTCGCAGAGTTCCTTAGTATTTCAATGAATCTCACGCTCCCGAAGCTTTCGTGACTCCCACAGGATACTTTTTCTCTTTTCTTCTTACGCGAAGCTCTTAAGGGATTAGTATGTACTTTGTGTTCTTTGCTTTTTATCTTTCTCTCTCTCTCTCTCTCTCTCTCTCTCTCTCTCTCTTTCTCTCTTTCTCTCTTTTTCTCTCTCTCCTCCCTTTATTTTCCATGAACCAGGTGGATCAAATCAAAGATGCATCTCGCCGTCCTTTCAACTTTCGTCATTTCGTAGATTTACTAAAGAACATCCGGTCTTTTCTGTTTTTTTCTTCCCTTTTTTTATATTATTTTCTTTTTTTTTGTTTTTTTTTGTTTTTTTTTTTTCTAAAGCGCACAAACGAGTTGAAAATGGATGGAAGTTTTTTTCTTATCTTATCAAATTAACGACGACATTTGAAAATATTATAAAGAACGACGATAGCAACGGGGACTTAATAAGGATTTTAAAGATCAAGAGTCGATCCGACTCCGAAAAATGCATTTACACCTGTTGAATGATTTTACGATGCCTTCTTCTATTTTCTCTCTCTCTCTCTCTCTCTCTCTCTCTCTCTCTCTCTCATATTCGCGACGTCTCGTTTATTTATTTCTTTTTTTTCTTTCCTTCTTTGTTTCTTTTTCTTTCTTTATTGCTTTCTTTTCCCACGTGACCGACCGACGACGAGAATTGACCTTCAAGATAATCGTCAATTTAAACGAAGAATTTTCACTTTTCAAATGGAAATCTTTAGAACGAATCGAATTGATTCGCCCTGCTAAATTTGCTAATACTTTTGTTTTTTTTGTTTTGTTTTTGTTTTTTTTCTTTCGTTCTTTTCGTTTTCTTTTTCTGTCTACTCGTTTCTCTCTCTCTCTCTCTCTCTCTCTCTCTCTCTCTTTTATCAAGAAGCACGTCGTAATCGAAGATAGAGGGAGGAAAAAGAGAGAGAAAGAAAAAAGGATTCGTTCGTGCGGAAGTGTCACGCGTGAGCATTAAGAATTCCGTGAGCGAAGAGAAAGCGGCCGTAAATCTTGGGATAGATGGAGCAAGTACCTTACGTTTGAACTTTAGACATTATTTGCATAAATATAATGGCAATACGCGTCTATGAATAAAGGGGAATCTATATTCTCTATATTCTATCATGGATTGCTGAAGCTTGAAACGTATAGTATGTTTAGTCCATACGACAGATATCAATCGTGGTGTTAATATCTCTTTTCAATGAAGAAACATTTCTTCCCATCCTGTGGTCATCCTTTCACCGGAAAGGTAGAAAAAGATAGATAGATTGATAAGAAGATTGATAGATCAAATTTATTATGCTGTAAGTTAATGACCCATGCAGGTTATTCATACCGGTACGAGGAATTCAAACGTAAACCAGTTTATAGGATATAAAAAAAGGCATAAAATATAAAAATTTTAACGAATACGTTGTTGTTATTGTTGTTGTTGTTGTTGTTATTATTATTATTATTGTTATTGTTATTATTATTTTTCTTCTTATTATTATTATTCTTATATACGATATTTTTATCGACAGGCATTTAAATCGAACAATAGTATAATTAGTGATCGCAAAAAGTGATTGTAACTAATCTGATTTTTCTTTTCTTTTTTTCTTTTTAACGACATGGAATAACATTGCAGATAAATGAATTTATATTCTTTAACGAACAAAAAAAAAGATAAATAAATTGCAAGGTAAAAGTAAAAGTAAAGTTTAACGCTTAAAAATGGAAGAATTAAAAAAGATTTATACGTTTCTTGTTCTTTCCTCAATGAATAGATTAATAAATCATTCGAAAGAAATTTCTTTTAAAACTTAATATAGATGGGTGTGGATTGATTTACGAAGGAAAAAAAAAAGAAAAAGAAAAGAAAAGAAAAAGAAAGAAGAAGGAGCAAAAAGATGAAAAAGGAAAAGAAAAATTAAACTCCCATCTCTCGAAACTCGTTTCGATTACGCTCAATCGTTGTTATCTCATGTCTTGCTAAAACCAGTCTTCGATTTTTTTTTCGACTGCAAAAGATATTTTCACTTTTCTAAACGGTCATTGCACGTAGTTATAAATACATACAGACTTATAAGATACACACGAGAAAGAGGAATGAGAAGAAGAAGAAGAAGAAGAAGAAGAAGAAGTAGTAGTAGTAGTAGTAGTAGTAGTAGTAGTAGAAGAAGAAGTAGTATTAGTAAGTAATAGTAGTGGTAATAGTAGTAGTAGTAGAAGACGAAGAAGGAAGAGAAAAAATACGAAGAACCAGCTTCGTTGCCGCTGCAGGCTAGTTTCGCTTTCCTTCGGAAACCTGTCTATAGAATCTTTTTAAAAGACGAACGAACGTTCGTGGTTTGGCTTCGAGTCGAGTCGAGTCGAGTCGAGTCAAGTCGAATCGAGTCGAATCAAGTCGAATCGTATCGACATCGAAGAAAACTATCTGGAAAGGCGGCACGGCTTCGTATGTAATTAAGAAATTCTATACTTTAAGTTATATAATACACCGATGGAATATTGACATTTGATTAAAATAATGTAAATATTTTTTTATAAAATTTTAAATACAATAGTAGTACTACCAGTAGTAATAATAGTAGTATCAGTAATGGTAGAAGTAGTAGTTCGTAATTATGTATGTTTTTTTATTTTTTTTTTTTTTTTCAAACACACGCTTACGATCATTTACGATCAGTCGTTCGCAGTAAATCTTTTTTCTTTTCTTTTCTTTTGTTCTTTTTTTTCTTTTTTTTTCTGCCTTTTTTTCTTTTTTTTTTTTTTTTTTTTTACATCTTAACGCCTGAAATAAGGAATGTAGATACATACTTACGATAGTAAAGTCATTAATTTGTTTATTTAAAAAAATTAATTACCAACTTTATATTGAAATTTATGACCGTCCGTTCGTCTGCGAACGACATCCTTTCTCCGTCGAGTAATGATAGACTGCATTGTTGTTGTATCATCGGATCCGAAGCTTCACAGATAGCATAGAGTTAAGCATCGTAGGCATCATTTTCTAGATTATAGATAATCATCGACGACAGGATTGAATATTTTCTGTTAAATATATTACGTAAACTCGATGGAAATTTTCGTAATAAGAAAAAAAGAAGAAGAGAAAAGAAAAAGATACGAAAAAAAAAAACAAAAACAAAAAAAGAACAAAAAAAGAAACAAACGATATTTCATTTATGTGAATAAAAATCGTTAATTTCTATTACATTGAAACGTTAAATATTTATTGATAAGTAATTTCTTGTTGATAATAATTTTGACATCGTGCCAAAATATGTACATTGGATATGTCTCTCTCTTTCTTTTTCTCTCTTTTTCTCTCTCTCTCTCTCTCTTAGACATTATATATCTACTATATAGGTAGTGGTGATAGGCGATAAAATTCAATTGCAGGAAACAGGTAGCACGATACTCGAGACCTCGAGACATTCGAGCATCTAATTAAGCGAAGTAAAGCAAGAGAGAAGGCGCAAAGTAAGAAAAGAAGTGAGAAAGGAGGTGAGAGGCAAGTCCGTCTATGTATATGTTACTTTGATATATACTATCTGAATATATACGTTCGGGAACGCTTCGAGATAGAGGATTAGAAGAGAATTATTATTATAGCAGGAAACGGTTTCAGTACGATGAAATTCGAAATGTCTGGAATAATAAAAGATAGAAACGTATCGTTACGAAATAATTGGAAATATTGGGGAGGAGTGGTGGTGGAGGAGGGATGGGAGGGAAAAAAATAATGTATTTGATGAGAATCGTATAGGGAAGATATGATAACTTTAAAAACTTTATAAATAAAAATATTAAATATGACCGATCCTTATTTGCACGAAGAAAAAGTAGAAGCGAAATACGAAATAGTCGTCTGGTTCGTTCCAACGAATATTATTTTTTTTTTCTTTCTTTTCTTTTTATTTTATTTTTTATTTTTTTTTTTCAATTTTTCTTTTTTTTCTTTTTCTTTTTTTTTTTATTCGAATACGTTTAATATACCACGATCATTGCGAAATGTTCAAAGATTTTTTTGTTTATATATGTAAAAATATAAATCGATAAAAAGTATACTCTACATATGTAAAAAAATACGAATTTTGATGAAATTTATTTTTCAAATATTTTGTAAAATCGTCTATACGATTTTTCCTCGTTATTTATATTCGCTTTATCATCATCGATTCTTTTTTCCTCGTAAAATTAAAATAAACAAAAGAAACGAAACAAAAAAGAGAACGTGAGGGGTTAAAGTGAAATTATTGATAAATTGTCATTTTAGTTTTCATATAAAATTATTTTCCATCCAAATCACTTTGACGTGTATACATGTACAATTAAATAAGTAATAATTTTTATCCAACGTACATTGTATATTTATATACATTTATTCGTACGATATAATCAAATGCCGCTTCTATTGAACTTGAATGAAATTTTATTTAAAAGAAAGATAAAACAAAATCAAGGATCTATGTTAAATTTAATGATCGCATGAAAATAATCCCTCATTGTTATATTAGAACTTAAGATAAATTTAAAAAGTACTTATGTCATCGTATTTAAATATTTCATCATTTCACTCGAGACAATAGGAACGTCGAAACGCACACATTGATAATCTCTCCTTATTTTTAAAACCGAAATTATAATTTTTTTTAAAAACATTCACTGCTGGGACGATGATAATTTATGTAGAACAATTTGTTTTCTTTTCTCTTTCTCTTTTTTTTTTTTTTTTTTTTGAATACTCAACTCCGGTTCCCTATTTTTTAAAGCAATAGATCTTCTTTGATAACGATATTTAAATAAATTAACATTTAAGTTTATGCTTTTAGAAAATAACTTTAGTACAACGAATATATTCATGTATGTACGTATCTATGTAATTTTATTTTTGATTCACGATATTGGATAAATATATATTTTATCGTGAGATCATAATTTTCAAGATCGACATTTCAAGATCGTCTAGTTTATATGTCCTGTTTAAATCAACCAATCGTTTATTTTTGTTAACAGTTTTAATTTAAATAGGATTGACTATTATATTTTATTATTATTATATCTGATATTAAGCCCATTAAAAATAGATTAATGTAAATCATAAAAGAGTGGCGTTTTGCATTCTTGTATCGGTGGACTTCAATCGTCACATTATATAACGTGCATCTGCTTTATCTCCGCACTTTAACTAGTATTTTCTTATCAACGTGACGAGGATCATAAATCACGGGTGTGTAAGTATATAGTAGTCGTAAACAGAGCAAGGCTTGCGCTATCTTTACTTTGCGACCATCTTTCCTGTTCACTCACTCACTCATTCTCTCTCTTTTTCTCTCTTTTTCTCTCTCTCTCTTTCTTCGTTTTATCGCATCCTACAATTATTATTGTTTATCATCAACGAAATCGATATACAAATTTGGAATGACCGACGTTTAACACATTCTTCACAATTATCTACATCATCTTTTTTTCTATCATAACATTTGTCAATTCTTTTATTTATATAACTAATGTAATTTTAATGTTTATCGCGAGAAAGTTCGCGCGCGAAACATGATTTTTTTACATACCGAAATATTCCGCAATAAATGTTTAACAGTTTTATTGGCTGGGGGATTCTGAAAAAAAGTTTTGTAAAAAAAAAAAAAATAGAGAGAGAAAGAGAGAAAAACAGTGACAAAGCTGGCGCGATAGGGCTTGTTTCAATGCACGTCGATAGAATCGAGCGAACAACGCGTCAATTGCGCAATGCGCGGCCCGCAATTCTCTGGTACTTTTCGATATGGAAAAAATTTATGTAAACAGCGCGAACACGTTTGCCTCACACTGAAATGAAAAACGTTTAAGGAATATTTTAATTAATCGTAAAAACATATAATATTATTACGAAGTGTCGTAAAGATAAACACTTTTTAATTTTAATACGAAAGAGTTCCGTTCGAAATTGTTTTTGGACGGGGACGGGCGAGGGGGGGGGGGTCATATGATATGTTCCACGAATTTGTTTCTTTTTCTTTTCGTTTCTGTTTTTGTCCGTCTTAGTACGGTCAGATAATAATCAAAGCAATGAAAATGAAGTGGAACAAGTGAGAGAATTCGCACATTCGTACTCTCAAAGCGACTCTTCGGTAAATGTTGAGAGCAGAAAAGCGGTATCTTCCAAAACACCGGAGCGAAAATTGCTACGAAGGTGCAATTTAGAGGCTGCGAAGTCTCGTTAATGTTATTCAACCGCACCGAAGCAAATGCTGCCCCGCCTGTTGCCGGCGCACGCGCGTATACTTACACTTTCGTTACTTTCACATACTAATGTGCGCGCGTTCGACCGCATTTGCGAAAGGTAAAATGAAATTTTCAAGGAGCACGAGGGGATGTTTTAAAATATCAACAAAACCGTGTTAATGTTATTTTATTTTTTGGAAAATATATTTTTTCATATTTTCTTTTTCTTTCTTTTCTTTTTTTTTTGTCTTGTTTTGTTTTTCTTTGTATACGCGCGTGCGTGTATTTTTGTTTAATACTCATTTTACAAGGAGAATATATTATGCGAATAGAGAAAAGAATTTTTCTTTTTATTTTTTTTATTTCTTTTTTATTTTATTTTTTTTTATTTTATTTTTTTTTTAATATTTGCCTTATATTTATTTTAAAGATAAAAATCGATTAGTTTGTGATTACTTTATTTTTTAATGCGCGTACTTAATGAGAATTTCGCGATTAATAATTTTTCTCGTAATATTAATTTGAAGAAAATTTTTTTCAATATTATAACCTTTATTAATTATACAACTTGGATATGTAAAAAGGAACTCGTTAACGAGTAGTAAATTAATCGGACTATAAACAATTTCGGACTTCTTCGAATATTTCGTCGAAACATTTATTTATTTTAGTTATCACTTTTTTTCGAAATTTTGTTTTCGTTCGAATAAACGGTATACTTTATTTTCTACTTTCCTTTTTGTTCTTTTTCTTTTTCTTTTTTCTTTCTTTTTTTTTTTTTTTTTTTCTTTCTTTTATTCTACATTCATTTTCACGCATAGATCGCGTTGACTGCCGGATATGACGTACGGGATTAGAATCGTCGGACAGTTTTAATTTCATTCTAGGCATCGAGTTGCATACGGATTCTACTTATATAACGTCGTCGTCATCATAGTTGAGATTTTCCTCTTCAAAAAAGTTTTTAACTCGTTTTCTATTTTATATTAATATTCATTCACAATAACCAAAGTTACGTTAATTGCAAGTAACTCGGTTTCACAAGGGAAACTGTTTACCAATCGCAAACCATTGATTCCCCTGCGTAATCAGAAGATCTATCGAACTTGTAATTAACTATTCCGTAAGCAGTCCAGAGATTTTCAAAAATTTATAATTTAATACATACGGGTAATTAAACATCGATTATTCTCTCGTCAATTCACGAATAATATTTCGAATCGTGAATTCAAGATGTCTCTCTAACGAACCCAGATCGAATATGATCTATGTTATCATTACGCGAACCGAATCAATCATCTGAAAGAGAAAAGAATTATAAAGAGCAACTAAAAGAGAGATCGATAAAATCGCAAATATAAATCATCCGCGTCGGAAACGCTAACGAGTGAACATTTATCGCGAATTTAAAGCAGATGGATCGATCGATTCACCGATAAAAATGAAGAGGACTTTTCTTTTTTTATTTCCAATGACAATTATTATTGAAAAGAAAAAAAAAAAAAAAAAAAAAGAAAAAAAATATTCCGATGAAGCAGTCAAATGTATAGTATAGCTCTTTCTCTCTCTCTCTCTCTCTCTCTCTGTTCTTTTTAAGTACAATTTTATGAAAGTTGTGCTTTTAGAAATGAATTAACGTAATAATTAAAAACAAATTTTACAAATTCTTAATAAACCCTTTTAAGCTTTACGTTACATTATCAACTATTCATAAACAAGATATAATCTATATTAAGATCAACAATCGATCGAATTAATTCTACGCTTATTAATAAATAAAATTAATAATATCCTGAATGAGATCATATATGAAAAATTTAATGATACATTTTCTAATATATTTCTTTATATGGAATCATTGTATCTATGTATCTTCAATGAGTATTACGATTATTAAGATCATCCAAGTATGGATTTCGATGCGTCACTAAGAGAAATAATTTAGGATAGATCTTCTTACCAAGGACAATTATGCGTGTGGGCCCCAGGTCATCTCTTCTAAATATAGTATCAACGCATATTGTCATTATCTTCAATTATCTTGAAAGCTAATGCGGATGCCTTTGTAAACACCCGCAATATCATATCCCAAACCACAACATCATGCGTAGGTAGAGACGTTACGATACTACTCGGTCTCCTCCTATCTTACCTACGCGTTAGTGGTAGTGGCGCAATGCAAAATTGATGGCTGCGAATGACGTATGCGGTCGCACATTAGAGTTGCACTTTAGTACGATGAAACGTTGGACGGCCTGCCTTGGTAGTTAACGTTTCGCTTAACCGCTGTTATCTCGGAACAATGAAGAGACTGGTACGCTTTAATCGATACTCCCGTTGGAAGGTTAATCGTTTACCAGTTATCTACCTATACGTTCACTGACAGACCTTGAATCGTACTATGACCCTTTAAAATCGATAATAATGAAAGATCGACAATCTTTCAATAGATTTTTCTTTTTTTGATAATTAATCTAATCTAATATAATTTCTATATATAAGGATAAGAAGATTTTTACGTCTTTTAATTTTTCATTGTTGCAATTTTTCTTTCGAATTAATTACTTAACGAAAAGTATCTTAAAATATATATATATATATATTTTTTTTTGTATTATAAGCGAGAAACTTTTGTGAAAATACTATGTATAAAACAAATATAAAAATATATTTGTTCGATAAAATCAAAATGTATCAATTTTTGAATTAAAACTTTAAGGAGCATGTGTTGAGTAATATGAGTGAACATATAGAAAATTAATCTCTTTCCAAGCATGTATAATTAAAATATCTTCGAAGCATATTATATGTAGATTCCATTTCATACCATATGGATATCCATTGGATTTATTCTTCGCATTGCTTTGATTTTGAGAATAATTAATTTATTTTTATCGTGTGCACGTTGCTATTGATTTTTTTTTCCTTTAAATTTTTTTTACCACTACCTACAAAGGCCTTCTTTCTTTTTCTTTTTCTTTTCTTTTTTCTTCAAATTGATAAGCTCTATCAATTTGATTGATTCAACTCTAGGGGAAAACGCATTAATCTACTCTGCACGAATTATATGAAAGTATCTATAAAAAAAAAAACAAAAAAAAAGTCTGGAGCATATAAACGAAGTAAAGAAACTTAATTAGTTCATCATGAAATGATTCAATTCAGTGTCTACAATTTTATATATAATTTCTCCCGACATAATGAATCAAAATGACAATTCAAATATATTTACGTTTTTTTTCGTAAGAACGAAATTGTTATTGTCAACGTAAACAAACTCTATCGTAGTAAACAGATAAACAATACACTTAAAACATCTAATACTGATTTAGTACTATATATTTGTGTTCAAATAATTACAATGTAACAATCAAATAGTATCAACTTGCTTCGGTCTTTCTTATTTATAACAAACGATAACTGAGTATATAGAAACTAAATATATTCTATAAAAATTATAAAATAGAAATAAAAATGATAATATTGTTTGAAAAAGAAAAAGAAAAAGAAAAAGAGAAAAAAAAAAGGAAAAACAAATTTATCATTTCGAAAAAATCAACTTTGAAGATCGTTCGAACGTATTTTCAATTTAATGAATGAACATCTATTTTGTTTTTGTTTTACGAATCATTACTTTCTATTGTCTTTTGAATTAATTTCAATGAAATTTATTTCCTATATCGAAAAAAAACAAAAAAAAAAAAAAAACAGAACAAAAGAGAGAAAGAAAGAAAAAACCTCAATTTCACAGTTTCAATCCAATTGTTCAAGGGTAATCGCTTACCTATCGGTTTTACCATGATTATCGTTCCGGTGTGTATTTCGACGCGTTGTAAATTGATTTGTAGGTGCGTCGAGTACCGTCAGAGAGACGATCATAGAGCCGTCAAAGAACCCCTTACGCATCATACTCGTTTTTCGACATACTCTCGATGGATTCTCGTGTACGTGTATATAAAAAAAAGAGAGAGAGAGAGAGAGGGAGAGAGAGAGAGAGAGAGAGAGAGAGAGAGAGAGAGAGAGAGAGAGAGAGAGAGTGGGAGAAAGATAGATCTGTCAAGCGACTATTAGGTTGCGAGTATTCTTGGCGCAACGACACTCATAGTCTATTCCAAAAATATACTAACTCGACCAGCGCCGACGCATTTCGTATTCGAGATAAGCTGCTCGGTCGATCGAATACGAGTTTTATTTATTTGTTTTTTTTTTGTCCCTCCCTCCCTCCCACCCTCCCATCCTTCCACCTCCATATTTTTTTCTTCTTTCCCTTTTTCCTCTTGTCTCTTCTTTTCTTTTTCTTTGCTTTTCTTTTTCTTTCTTTTTTTGACGGAGAAAAGGTTTGCGCGGTCGTTGATAAAGGATCGACTTAAGTGTGTCAACGATCGCGTCTCCTATAAAAGCAGCGCACTCGTCGCACGGCCTCCATTCGAACGAACGAATGAACGAACGAACGAACGAGAGAGAGAGAAAGAGAGAAAGAGAGAGAGAGAGTGAGAGGGAGAGAGAGAGAGAGAAAGAGAGAGAGAGTGAGAGGGAGAGAGAGAGAGAAGCGGATCGGAAAGATGCTGAGACGAATGCGATAAATGTGACGTGAGCGAAAAGGAAAGAGACGTTCGTTCTTCGTTCGAGTGTCTTTCGATAGTGGATGGATTTTTCATTTCTTATTGCCTTCGTCCCGTACGATAAGGATTTCTCATCCATCGTCGGCAAAGATCACTTCTTTAGAAAGAAATTTGTGAAACCTAGTAATAGCAAGGGAACATTTAAAACGATCGATTTGGGTTTGAGTTGGAGTTTTTGACAAAAGTTATCTCGAAAGATGGATGATATTATGTATTGTAAATTTGGAAAATTTAATATTGGTTATTTTTTTTTTCTTTTTTCTTTTTTTTTTTTTTTAATATCAATGATAAATTGATATCGTCCAAAATTACAGGGTCGACGTATCACAGGCCGAAGAAAAATTTTTTTTAATTCTTTTTTTATTCCATCGATACTTATTCTTTATACTGTTGACAAAAGTTTTTTTAATTTCTTTCTACATTTTACCCCGATATTGTTTATTTTTCTATATATTTTTTTTTCCTTTTGTTTTTTTTTTGTTATCTTTTCTTTCCTTCATTATAAATTTTTATATTTCTGACACGCAACTCTATAGTCATTCATAATGATAATCGACTTTTTCTTTTTGAATATAATTGGGGCCTCTTGGGTGAACTTGTAGCATCGTAGTCTTAATCGTTCAAAAGATAAGCAAATAATGGTAATTTAGCACCTTATACATAAAAGCCAACGAATTACTCTGACTACTTACGTGTCGCAAAGCAATTTGCTTTATGGTTACGACTTCGTAAAGTCGCACACGCGTCGTATATAGTCTCGTTATATTGCTCGTCAATGAAATTTCTACTCTGGTATTTCTACTCTTACTCTGCTATACGCATTTGTACGCAGGCATGTCATCGATTTCATCTTACGTAAGATTTAATGTTACAATAACGTTGGTACAAGTCGTAAAGATTAATTTACTTCCTTTTTTTTTCTTTTCTCTTTTTTTTTTTTTGTTTTTTTAATTATTTATCTGTTCGTCGTTAAAACGGAGATTTTTCTTATAAAGGAATTTTTAATAAATTAAAAAAAAATCGGAAATTTTTTGAACAAACAAAGCAAACAAAGAAACAAAAATACTATACGTATTTACTTCGTTTCTTTATTTATAACATTAACATTGTGATAGATGTTAAAAAAAAAAATAAGAAAAAGATATTTTCTCGATGTCGGTGACATCGAAATTACGATTATACCCGATAAAAAATTCGATTCGTTTTGATTGTTATCAGAAACGAATGACAAAGTATCCGATGAAAGGTAGGCGTAAAATCTCTGAAGTTTTATGATAAAAGCTTCTAAGTTGCTCGCTATACCGTGAGATTGTAATTAATTAATGGATTAACCCTTCGGCTTACAGTGAAATGAAGTGAAAAATAGGGTCAAAGAGGAACAAGAGAAAGGATAGAAAAAACTTGGGGGAAAGGATGGTATGAAATAAAAATATTACTCTATTGGAGGTAATAAAAATCGATAAAAAGAAAAAAAGGAGAACCACACGTTTTTCTGATTCGATGAGAACGATCACCCTCTTGAAATGAAAATAAATAAGATATTTGAAAATAAATAAAAATATGAGATACGAAGTGAAGATATGTAATTTAAGAAGAAAAAGAAAAAGAAAAAAAAAGAAGAGAAACAAGCAAACAAACAAACAGCAAAAAAGAACGAACAAAAGAAAACAAAAGGCGAAAGATTTGTATCAACTCACGTATAAAACTTTATACCAAGTAATAATTTACGATTTATGCTCATAAAATATTAATAATTTTTGTAACTTTTACTTATAGTTCTCTACTTTCTCTCTCTCTTTCTCTCTTTCCCTTTCTGTCTCTCTCTCTCTCTCTCTCTCTCTCTCTCTCTCTCTCTCTCTGTGTCTCTACCTCTATCTCTATCTCTATCTGCAAATATACAAATGTCGACTTTAAAATGATATCAGTAAGTAATAAAAGCAAGGGGGATATAGATATACCGCAAAGCTACATTTTAGAAATTTTCGGCACATTTCAAGACTCGATCTCATATTCTGAGCATAAGCTCGATCTTCTGCTTTATTTAGTTGTATTTCGATGCAGTATTTAAATGATCCACGACTACAGGAGCTTGGCATACACTTATAGTGTCTCTTCTTTGGCTTCTATATTCTCTTTCTCTTCTCTCTCTCTCTCTTTCTCTATTTTACACTCACTTCTCTTGCTCGTTCCATCTCTCTTAGTCTCCAATATATCCTTCATGAATATGTAGAACCGCTTGCACTTGCCTTCTTCCACTTTTTCTACCGGCATATATTTTCCGCTTATTATAACGTACAATACTAAAAATATTACATTGCTCTCTCTCTCTCTCTCTCTCTCTCTCTCTCTCTCTCTCTATCTCTCTCTTTCTCTCTCTCTCAACCCGTTTACGTAAGCCAAGAAGTAGCAAATCGTTTCGCGAACATATTATTTTCATAAGTAAGCATTTATAAGAAGGAAAAGTTGTTGTGACATTTTTTATAAAAGGAATAAACTAAATTCTTTTTTTCTTCCTTTCTCTTTTCCTTTTTTCCTTTTCCCCTTTCCCCTTTACATTTCTTTTAATCCATTGAAGTTTTGAAAACATGTTTCCATATTAATAATTTCAAATTATTTAAGTAATCATCTTTTATTCGATTTTAAAATATCTTCAAAGAAATGGTAGTAAATGGAAAAAAGTAAAATGCCATTGAGATTCTATGTGCTCTCCTCGACTATAATAAAGATAGCTAGACTCATCGACATTTCTACTTAAGCAAACTATCTTCGTCGGGAGTACGCTCAAAATCGATCGGTCGTATAACGTCGACCACGTACCATCTTTTTTATGTATATTAGATACATTTTAAAAAGCGATAAGATTACAGATTAAAATCCGAGCGAAATGAAATTGCATGGAACTTAATTTGGAGAGGTGAGGGGGGGGGGTAAAGGAAGAAAAAGAGAAACAAAAAAAAACAGAAAAAAAGGAGAAAAAAAGAATAGAAAAAAAAAAAAGTTAAAAGCTCGTAGTAATTAATACTACAATCGTAAAAGCTAATATAATTCTATGAGAAGATAATTAACGATAATTGTCATCTACGATTTAATTCAATCCCTAAAAGCAATGCCGACTTTTTGATTTTTTTTTTTTTTTTTTTTTTTTTTTTTTATATATATTTAACAGATCGATTCAATTCAAAAGAGCTTCCTAAAAATCTTTATTTCGAATAATTATTAAGCTGCAATCAAAAAGGGTATATTAGCGGTCTTTCTATTTTACTTTTTAACATCGCAAGTGGATTCCCTGTCAGGATTATTCCGCTATCTCTTTACAAGATACATAAATGTTTACGAATGAGAGAAAGGAAACGGGGGAAAAAGAACGATAAATCATTATTATCGTCGTTACACGTATATACATTCGCTTGGAATACTTTGAGCTGGTTTCATACGATACAGCGGACGTGGCGGGAAATTCAAAAATGGGTTAGCATTTCGATAAAAAATATTGAATAACCCGCATTTCCGCGTATACCAGGACATTTTCTAAAGGTGATAGGGTAGAAGAGTCTTTACGATCGTGATTCCTCTTCCTCCATTTTCGTTGCGACGCGCCTTTACGAGGTAGACCTTGCGATAACCATAATGGCCGGTTTCAAACCATTATCGTCACTCTATTTCACACTCGATATCTTCGAAGGCTTTTCTCCTTTCTTGATTCCTCCTCTTCGAGCATCGTATCTATATCTTCTGTGATCGTGTTCTAAATCATCACGATAACGTCTTCTTATTGGCTAATATATAATAAAATTAATTATTAATCGGTTATTGACATAGTATCATTAATTCTTATGTCGATTACTATGATTTACTCGTTTACTAAAAAAAATCGATAACAATTAAGGAAAAATGATAATTATGATCGTACATGTCGCAAATATTTAAATTTTCTCCCCCTCCCCCTCCCCCTCCCCTTCGCCCAAAAAGAAAACCATACGTTTGAGTGTTCTCTCGATAAAGATTGATATAGTTCGTATATATCTATTATATCGATTAGTATAAGGAAAATAAAAAAAAAATAAATGAAAAGAGAGAGAAAAAAAAGTACAATCATATAAAATTCAACATTTTATTTTCCTCAATTCTCGTTTCTCTTTATTTTTCAGGTGCGGAGGTGCTGGACTCAAAAGGTTAGCAGCGCTCTCGTCGTAGTTTCGTATTATCGTGTCTGTGATAAATAGCTAGAACCTACTATACATTCCAAAGTCTGTGAGATATAGTTCGTTGTTATTAAAGAAACTAGTGCTTTGTAGTTATTTAAAAGATATTTTAAAACCGAGAGAATAAAAAGAGAATAAAAGGAAAAAAAAGAAGAAAAAAAAAGGAAAGAAAAAAGAAGGAGAAAGGAAAAAAGAGGAAAACGAAAGAAATATCAAAGATCGGCAGAGGGGGTGCCAATTAAAGCATCATTAAACGCGCACATCGAAAATAACTCTGGACACGGAGAAATGTCTGGAAGCGGATGGCTCGAAAGACAGGAGAGCAAGTTTGGACCGCCGGATATACGAAGGCAACGATTCAAATTTGAAACTAAAAAAAGAGATAGCAAAGGAGGAGGGGGTGCATGAGATACGTAGATCGAAATCTGTTATCGATCTCTCGATCGGTACTCAAACCCTTGGAAAAGGAACAAAAATCCGACAATATTGGAGCGAGAGAATAAAACCAACGAAGATATCCATCGACGAAAGAACGAGAAAAATTCGTAAGGTAGATAGAAACGATTCGTTTCTCAAACGATTCGTCAAAACTTCCAAGGAAAATATTACAGAGGGATGCGAACGATTGGTCAGAAATATTCGTAAGAGTCCGTGTCTTTTAAAAAAAAAATTACACCTGACCAAGAGTAGAGAGAATTTGAGCGATACGAAAAACGATAAGAATCGTCCTGTCCCATCGATTAGAAGGAAAAAATCGAGAAAGAGTTCCCCGTGCGAATTGGATTATTTAAAAAAATCGAACGATTTTGTAATTGTTACGAAATATATAAAACAAGACGAGGATTCGTCGAGATCTAAAAGCGTCTCGGTCGAGGATGTCGAGGATTTGATACGTTCAGAGGATAATCTTAGATTATTGGAAGAGCGTGCTAATCTAAGAAGACGTTTTGAAAAGAAAAGAGAATCTAAGGATTCGCTTTTGGCTGATTATTCGCCTGCTGTACACAGGCGTTACGTACGGTCAAGGTCGTCGAGAAAAGAAGATCGCGTCTCCGAGCCTGAAAGTAAGCCGTTCGAACAACGTACGTGCAAGTGCGAAAGGAAAGTGAAATATTCACCACCGCCGGACGAGGAAGAACCGAAGGAGGAGGAAGAGGAGGAAGAGGAGGAGGAGAAGAAGGAAGAAGAAGAAGAGGAGGAAGAGGAGGAAGAGGTACAGAGGTCATCGAGACATAAACGGCAAATCTGCGATAACGCGAACGGGTCAGTCGATCTCGAAGAAGTTCCAACGACTCGACAATTTCCGATAGCCGACAGTGACCAGTTGCATGCGCGCGCCTCGAGCACGTCGTCCGACGTAAAATGCAAACTTGCAAATTCGTCGGGTGTACGAGGAGAAGAAGGAGAGGAACAACGGCAACGAGAACGACGACGACGACAACAACGAAAACAACGACGACAACGACGAAGAAGCGAACTACTACGTCGACGTAGGCAGCAAGAAAGTGAGGAGGAAGAAGAAGAAGAAGAAGAAGAAGAAGAAGAAGAAGAAGAAGAAGAAGAAGAGGGAAAAGAACCAACGAGTCTCAAGTTATCAGTCGAGCTATTATCGCCGTTACTCGAAACTGCGAGAATTTCGATAGGAGATCACGAGGATGAAAGTATTCTCTTAGCTGAAAGTTCTTTCGAAGCTCGATCGAGTATAGAAGAGGAGACGAGGAGCGTTAATTCTGAATCGTCGTCGATCGATACCATCGTTGGCGATGTTTTACGATCCGTGACTGTTTTACAAAACGATTCCATCGAAAAGATTATCGGGGATAGGATCGAATTGTCGAGGAACGACGTTAAGAAAAGAAAAAAAAGTTGTCTCGAGTATAAACCGAAATCGTGGAATTCAAAGATGAAGCTTACGATAAGAATGATCAGAATTCGCGACAAACTGATGCTCGGTTTGAGCGCCTTTGCGATATTATTCACTTTACTTTTGGTGATGGATCTTCAAATGGATCTTGGTTACAGTGGACATCATTTGGTACCAAGCCACGGTCGTGTTAGAATCGGTGATGATCCGAACGTCGAAACCATATATACTGGTTTCCGGCGTAAATTTTTACAACGTACGAACAGTAGTAAAGAACAATATGACACGTCCACATTTACGCGAACTGTCAAAGACATTGTTGGTGCTTCTCCGAGAACTGATAAATCGGACGAACACGATGATTTCGCTGATCTAATCGATATTATTGCAAACGGTTACGACGTTAACGCGGAAGAGGGTGTCATTAGGATTAGTGGCGAGGATCATACTTACAATCCTACCTTGGGAGAGCTCAGACATGCCGTTCTAGGGTAAGTTTTTCTCTCTCTCGCTCTCTATCTATTTATCTATTTATCTATCTATCTCTTTTTTTTTCTTTATTCTTCTTCTTTCTTCTTTTTCCTATTTGATTTTTTTACTGATATTTAATTATCAACGATCGTACGTACTTTCAATCGAAAATATAATTATATGTTTTTTAATTGTCGCGGAATCTCTTAGGATATTTAATTAATTACAATGTTAACTCTTAAGATTATTACAATAAAAAAGAAAAGAAATAATTTTCTTCGACCTTTTTAATATTAATTAAAATGCATTATCGCGTTACTTAATGAAACATTAAAAAAATATTGAAATTTTTAATTGGAAATCTAATGCTTTTGTAAAATTTGAAATGGAAATACGAGGTACTCATCCGAGTACTGAAATCAACGTAATCTGACGTTTGACTGACAGTTAAATCTAATCGAAAACAGAGTCAAGTAGCTCTACTATCTTCAATAGCAATTACTCTTGAGAAGGATGTATGAAATTAAGATTTTATTAATTAACGTTATCTCCGGAACTTCGGGAAAACATTTTGATGTACACGTTAGTTATCAACTGACTCGTTTTATAAATTTTTCTCTTCAAAAAGTGACGGTATATAGCAAAATCCTTACATTTTCAGATAAAATATTGAATGGGTCCGAGAACTAGAGAAGGCTAAAGCCACGATACGAGTTTACTAAATTGCTGTTTTCTCATGGTCTACACGCGTACCCACGTTTATAGGAACACGATTTTGCTCCTCCCGAGTCATTCCACACGACGAAATCGTGTTCGTTGGTGCGAACGCGATTGCGGACCTTCCTTTTCTTCTTTCCCTCCTTCCCTCCTCGCCTCCTTCCCTCCTTTCCCTTCCTAAGTCATCGTTTCCTTCTTTTCTTTTCTTTCCTCGTTGTTTTTTTATGTATATATTTTTTTCCATTTTTCTTTTTTTTTTTTTTGGATTTATTTATCGTTCTCTTTTCGTTAAAGTTCCGCTTCATCATCAACACTAACACATACGTTGAGACATACGATCGAATGCATCAGATTTCATTGAGTAATTTTTATATTATATATAAAAGGACGATATATATATATATATATGTTTTTTTTCATGATCGCTGTTAAATACATTGTACAGATACAGTTTTCTTATCTGTTCCTTTTTCTTCTTTTTTGTTTTGCACTTCTTTCTTGTTTTCTTTTCTTTTCTTTTTTTTTTTTTTTTTTTCTTGAAATCATCATTAATCATATTAGCTGACAGGTCTCTTAGGACGTATAGATCGTTATGAGAGTCAGCCCGAGTGAAATGCTTTTTTTTTATTTTTTATTTTTTTCTTCCTGCGTTTTTTATTTTTTTTTTTTTTTTTTTATTTTTTATTAGCTCAGGCAAAAAACGAGGCAAGGCAAGGTGACACGAGATGATTCTTTAAAATTGTTATATATAGCGTTCATATCAAATAAGATGTAATTCATTAATTTGTTCTCCATATATATAATACATATCATTAATCATTTATCTTATATTAACATGCATACGTAGATATGGTGCTTGTTTTGAATTAATCGAGAACGATGAAAAAGAATTCTTAAAATTCAGCATAACAATGATATTTAAAAGAAAAAAAATAAATAAAAAGAAAAAAGTTATAACTAATAATTAAAAGAAAGCGATGACGATTGACTAACAACAATTTTCTTCTGAACTGTTTTTCTTTGTAGTAAGACTTCAATTGTTCGATGATTTCTTCTTTGTCTTCTCTCATACGTTATCGATAACCTTTTGTTAGACTTTGTCATCGGCTTATCTCATACACTTCTACAAATATGATTTATCTTTTTCCTTTCTACCTATTTACTTGCATAATATATCTATATATGTGTTCTCATATCCTGCATATATAATATCAATTTAATGTCACTTAGATATATTCTATTGTACGTAACGATAAAACAAAAATTTTTAAGTTACGATTTAAATAATCAATATTACATTTGGCCATTCATTTTTATATACACAGACATATATATATATATATATATATATATATATATATATATATGTATATACATATATGTGTATATACATAATACGAAATATGAAAAAGCCTTTACTTTTTCTGTCCTGAATGTTGGAAGATATTAAAAAAGGATGAAATGTGTATATTAGAATAAGTCGAATAAGAGTGTTCGGTGATATCACGAAGTAACCTCGATTCCGATGGGAATAATGCATTGTTTCTTGTACATTCGAGTAACGACAATGGCATAAGACGGTGAAGGTTCGTTTACCTTCCTTTCAAAATAACATAAAAGGGTTCATATAGGCATGCGGAAACGATGCGATAGGATTTAAGAGACTTCGGTGCGAACCAGACGATGCTTTTTACTCTATGATATCTCTTGAGAATCTACGAAGAAGAAAGAAAGACAATCTGTATGTATCTCTTTTATTTTCTAGTAAAAGTATCCCTCCTTGAAATAATTCATAAAATATAAATAAACGATATTGCCAGATAATCGAAAGAAAATAAGTACATATATATATATATATATATATATATATATATATGTATGTATGTATGTATGTATAAAACGTATGATAACTTGAACTTTATCACTCCTTTATGTCCTATGACAGTGTCGACGAGAACGAAACGATAATCGAGTATCCTATTCGTGGATTAGATGATGCGAGATGAAAATAGAGCTATGTATGTACAATGTTATGATATGCTATCTGTGTTATTTGGATCAAGCTGACATTTCTGTATATATATTTTTAACTTTAAAAATCAATAAGAAAAATATTTTTCCAGATGGTAACGGTGGTGATGGTATTGGTGATGGCTTATCGATATCAGATTTTATAGGTATCATGAGACATTACACTATAGATCTAAAATATAAAATCTTAGATTTTGAAAATCATTCGTTCGAATGGATACATGAATCTTCTCTCCTCCCTTTCACATATGATAGATCTTCTTAATTGGTATTAGGTATTAAGTTCGGTATTATTGATGAAATTATTAGCCCTTACTTTATCCTTAATCTTTTAGCTTACTTTCACATCTCACTTTTTCTTCTTTTTGACAATGAATAACGGTTATGGCTTTATATCCGACTTTCGGGAAATAAACTATTCGGATTGACCTAATCATTTCCGTAAATAAGTCCTGTCCTTTTTTATTTTCTTTTTCTTCTTTTTCTCTTTTTTTGTTCCATAAATATTCGCAGAGATGACAGTTGAAGTTGTTTCATATATAAACATATCCGTAGTTGTGTCTATATTTTATTAAAGCCAAAACATCAAAAGTATTAAAAACATCAAAAGAATGAAATAAAAAAAATCAAGGATATTTTAAAGAAAAAATATCATTGGTAATTCGTATTGATCTGGTGATAGTGTTTCCGTCAGGTTTTTGCTGGTTGGATAGTAAAGTACAACCTAAATCAAATCGATAGTCCTATTCCTTTTTTTATTCACTTATTGAACGATTTTTAACTTAATACCTATATGTATATATATATACATATATATATATATATATGTTATGTTATATATATATATATATATGTTTATCCCTCAACGATATATATCATTCACATTGCTATACTAATTAATTGTAACACTAACCAACACTGTGCGTATTATATTATATATATAATAGATCTATACATAATATATATAATATATAATATCTACAATAATATATCTATACATATATATATATATATATATATATATATAAGGACATTTATCCTTCGTATGCATGATTTTCATAAACTAAGACTTTATATTTCGAATCAACTATTTCATTCTATGATATTCATTTGAATTTCATTTCGATTGATTATCGCTGCCTATCGGAAGTATAGACAATAAAGAAAAAAGAAAAATCAATTATTATTATTAATTTATTAGATGATAATAATATAGAAAATAAATATTTGTAATATCATCTGAAAGTATGATACTCGAAAAAAATGACGATATTTTTACATTCTCGGTGTACTGTATCCCATTCGATCGTGTTAAAGTTGACAAAAGCAGAACGCTCTTTCTCATAACTCGTCGCTTGGTTTCGAGGAACTTTCGAAGGGGCTTGAAAAACTTTCGAATAGCTTTTCTCAACGGACAATAAAAGAAGAGTGAAAAAACGAGATAAAGAAAGAGAGAGAGAGAGAGAGAGAGAGAGAGAGAGAGAGAGAGAAGGAGAGGGAGAAAGAAAGACCGAAAGAGTCATAAATCCATCCAGTTTTCTCGATTTTCCGCACGAAGGATGATCGAATAATCGACGAGTCTGAATCAGTCACGCAATACAGTCTTTGAGAACAAAAAAAAGAAGTACAAATAATAAAATAGATAAAAACAAAATAACTATTTATTTATAATTAGATCTATATTTATTAGAACATTGTACTTATTTACTATAAATCATAACTTTGATCCTTTTTTGTTCTCTTCATTATTATAATATCGTTTAAATCATAAACAAGTAATTCTATTTATTTATTTATCCATCGTTCAAATATTTAGATAATAAATGAGCATCTGTTTATCTATCTATCTTGTTTATCTATCTTGTTTATCTTGTTTATTTAGATATTTATTACAAGCCTAAAAGTTTCAGGATCGAATCTATAATAATTCAACGTTCACAAATTATAGTCGAATAAACAAATGGAATAAACTTTAAATAACACCAACTATAAAATAGTTTGCAAAACCGTATAAAAATTCAAAGAACGAAAAACATTGTTTGTAAGTGATGAGAGAGAGAGAGAGAGAGAGAGAGAGAGAGAGAGAGAGAGAGAGAGAGAGAGAAAGAGGAGATCACTGTTTCGGTCTAAAAAATAGAGATACATTTCTCCCGAGTAAAAGCCATTTTCTCGCTTCGTCCCGCTTGTTTACTCCAACTCATTTATAATTTTTCTCTCATGCCTATGCCCAGAGTGCAACTCTTTATCACGACGAAGACTTCGATCTCGTTCAGAAGGCGGCACAAGGTTCACATTATTAATTTTTTTTTTCCTCTCATAAATCGATCAATAAATTTACATTTTAATTAATGATTACAATTCTAATATTGACTTCTTTCTCTAACTTTGATAAAGTTTTCAAATTACATTAACATTGTTGCGAACATAAAACAATTTTATAATAATGAAATAATTTAAATAATGCTTGAATGCAATATTAATATTTTTTTCTTCTTTTTTTTTTTTATTGTCACTCTTAATTATTCTTAATTTATTCTGAAATATTTTGAATTATCCTCTTAAAGATAATTATTCTTAAAATAGTATATAACAAAATCACAATTGTATGGATTAATAAAATATTTAGGTTAGATTTTCTTGTTGAATTTAATATTTAAATTGTACTTTCTCATTGGCTTATATTATTTTCTTTTATTTGTCGTTTATTTAACGAACATATAAATTTTGACGCGAGGCAATAGAAAAAAAGTTCAAATTTCGCGGGACACGTAAAGAATCAAAAAATGCGTAATGCCATCTGTTGTAAATTTAAAATAATACGAAATTTGTGGAACGAAACTTGTTAGGTTCTTACGTTTTGGCAAAGATCCAAGAATTCTCTCCTTATTCAGGATTAACATCCTTTATCTTCACGCGTATTTACAGATACGCGACACGCTCGTTATCGCCTCCGTATTTCTTATATAAATTTCATCTTTATCGTGATCCGTTTTCTCTCGACACTTTATTGAGCATTCTTATCTCTAATAACAATATAGATATAAGATAAATCGTATAATATAATATGATCGATCAAAAATTATGTAATTAATAATTCCTTTCTTCTTTTTCTTTCTTTATATATATATATATAAAATTTAATATCACTTTTTTTTATTTTACATAATTAATTTCGAGGATTTAATTTTACTATACAAATACAAACATATTTCTAATAACAATGATTTTGAATTATCGCAATGTAAAAAAAATTTTAAATCCTTTTTCTACCATAAACCAAAAAAAATACATTATTATAAAATATTAAAATAAATAAATAAATATATATATATATATATATATATATATATATATTATAAAAGAATAAATGATGATGAAATTTAAAATGAGAGAAAGAGTTGTTGTGTAAGTGACCAAAGATATCACGGCGGAAATAAATACGTGCCCTCTAAACATGTTATCTTTGCTATGACTTCAGAAAAAAATAATAATAAAAAAAAAAAAGAAAGAAAGATAGATAGGGAAAAAAGAACTGATCGATGCCAAGAGAAAGAGAAAGAGAGAGAGAGGGAGAGAGAGAGGGAGAGAGAGAGAGAGAGAGAGAAAAGAGACTTGTTCGTGTTTAATATCCGGGAAAAGAAATTAGGTCGTTTTTATTATTTTATCGTAACGGAGATAAAAAGTCGTTCGAAAGGAACCGTCTTAAGTACGTACGTACTTAAGTACTTACGTACTTACGATTAGTTCACGAGAGACGAAGATTAGCGTCGAAAGAAATCATGTCATGGTTATTGGGTCGCGTCGTGACGCGTATAAGACTTGCAGTAAGTCGAAAGAGATGGAAATATGTATATTAAAGGGAAGAAGAGAAGCGAAACGCCTATACCTCCATGTCTTATCTATGATAATATATCTATCTTTGATGTAAAATAACATGTGCGGTCAGTTCCGCTCCTTTTGCTTTTCCTAAAGAGAGAAGGCTCTTTAATTGCGGAGAGTACCGCGACGAAAATAGAACTTTTCTTTCTGATTTAAAATCAGACGTGTCATATGTAATTATTAAATATTTTCTAAAAAAAAAAAAAAAAAAAAAGAAAAAAAAATAAAAATAAAAAAAAATTACGGAACTGTAATTTGTGTCTCGTGCGATCGAACGTGTGCTCAAAAAAAGAAAAAAAAAACAAAAACAAAAAAAGATCAAATAAAGAGACAGATAAAAAAATCGTGTTTAAAAAAAAGCGCAACCCCAAAATATTTCTCCGAATCTTTTCTAAAAGAACACTATAAACGAAAACAATCTTCAAACTAAGATATTTTGTACCAAAAAAAAAAGAAAGAAAGAAAGAAAAATAAAAACAAAAGAACGTCGGGTATGCGTTTATTAATTTCTACCCTAAATGATTCGTAACATATCGCATAACTTTTTTTTATATCTTCACACATATTATTTTTGTCATGGGTCCAAAAATTATTATAAAAAGTGAATATCGATCCTTTGATATAGATCATCTTAAGTTCAATTTTCTGATTGATCCATAACGATCATTCATTTATCATAGATATCATAATATTGATCGACATTGAATGATTATCTTTCTCGTTTAGTTTTATTATAATTTAATAAATTAGACACTGTACAATGTTAGAAATTTAATACTACAGTTAACTACATTGATTTATCACTGTCTCTTTCGTTAAACGAGGTGCAAATGGAATTGTTCCAAAGGAAAGACCAGAGAGTTTTCGGTAAGCGGCCTAATTACGCGACCGGTCCATGCGAATGACTAATCAGGGCAAACGTCAGCGACTCGTATACGAAGACCAACGGGCGTGCGCGGATATGTTCGGATATACGACCGTAAACCACAGAGAATCCATGCGAAAGAGAGAGAGAGAGAGAGAGAGAGAGAGAGAGAGAGAGAGAATCCTCGCTTCCTCGTTCGCTCGCCAGCTTGGAACCTTCGTGGCGAACGTCTACGGATTAAAGCCCCGTGTTGTGTTGTCCTCGCGAAACCGCACTTTGTGCTCAAACACACGAGACACATATTACGTTGCGCGCCCGACCATACACGGATTACTGTCATATATATATATATATATATATATATATATATCCTGTCCCGTTTACCCGGAATTCCTGCATCGATCTGTACTCTGAACCTGCAACCGGCCCTTTCACCGATACCCTTCTGAATCACGTTCCTTTCTTCTCATTATTTTTTTCTTTTCTTCCCCTTTGATTTTATTTTACGTATACGTCAGGCATACACAGCGTCGTATACACATACACACTAACAAAACACACACATATATATGCATATAACGACATGTGTCTTATCTTTTTTTTTCAATGAAAATACTGATATTAATAATAATAATAATAATAATAAGAAGAAGAAGAAGAAGAAGAAGAAGACGAAGAAGAAAAATAATCGTAACTATAGTAATGATAATAATTATATTGAAAGCATCGTAATCAATCAAAAAAGCAGACAAGAGAGTTCTATTTCTTTCGTTAGAATTGTTTTTCTTCTTTTCATTCCTTTTTCTTGAATTTTCTTCGGAATCATCATAATTTTTTCCTCATATTCTTTTACTTTCTTTTTTCTTATATTCTTTTTTTTTTTTGGTATTGTTTGTTTTTACGTGACATTAATTATTATAATAAGAGGAAATCGAGGACAAATTTCTTCATTGTCTTCAACTATCGTAAATGAAAGAGCAATTTTGCCAATGGGCATAGTACATGCTCGTTAATATTTTCTTTTCCTTCATATTATTTCTTCTCCTTTCTTTTTCTTTTTTTTTTCTTTTTTTAACACCTACTCACAAAAGCGTCAACGATAATAACTTGCTTATCTTCGACTTTGAGTATCCTTAAGACGTTGAAGATACACTTAACGAACAACGCGAAGGAGTCATCTTGTGAAAGAAAAAAAAAAAAAGAAAAAAAGAAAAAAAAAAGGATATAAAAAAGAAATAAAAAAAGAAAGAATGTGACGTGTCTCGTGTAAATTACACGAACGCTACGTTTTTTTCCCTCCCCCCTTTTTTTTTATTTTTGATCTTCTCATGGTCGTAGCTTATCCGCGGATCGGTATTGTTTCCACGGTTGGTCTCACATCACGAGTTCTATTCTTTATCTCTCTCTCTCTCCTTCTCTCTCTCTCTCTCTCTCTCTCTCTTTCTCTCTCTCTCTCTCTCTCTCTCTTTCTCTCCTCTATATAGATTTCTAGCTTTCTTTCACTTTTCATCACATCCGATCCCAGAGAAATTTCAAACAGGCGACAGCGTGCGAAAGTTCGAACGCCCCTAACAATCCCTTCTCCTCCACCTCGCCCACTCCCACCCAACCTTCTGTATATCCCTTAAAAATGCAATTGAGTTTTTTCGTCAACGAATATAAGCGATATACATATTTTTTTCTTTTTTTTTTTTTTTTTTTTTTTTTTAATAATCCCGAACCATTTCTTCTACAAAGTTGTTCTAATATTTTCATAAACGTAACTGAACGAAGGTTTCTTTTGACAAATCGTGTACACAGAATCTCGTTTGTAATCTCGTTCGTTATCGCATTCGTTATTGCATTTCGATTTGTGTAACATAGCTTTGATCCTAATAAATCTTTCATATTTCTCTTTAATATTTCTCCCTGTTTCCTCTGATATAACGATATCTTAAATCGATTAAACCTATAATCCTTGTTCTCTAATAATAATATAGAAATTTGAGAAATAGACCAAATTGTCTGTTATCTCATATCTAAAAAGATATCTAAAAAGATCAGATACTTTTTCAAGCTGATTGATTTTGTTTTCTTCTTATCTTTTCTTTTTCTTGTTGTGTTTTTTCGTTTGTTTTTTTTTTTTTTTTCGTTAATCCTTAATAGGACTACAAAAGAAGTACAAAATACAACATAAATAATATGATACAATGATAAATAGAAAATAAAGTTACAAAAGGATTGTGAATGGTTTTTACTAAAGAACGAATAACCCTCTTTCACCTTTTGATCAATGATGAATGAATAATATAAATGTAAAAAAAGAAGAACGAAACGTATTATTATTAATACGTAATTTAACGTTTTATCTATCGAATCGAGGATACGATATGTATGATATTTGCGACACGTCAATGAAACGCTTTGATACACCCGTTAGACGAAGAGAGTACTGAATTTTAAAGATAGCTATCTACTCTATCCTCTCCCTCTCTCTCTCTCTTCATCTCTCTCTCTCTTTCTATTTCTCTCTCACTTCCTCTATCTCTTTCGGTCACTCGCTGGTCAAATATTTGAAACAGGCCGTTTCGTCCCCAGCCCCAATTCGTCTCTCTTTCGTTACGTCGTAGTCCGATGGCTCGGTCCGGACAGCCTATTGACTCGGGACACGAGCTCTCTTCAAAGGGTGGAGAACGTTTTAAAAAAGAGAGCCTCTTCGCTGTGACGAGGGCGTCGCACGCCAGGCGTGCGACAAGTAATCGAGAAATCGTTCGAAAAGAAACTCCTTCTCGAAATTCTCTTTTGTCGTATATATATATATATATATATATATATACACAAACATTATATGTACATATGAAAATTATAATCTATCGGGTGAGGACGGAAGGGAAGAGGGAGGGGATACAGAGAGAGTGGGGGGGAGGGAAAGGAATATTATCGTCAGATAAGAAAAATAATGTTGAATGACATATATAAGTGGATTTAACGAAGGAACTTTAAAAAAAAAAAAAAGAAAACCTAACAGTGTCCGTAAAAAACTTGAATATACTATGTGTCCACAAAAAAAGGATTGTCCATTGTTCCTAAACGTTATCATAACACTTATCCACGCGTAAAAGAACTCATCACATATTTGCACATTCTCAAAGACAGAAATGTTGGCTACTAACGGATAGATTTTTTTTTTAATCATGTTTTTCTTTTTCCTTTTCTTTTGATTATTTTTTTTTTTAAATCAAGCTAATCGTAATTTATCGAATAATTACTCTAATATAGAACTTATCCTATTATTATTATTACTATTATTATTATTATTATTATTATTATTATTATTATTATTATTATTATTATTATTATTATTATTATTATTATTATTATTATTATTATTATTATTATTATTATTATTATTATTATTATTATTATTATTATTATTATTATTATTATTATTATTATTATTATTATTATTATTATTATTATTATTATTATTATTATTATTATTATTATTATTATTATTATTTCTTTATTAATTTATATACAAGAAACAAAATTTTAATTTAATTATACTCGTATTACGAGTACTATTTTAATTATTTTAGTAATGTTAATAAATAATAATAATAATAATAATAATAATAATAATAATAATAATAATAATAATAATAATAATATTGATAATGATAATAATAATTTATTTCGAGAGATGGAAGCTTTACGAGATAAAAATGATTTTCGATTCGTTTTCCATATCCCATAGCAAATATCGAAAATCCTCGTTTTGCTTGAAATACAATTGGATTTCTTTTGGACAAATCTCAAGTAGGATCGGTGTTCAATCGATGAAAATCGTGCTCGCAATTGTGTGATCGTTCGATTCGCTACGTTAATGGAGTAAAATTTCCGACATGAGCTAAAATCGAGCGCTATTAATCGAATATTGGTATGTCAGCCATGACAATGGCAAAATCGAATTTCGTCGACGTCCTTTCTTGCAAAAGCGAATAGCCAGAGAGCTTTCTCTTTCTCTCTCTTTCTCTCACTCTCTCTCTCTCTCTCTCTCTCTCTCTCTCTCTCTCTCTCTCTCTCTCTCTCTCTCTCTCTCCCTCTTTTAACCGAATTATTCGTTGTGATCAGTTCGAATTTCGATTCTCGATATTGTTATATGCATACGCATAGAAGAATCGAATGATATCGACCGGTCTTATCCATCCTTGATCAACGACGGCACTCAAATATTTCATGATTTTATTAGATACACATTTCTTTTCTCTTATGATTGCATAAATTCACATTCGATTCTATGCTCTTACGAATTCATTGTCAGAAAAAGAATCGCGAATCGATCTCTCTCTCTCTCTCTCTCTCTCTCTCTCTCTCTCTCTCTCTCTCTCTCTCTCTAATAATATAGAACTAAATGGAAATAACGTGACGCGTGTATATATGTATGGATGGATGGATGGATGGATGGATAATAAGAGTCAAGTAGTTGCGGGAGAGGGAATTGGAAAAGAAAAGGATCGGAGGGATGAAGATGGAGAATGACAAAAATATCGAAGGAAGAATATATTTTCGAAACAAAAAAAATAATAATAATAAATCAATAAAAAAATAAAAAAATAAAAAAATAAAAGAATAAAGAAATAAAAAAATAATAGCCAACTTAAACGCAAACTTTATCCTCGAGGACGACAATCGTATAAGGAGAAAAAAATGAGAGGTAAACGCGAGCTCTTTCGCGCGTCGTACGGTTATTTCGAAATTGATTTACACGAACGTTGGGAAAGTTTCTTCGCGCTCGTGGAAACTCGCTCGCGACCTTATTCGCTATTCACCAAAGTCTTTCCAGAGTTAAGAAGAAGGAGAAGGAGGAGAAGGGACAGGAGGGATGGAGTGAGGTAGGATGGGAGTAGGAGGAGGCGTCGTTAAAGTTATCACGACGCTCGCAACGTGTCGTTGCTTCGCCGTTAAGTAGAGCAAAGATTATGCGAGTATGCTTGTTTGTATCGCGTAATTTGCTCTCGAGCAATAGGGAATAATTAATCGGCTAATTAATAGAACGATCGAGCTCCAGTAACGAGCAAGTCCAGGAGAAAGGCATCTTTTCGAGATCGACGTAAAAATGTCTTATTAGATCGAACTTAATCGGCTCGTTTATTCTTCGTGAAAATGCAATTTGAAATCTTTTTTTTTTTTGCTCGTTCTTAAAAATCTTTCCATATATTCTAATGATTTCTTTTGGAAAAGTTGTTTTTTTTCTTTTTTTTTTTTTTTTCTTTTGCCTCTTTCTAACAAAATAAACGAACGAAATGGATTTTATTTGTTTACGTCACGGAAGTCATAATATATTTATAAACGTTTTATGATTTTGATGTTCAAAATTGAAGTTTCGTTTTCTCGCAATAAATATTATCGATACTGTCGTGCCATCATAAATGATTTTCATGCATTGCCATTGTGCTCTCGTTATTAACACTACGTAATATACTCACATTTGTTTTTCTCTTTCCGCTTTAATGCATCAGCTACGATCGCCATTGTGTTACGTTTTAACATTAAAAAGATTTGTAATAATATATACATTAATATATACATAATATATATATATATATATACATATATATATATATATATATATATATATATATATATATATATATATATATATATACGTAAAACTTTAAAAGAAATTGATCAATTTCTGTTTGAAATTTTAATTCCAAATATCTCAATGTTTTACAAAAAAATTCTCCGTAAAGTTTTAATCAAACAGATTTGAAGAGATTTCGTTAATTTTTAAACGTAGGAGCTTAGCAATTAATAAGGCTAATCGTAAAAAATTCGTACGATCAATCAAAAATATTAAACAGAAGTTTTTGCAGTGGGTAGGACAAACTTTGTGTAAAATTTTATTGTGTTCGGTATAGCCAGTTTGTTGATAAGTTTTCATCTAAAACTTCAAATGGAAGTTTTTCCTATCAAAAGTTATAGCGAGGCAATGCTTTTCATGATGGTGATTACATAAGAACTTCCTATGATCGTGCCTAAAAATGAATGCATAAAAAAATGATAATATTTATTATATGTGTACGTACATATATATATATATATATATATATATATATATATACATCAAAAATATTGAAATTTTCATGAAATATTATACACGTAAATAAATATCTTTGTAGATTTAAAAATCCATCGACTTTCCGTGACAAAGCTGGTTTATGCATAAGTATCAATCCAATCGCTTTCACGTTACAGGAAGTTCTTTGATTCAGGTTTGACCGGTTTCTCGTTAGATTTAAAAAAAAAAAGAAAGAAAGAAAGAAAGAAAGAAAGAAAATAGAAAGAAAAAGAAAAAGAAGTTTAAAAAAAAATCACGTAGAAGATCTCGAACTTTCTATAATAATCGACAAAATTGAATGGCGTCGAGTGTCGAAGTGGTAGCAAACGCGTAAAGTTTTCGTGTTCTCTCTTCATCTTTCTCTCTTTTTCTCATGAGAGAATCATAGAAATAACCTTGGAGTTACATAAATCGCGCTGACTACGATTTATTTTTGCGCGTTAGACGCAGAGAGAGAGAGAAACAGAAAGACACGAAACCACGAACTATCTAGACTATGTTGAAAGGGGAAGCGCGTCGTGTGTATATACAAACACAAAAGCAAGCTTCTTCCTCGTATATGACGCTACGTCGTCTTTTACGATTAGGTATACTCTCATCCAATTTCCATTCGGCACCATACGTGAATCATATCGCTTTACAGTCATCGAGTGTACTCACGATACGGATAGAGTAACGAAATGATCGACGCTGTCTACATTTAGTTCGAAACATCACTCGAAGTTTCGATCGTTAAGAAATAATAATAATAATAATAATAATAATAATAATAATAATAAATATAATTATAATAACAACAACAACAGCAATAATAATAATAAAAATAATAATAATAATAATAAAAATTAATAATAATAAAAATAGTAATAATAATAATAATAGTAATAAAAATAGTAATAAAAATAACAATAATAAAGTTATAGAAAAAATAATAAATATTGTGAAATCATTTTTTTTTTCTTTTATCTAAATTATACGACCGATTTTCCTATATGTTATTTTTGAATTTTACGAGCTCTTTCATTCAAGGAAATGTAACATCATGATCGAAACTATTTGAACGATGACTTTGACGGATGAAAAAAATTGACGGATTGGAAAAAGAAATAAAAAATCGAAATTAATCGATATTTCCAAGCGCGTTAAACAATCCATGGTTTTGTTAAAATTCTTTCATTTTGGAAAGCTTCCAGTTCGGTAACGATCTTTGATATATTATTTTCAAAACATCTACGAATTTAACTGAGGACCAACCAAAGAACGATGTATCGAGGGCTGGCAAAATTCCTGCGTTCCGCGGAAAATTCGAATACAAGGTTTTCGTCTAAAGATAACTTTGACCATTTTATTATGATGTCTTTCTTCGAAACGAATGAAAATCAAGTTCATCGTACCCTTAGGAATTCAATTTTATTATTTTATTAACCTTATATTAATTCAATTAATAAATGAATCTTTTATTAATTCAAATTCATGTTACAGATAGGATTTGTCACAATTTCTCAAATTATATTCCAAATCTTTCTATTTATTAATTCGAGCATTCTATTCGTCCAAAAACGCCGCATACGCATGACGTTACAAACGTAAATATAGGCTTAAGTGTTACCGAATTGTTTTGGAGTAATTGGAACGTTGTATGAGAATGATCAACGCGATTGCGGTGAAATGCGAATGCGAATTCGATGATGATACATTAAGCTTCTCATCCTAGCTCTATATAGAGTTAAAGTATGCCGTCAATTTTATTATTGCTTATTTAGAGATATTTATAACTTTCAAGAAGAAAAAAGATAAAGACTCTCATATATATATATATATATATATATATATATATACACACACGCGCGCGCGCACGCGGTGAAGATAGTATTAATTATTGATCATTAAAAGTAAACGAAATTGAGAATCACCTAATCATCTAATTTATGATTAATAATAACATCGTCCTTAATTACATACATAAGATATAAAGAATTTTGTTAATTTTATTCGTTAGACACGATGTTATAATTACAAATGAATTTTTTTAAATCAAAATACTTTTGACTTCGTATCTCTCACATTGTATATTACTAATATCAAGCAATAGAAAAAGTAACATAAAAATAGAAAAAAAGAAAAAAAAAACAAAGATAAACGTTATCATAATTATCGATTCGCACACGATACCACCAACTTGTTCTCGTCTTATTTTTCTTGCCTTACCGCTACTGACGATACTCTTTCTCAGAATATACTTTTTTTCTCGCCTCGTGGGACACTATTAGAAAAAGAGACAGAGAAAGAAGAAGTGAGAAAGAGTCCATTGATAAAGTTCGTTTAATAATGTAATATTTGATCGACGTGTCAAGTGGATTCTGTGTCACGGGTATACATATTTACATAACGAAATAATGCTAAATTGCTTTGCAAGTCGATATACTCGTGAAAATAAGCATTTTAACCCTTTGCACTTAGAAATCATGTTATATTCAGCATAAACATTTCTCGTAAATATAGGTTTGTATTATATGTACATATATATATATATATATATATATATATATATATATATATATATATATAAAATAGGAAAAGAAATATATTTAGTAAATAATTTACAATTAAAACTTAATATCCCCATTCGAAGTTGGAGAATATTTGAACGATCCAAACGACTCTTTTTTTTTTCTTTTTTCTTTATATTTAAGACAATTATAGTCCACTTTTAATAATTCTAATGAAATTTAAATTTTAATGAATATCGTTGTTATTTATGTATCGTTAAAAACCGCACATATTGTAGAAATGTATAAAAAGAAAACTACCGCATAGGATATAGAATAAGTACGACCAACGTGGTTCACGTTAATGGGGGTAACGTTATTTTAAATATTCCGCCACAATTTCTATTTATTTGAATGTAATTATATTCAAAGCACGTGTAATTTTTTCTTTTTATTTTTCTTTTCCTTTTTAACGAATTCTTTTAACTTTTAAAATGCTTATCATTTTAAGACCGAAAATCAAATTGAATTAAAACTACTTGTGGATCTTTTTAAAGTGTAACTTGATTTTTAGCGTACAAAATTCAAGTTCAATCATCATTTTGTAAAATCAATATGTCCTTGGATTCAGAAAAATGGATATCAATCCGTATGCGCAGAAATACATTCCAAAAATATTCCATAAATGGAAGATCTTTCGTCAAATTCGTAAATTGGAATTTTCATTCGTCCGCCATCTTTGATTGCTTTTACAAAAAAAAAAATAAAAAAAGAATTGGAGAAAAATTCATGACCATGTTATCTAATACTACATTTAAATATTCCTTCAAAGTTTAAATTCTTTTCGTATCGTGCGTGAAATTTTTTATGAACATATTAATATTTCAAAATAATACCATTTTGAAACTAGAAGTCGAATTGAAACGAAATTATTCGTCGATTTTCCTCGTTTGAAGTAACTTCATTTTTTTATATAAATTTTAAGTCAATCAATTCAATCATTTGAACGATAAAGTGGACACACACACATGCAATACACGCACACAGACAAACATACAAATTTAAAGTTTGATATGAAAAGAAAGAATTCCAAAAAGTTTACGAATACTTCAAGTAAAATTTCAGAAATAATCATTTGTTATATTTTTCAGTATATCGAGAACATGAAAAAGTCTCTGGGGTCGTGTTTAAAGAGAGAGAGAGAGAGACAGAGAGAGAGAGAGAGACAGAGAGAGAGAGAGAGAGAGAGAGAGAAAGAGAGAGAGAGAGGGAGAAAGAAAAGAATTCGATGCAAAAGTGGATAGTGCTGACGTAAAAGGTCGCTTCCCGTAGATAGAAGAACCGCTTGGTAGAGTTTGTCGCTATTACGTCGCGAGGACGATAAAGAGGAAAACATTTTCGCGAGGAAAGTGTCTCGGGAAAATATCTTCTAGGCCCGCTTAAACATAAAATGCGCGGGCTTTAAATAACTTCGTGCGGTGAATTACGGAAGCGTCGCTTTGGCGAGGTTGCCCTCTATGTTTCGTAGCGATGCTGTTGGTGGTTGACTCTTGCGTTCTCCTACGAGACATCGGCAATTCTCTCGCGCAAATATTGCCGGTGTTTGTTTTAGTGAGGTCCCTACGACAACGGAACACAATAATTCAGTGCGAGTGCAAGCAAGATGGCTAAATTCTGTCACCTCTCTCTTTCACTCTCCCGATTCCTCTCTCTCTCTCTCTCTCTCTCTCTCTCTCTCTCTCTCTCTCTCTCATAAACGTGCAGACATATACATACAGATTCGAGAGAGGCCAGGCAACACGCGAATCGTAATGACGGCGTGCAAATTCCTGTACGTGGCTGATGTAGTCCGAGCCTTCCTCTACGCGGAGAATCTACGGTTTGTTTGTCAATCCACCCGATGTCAAGCTATACTTCGTTCGATGCACATAGATGCGCATAGATGCAGCTTCTCTCTCTCTCTCTCTCTCTCTCTCTCACTCTCTCTCTCTTTCTCTATCTATCTATCTATCTATCTCTCCATCTCTCTCCCAAGCTCACATCAGTTTGCGTTTGCATTCTCTGAAATTGTACATACTACTCTGTACACGAACGTCTCTCTCTCTCTCTCTCTCTCTCTCTCTTTCTCTCTCTCTCTCTCTCTCTCTCTCTTTCTTTCTCTCTCTCTCTCGATCTCTACCGCTTCAGAGTAAACCGCAGGTCGCTTCCATAAATTCCAAATCATCTGGAAGTCTCCGTTTCCACGCGAAATCATAGAAACTTGAAACTGGAAAATACGATGTACGAGGATCGAGATGGGTAAACGATTTCGCCTACGTTCAATAAAATTCACTTCAGACCTCCATAAGAAAATTCTGATCGAGAAAACGCGACAAAAATGGATTAGAAAAGAGAGAGAAAGAGAGAAAGAGAAAGAGAGAGAGAAACTCGAAACGTTTCAAGACGGTACGATTATTGGCGTATGCTTTTTAAATAAAGATAGAAAATATCGAGAGACTTGGAAATTTTATTCCAATAACAATTTTGTTTTCGAACGTTTTGTTCTCTCTCTTTCTCTCTCCCTCTTTCTTTCTTAAAGTGTACTTTAAAAAATAATGATGTTAGAAAACATTATTTGGACCAATAGAAAAATATGAATGCACGAAATGCTCCGGTTATTATAGAATCCTTTTGTTAACATCTCAGAAATTATCGTGTCTAAATATATTCAATAATGGAAACCATGGTATTTACTAATCGAAAATATAAATTTTGTTATTATTAACAAAACTATCATGAAATAAAAATTGTGTCATTCAAAATGATTCGATAAAAACACTATAATGTGTTTTTCTGATAAATCATTTTATAACGTTATACAATCGTTATTTGTTTAATTTATTTATTTATTTAAATATGATTAACTATACGTAATTTATATATATATATATATATATATATATATATATATATATAATTTTCAGATATGAAATTAGAAAACAAATATGTGGAGAACATAGTTAAGCTCTCACTATGTGAAGGTTACTACACGATTCACATACTAAGATTACAGACTAATTAGTCATAGAACTTCCTTCGATTCGATCGAAGTTGATTGAGGGTACATCAATCATGACTTTGCTATAACTTACCCACGAGAGAAAGCATGACTTCTTTATTAAATAACACAATTATCTCAATAGTAATTAATTAATATAATTTTTAAATATCATTTGTACATACCGGGTATGTACAAATATTTATATGTAGATATTTTATAATGTGTACTATGTTATATAATATTTATATAATATTCATCAATATCAAAATAATATATATATATATATATGCGTGTGTGTGTGTTGTATTAGAAATTGATTCATGAATAAATTTCATTATAAGTTATAATTAACATTATTTAGTAGACATTAATTATAAATCTACGTTATAGCCTATAGTTTAAACAATCAAAAAATCTTATTTATTACATTAATAAAAATAAAATATACGAATACTTATATATGCTAATAAAATAAATAAATATATATATATTACTTTGGTGACCATGTTATTTAAATTGAAATTAAAAATAAAACATTCGAAGTTAAAAATTGTAAAGGCAAAATAAAAAAGAATTAATTACTAATAATATTAATAACCATTATTTAAATAGAAAAATATATGCGTCATAGAATAAGATATTTAAAGTCTTTTAAAAATCAATATATAGGATGATTCAAATTGTTAATTTAATATTACATATCGGACATCCTTACTCTCGTCGTATCTTTAATCTTCTTTTTTTGTATTTTTCTATTATTAACTTGTTAAGGGATGAAATTTTATCGATCAATAAAACGTGGATGTACAAAATTTATTTCGATTAAAAATAATAAGAAGAATTGATTTTTTCTTTAACAGAAATGAGAAACAAATTATTCATGTTTCTTTTTCTGTTACGAAAGATATTAAATCTTTATTAACAAATTAACTTGTCCTTTTCAATTGACATATTAATAAGAAAGAAAAAAATTAAAAATAAAATATTACATATTTATGGAGATATTTTAATCATAAATAGATCAAATGAATTAATCAATTCGCATTTACAATTTACACAAACGTTGAAGCAGATATTAAATCTAATTAATTAAACTATCAGACACTTTTCGCGTTTCAATGATTTGAAAATATCAAACTATATTAGAAAATCTACGATATACAGTAAAACCTGGTTTTGTGCGGTCCTTTTTTATGCGATTTTATTTTTGTGCGATTGGTTTTGTGCAATTTTATTTTTGTGCGATTGGTTTTGTGCAATTTTATTTTTGTGTGATTTTATTTTTCTACATTTTGAAAAAGCTAGAGAATGATAAATTAAGCCTGACTGAAGTGTAAAAAAAATTCTCAATTTTAGACTGCATAAACCATATTATTGCAGCAATTGGACAAATCAAACAACACACATTAAATTCGTGCTGAAAAGCGATCTGGCTTGAATGTGTAATTAATCGAAACGTTACCGAAAACACGTCAATTTTTTCAAGTCTAATTTAATTATTTAATTTAATTGAAAACATTCTCTCATCTATTTCTTAAATCATTGATGTATTTTCTAAGTCCGACTTTTTTTATGCGGTCCCTGTCCACCGCATAAAAAAAATTTTAGGTAGTATATCGTACAAAGTTGTTTATTATATGTAAAAATTTATAAAATTTCCAAATACTTTTTTGTACGATTTCTTTTATGCGGTTCCTATCCACCGCACAAAAACAGGCTTTACTGTATCTTATTATTATTTTATTCTTTGACTTTATTAAATTTACTTTTCAATTTGACTAATTTTACTTTATTATATATATAAAAATGAACAATATATTTAAGAAACTCGAAAAATAAGGAAATAAATTAAATAGATATATACCAAACGATTTCTAATTAACGCGTATACTCTGTTAGATCCTAATACAATATTTTTACTTTTCATTTTTAATTGGCAATATCAAATCACATTACGCGTCTTACCTGATCCTATCTATTTAAAATTAAACACATTCATACAGAAGTATGTTATTTGCCTATCTATCTAAAAAAAAAAAAATTTATAAAACATTTATTGTAACATACATGCTCCACAATTCTTACGTATACTGTAAGAATAAAAAAGATTATTCTAAATAGATATGCCAGAGAACATCTTTGTCGTTCCTAACTTTAAATATACACGCCTCATTTAATTTTCTTAATTAATTAGGAATACGTCCCAATTTATAAAGTACATCGTGTACGATCACTAACACAATGATAGTTGCCAGAAGGAGAGAACTTAAAATTAAACCCATGTTTCTAACTTATATGAGTAAATACGTATGTATGTGAATATACATACGAATGAGAACGTAGAAAGCGTGATTGATGGAGAGAGGATGAGGAGGGGAAAGAAGGAGAAATTAATATATGAATTTCTAAAAAAATATTCTCAACTAAAATTAATTAACTTATTGTCTAAACCTACTTGGGCTAATGACTACTTTTATATCTTTGAAAATGTTTAAAATAAAAATCTCATAATAATATAAAATAATTTTTAATTCCGACATACTAAATTTTAATTCCAATTATAAAATTCTAAATGATTTGAAATCATTTAAAATCACTAAAATAAATATATAAATAAGTTTATAAAGATAAGATTGCAATTTTATAATTTTATATATATATATATATATCTTCTCTTTTTTTTCTTTTTTTACGCGCGACTTTGCTTTATCATAAGAAAGTATGGATTTGAATTTATCTTTGTATTATTAAAAAATTTATATTTATATTTGATTAAAAAGTCCTCGCGAACGATCCCTTTTCTACAAGTGTTTGTTTTAATTAATTAATAAAATTATATTTACTTTTCCATTTTCGTAATCCAGGATCTACCGTTGCAAATATCTTCTTGTTTATTTTATATATGTATTATATATATATATATATATATATATATATATATATATATATATATAGCATGTTAAAATAAATCGCGTTTATATTAATATACAACTGCGGTCCTCCAATATATATTAAATTTTACATATTCTGTTGACGAAATCAAATAATTAACAATTAGACATTTACGCTAAAATCGTGAAAAATAGAACGAAAATAAATATACGAATTCAATGATGTATTTCTAATTATTATTATTAATATTACAAATTTAAAATATAAGAATATATTTCTATCGTGAACTAATAGAAATAAATATAAGCATGGAAAATAGATAAGAAATATATCAACGGCAAGTAAACCAACGAGAGGATTTATCACGACATGATGACTACCGAAGGGACTTACATTTTTTCACACACTATTTTTAAATTTCTAAGATAACTCCAAAACCACTCGTCTACGCTATAAGTCGACATTGAAATGGGTTGATCCCTAGTAGGTTGAAAATGAGCTAGGTCGACATTGAAATATGTTGAAAATGAAGTAGGTCGACATTGTAATAAGTCCGAGTCGCTGAAGTTGACATTATGCGATTACAATAATGATTTGAAATAAGGAAAAATAATTTACTTATTTATTACAATAAAGTATCGTAAGATGTTAAGCCATTTAATTTAAAAATTTATTTATTGAATTTCATATAGAAGAGAAATATATTAAGTATATTCATTTTTTAATTCTTTTCCATGATGCATCGACCCTAATACGCGATAATTATTTTTAATTATTTAATAATTATTTATTTTTAATTATTAATTACGCGGAAAATATTCTATGATTGTTTTGAAAACTATATATATATATATTAAAATTAAAATGTTCAATAATAAAATAAGTTATTCAAAGAATCCTAATGAATTGTTTCCGTGAATGTATATACGTCTAAATATTCTATATAATTTTTTAGAAATTCAAGTGAAAACATAGGCCTATGATTATTTACATGTCGCATGCGACCTCTCTTTCTCTCTCTCTCTCTCTCTCTCTCTCTCTCTCTCTCTCTCTCTCTCTCTCTCTCTCTCTCTCTCTCTCTTTCTCTTCCACTCTATTAAACTTCGGTTTATGTTTTAAAAAAAGAGACAGATTTACTTCTACATCATGGGATATGACGGCGAGCGGTAGAATTCTTGGAAAATTTTAAACGTAAGATCGTTATTAATAAAAAATAATGATAAAATTAAATATGATACGAAGTAAAATCGATCACAGCTGATCAAATAAAAAATTAATCAAGAAGATACCGATATCACTTTTAAAGTAAAGTTGAAAAATTCGAAGAAGGAAAAGAAAATAATAAAAATATTACATAATAATATCCCTTGGAAAGAAGTCAAGATGTCGATTTTGTTTTTACGAATATTTTTTTTATAAATATTGCATATATGCACGACTTGCGAGCGACATTGCATACATATCTTAAAAAACAAATTACAAGATAATCGATCGATATATTAGCAAAAGGTGTACATTAAAAAAAAACCATATGCTAATAGTCTGTAATAAAGCGGACGATGGAAATTCTCGTCAAGTTAGTATCAATCGAACAAATATGGCGTCATAATCATAAGCAAAACAATATTTTTATCGCGCAAGCGCAATGCACATCACCTTGTGTACATTGCATACCAATAAATACATTAAGACTTCATCCAATATGTTCGTTCGAGGACGTGTCTGACTTCAGACGATGACGAGCGCGAAAAAAAATGAACTAAAAACGCGTTAAAAAAATTATGTCCTTTTTCTTGATTCATCGTATCGATGTACATATGCATGTTTAGATATAGATAAACTAAGTAAGTACGTTGTACTCCTCACACCTTATTGACGCACGTAAATTGAAGAACTGAACTGACAATGAGACATCAGACAATGATCATCAATTTTTATAATACAGCTAATACAAAAGCCAATGCGTATTCCGTAAGATAAAAGAAACGTACAATTTCTAAATAGACGTCGACGTTCTTCTCATATCCGATTGATGTTAAGTTTTACCTTTTTTTTTTTTTTTTTTTTTTTTTAACAATTCATTGTAGTAATAATCTGATGATAATAGTATTATTTAGAAGGGAAACGATAGATGTATAATATTTACGTCCCGTTGAAAAATGTCGTATTTGCAATTTTTCGTTCTTCGTTTATCGAATTTCTTTTTAAAAATAGATCATAAATAATATTATTGTCGTTCTAATCGTAATTAAATATTGTAAAAAAAATTTACATACGCTACGCTTTCTTCTTCGTTTTATTTCATCCTTCTAAATATGGTTATGAATATTAAATAGCATAGGTTCGATAAATGTTCGAGTGAAAAAATTCACGAACGCTATTATGATATAAAAACCAAGAACAAATGTAGATGGATCACAAAATAATATCATAAATAAATCCGTTATATAGATAAATCCTGCAGGATGATATTTTTGTTCACCAATAAAAGAAATTTAGGACGCTTCTGATATGCCTTGATCTGCTTTGAAATTTGTTACATAAATAAAAAAAGTCATGTTCCATTTAAAAGAAAATGTTTAATTAAAAATACTCGTATGTCAAAGTTATCAGTCATTATTTTATCACAACTATATCAGTCATATTGAATCAAAAATATTCTTCTTAAGTATCTTTTCTTGCCACCAAAAGTAACCGAAAATATATTCACCCTTCCAATTTTAGTTAACTCGCCCTGTATACCTTGTACATATATACATATGTATATTCTTAGAAAAGTCCATGCTTCTTATTTCAATATAGATTTGTAAGTAATGTATTTTCTTCTTGCCATAAAAAAAAAAAAAAGAAAAAATAAATAAAGGCAAAAAAAAAAAAAGAATGGATAATATTTTTCCTGTCACAGACACGCAAACTTACAAATTGTGCAAGCACTCTTAGTGATTGTAACTAAAAAAAGAACGACGTGTACCGTCTCGAAATATCACGTCAGATTTATCGTAGAAAATTGAATCAAAAATGTGTTACATCGACTAGACAATGCAAACGCAATTACATGAAGAAAATTTTATGACATCATAATCGATTTACGACATACAATAGATCGTTTCTTTCGGCTCGGTAATATTTTATTATATTTACCTCTATTTAACGTAAATTGCAAAGAGAAAAAACGTTACAGGATAAAAACACAAAGATCGTGTAAGTAACCATTTTTAAATATTTATCTATTAACCTTTTATATCATGAATATATCAGATCATTGCTTTTATATCGTTTGATAAAATTGAAAGATTTATTTTCTAGAGGGTTTTATTATTTTTCTTCTTTTCTTTCTAAACCACTAGATTCTCCTACGTCGGATAAGCTCTGTTAAAAAATTCAGTGGCAAGTGGCCTGCCATTAGGAGGGTCGTCCTTGTGTTTTATACTCCCATGGATTTTCCTTCTTCCACCTAACAACGCAGACACCTTTCTCTTCTACCCCTTTCGAGGAACGTCCTATCTTTTTCTTCGTACGCCATTGATTAATAATAATTACTACTTTGAATCTTTGCTCTTTGCTTTGCTTTTAGTTTCATCGAGGATAGTATCCCTTTGAATTTTAAGGGCCGATACAAATTTCAAGTCGCATTTTCCATTCTCTTTTCTCGAACATACTCTCTTCCTCTAGATAGATATTTCATAGGATTACAAAAAGATATAAAAGAAAGGAATTTATTTTACGAATTTCATTCTGAATCGAGATACGCTCATCTAAAACCTCTCTCTTTCTCTCTCTCTCTCTCTCCCTCTCTCTCTCTCTCTCTCTCTCTCGTTCTCTCTCTCATCTAGAAACCCATATAATATTCAGAAATTCATTGGACATCGCTTCGTCCTGGATCCGTTCAGTCACGTTACGTTATACATGCGAACGAAGCTTAAATTCACGTCCTGATAGAGTTGGAGAACGAAGAGAGTAGGAGCAAGAGACGCATGCGACAGGGAGAAAGGGAGAGAGAAATGAGAGACAGAGAGAGAGAGAGAGAGAGAGAGAGAGAGAGGCGCGAGATTAGTTCGAGTCGCACGTGTGTTTCCGAACTCAATCTGCTTCCGAAGATTCGGTTTGCAGTTTGGCATGTTTCTAAGCAGAGTCCTCCTCCTTCGAAGAGGACGAAGGGAGTTGGCTGATTCCTCGACGGAAACGGAAGGACCGTTCGACTTTGATAAAGATAGAGGTTGACAAGAGACGCGCTTAATCGGATAATACCGAGTAATCAGGCCGAGCTCGTTTGTCCGCGGTTCCAGAGACTTAGCCTGATCTAATCCATTTTGATTTTCCCAAGCTGCTTTCGCGATTTACCATCAGAAAGGATCTCACGTTGTTGAAAGAATAATCATCAAAATCTATCTGTTCAAACGTATATACATAAATTCCAATATGATCGTAATACAATACATGTATATAGTTATTGGATTAAACGGACGTGACAATGAAAACAAATTTATGAGTCATAATCTATTATTACGTAGGTAACCAGAATTCCAAAAATAAAATCTCCTTTTGAAATTCTTAATAATGAAAATTTGAACTACAAATGGGATTATCGATTATCTGATAACTGATGTAATTATTTTGAAAAAAAAAAAAAAACGATAATGATAAAAATATATACAATAGTCTCCAAATGATACATTTTAAGTTAACATAATTAAATAACGTGATTTGCAATTGTAGAACACATGGAATTTTATATTTTTATTAGAAAAAATTCGATTTTAACAATTCGCGTTACGCGGATACGAATAAAAATATATACGAGACGAATGCGGAATCAATGAAAATACGAAGATTCGCGATTATTTATCAATTTAGAAAAAAAAAAAAGAGGGAAAAAAAATACACTTCCTTTTTCTCTCAATTGTTTTTCTTCCTTACAATAAAAAATATACGAAGCGAATACGAAATCAATGAAAATACGAAGATTCGCGATTATTTATAAATTTAGAAAAAAAAAAAAAAGAAAGAAAGAAAGAAAAAAAACCCACTTCCTTTTTCTGTCAATCGTTTTTCTTCGTTACAATGAAAACGATCTATAAAAATAATGATGTCATTTTTAAAATGAGAAAGAGACAAAACCTTGAATTATATAAATAATACATACGTTTAACTCATTATTCAATCGCAAGCAACATTTCGTATTCTTCTATATTTAAATGTCGATCATGAAAAACACTTGGAAAAGATAATTATCTTATCTTATCAGACCTACTATATGTTGTTTGTTTTCGTAAGATAGTTCTTAGAAAATATACTAAGCTTATTATGTATCATAATCTTCTACGAAACGTCATTACGTATAAGCAAGAGATGCAGAAACCATTTCGAAGTTCGCGCCAGAGCTTGTATTTTATTCGGAAGGAAGTAACGAGGTCGAATGAAGAAAATTCAAAGTAGTGTAAGTTAAGGAAGATAATTACAGGGTGTACTATAAATCTGAAAGATGTCTCCACATAATTTATACGTCATAATATCTTTGCATATTGTTTCATATAATTTGTATTTATAATGTTACCTAAAAGCCATGATGGTGTACAATCTATATTTACAAGCTATTTTAAACAGATCTAATCGGATATATTTTTTCCATTACGATTTCAGATTTCAATCGAGCATCTTTCATAAAAAAATTCTTATTCACTCGTATGATTCAAAAGAAACATCTTTATCATTTAATTTGTTTTTAATTGATTCCTGTTTCCTTTTCTTAAATTGGTATAGATCAAAAATAATGATAACCGATTTGATAACCGATCTTGCTTTGTAACATAACAGGAAGAAAAAAAAGAAAAAAAAAAAAGATAATTCTACGTACTCTTGATAAATCTCAAAAAAGTCTCATAGAACTAATCAAACGATGATTCCCAGATCGCAAAGACAAGGTCGTTGCTGCGTTCGAGTTATCCGACAAGTTATGAATCTTGAATACCAACGGACATCAGTTAGCACTCTGGAGATGATAAAAAAGCTAGGCGATGCCTCAAGAGGAATAAGATTTTATAGCACCACTCGTACTTTTTCATCCTTGCCCGAGAAATCCTACGAATTCGTAATATCGCAATTTCTCATGAATATAGACGATTTCGAAAGATCGTGACCGGTACTTCATGATGAATATATAAATCTGCGAAAGATTCGAAAGCATACAAAATGGTATATATTGACTACCAAATTAGTTTTAAAAAGGAGAACTATATTCGGTCTACTTATACTGATAGATCGAGTTTATGGCAATCGAGAGATATAAAGCAAAAATAATAAAAATAATATTGACAATTCTATTGATAATAATGGAGGAATGACGACGATGGAAATTATTATATAAAAATTAAAAAACACGATGTATAAGTAATAGACATAGAAACGAAGTAAAATGATAATATTTATTATCGCTTCAGTGTTATTCTCAGAATTCATTTAAAAAATCTACACGTATGTATGTATGTATATTACAGTGTAACTATCCTGTTGTAACACGCACATTAAGAATGTGATTTTTATACAGTACGATTTGAATTTACGGTAACACTTATATCGTGTTTCAAACGATTTGTATTTATTGTAGTTTGTCACGAATCTTTTTTTCTTTTCTTTTCTTTTTCTTTTTTTTTTTTTGTATTCATCAAATAATAATATTTTACTTTCTCATATAATACGATATGGATTTTCGTATTATAAGAGGGTTACTTATATTTCTACACACAAATATTATTTAAGTAAATCCATATAATATCCAGTATGGTGACTCAGGTGGTAGAACATATTCGCTTATAATAATGAGACTTCTAAGATGAAATCCCAATGCGGTCATTATTCCTACAAAAGTGTCTTCCATTTTTCAACAATTGTTATGTGAAAAAATTTTCTATAATTATTCGCGAAACAATTGTACAGTAATGAACAAATTTCGATAGAAATCTTTTCCGAACAATAGTTTCACCTACTATAATTTAATTATTCATCATATTTTCTGAAAAAAATTATTCAATGTGAAAAAAACAATAATATATTACTTGTAAATATTTTGTGATAATAAAAGAAAATAAAAGAAAGACAAAAAAGAAAAAAACAAATAATACAAATAAATAAATAAATAAATAAGCGAATTCAAAAGGATTAAATAAATAAACGTCGCTGTTGATATTGAAACAAGGCAATCAAAAAAAAAAAAAAAAGGATTTACGAAACAACGATAATTGATAATGATCGTAATAATTAAAAAATACCTAATGATTTACGATAATTTATAGTGTAATGTAACAATGAGTTTTATAAAGAGTTTGAATAAATTATTTTATCGAATAAAATGGATGGAATAAGTTAAAAGACGATAGAAATGAAGCAACGTGGCGCTGTAGTCAACGATAAGCGGCTTCTATCGGAGGACATTATTCCGCTTGTGGAACATCCTTATCTTTCGTAGACTACACGTTGCAAGGACGCTTCCGGACTCGTGCGGGCGTTGCGGAGTGACATGCCGGTACGAGTCTCTCCTTTCTCTTAATCCACGTGTACGTTCTTCTGGTGTACGAGGATGCACGTTTAATATGCACGTAGGCGCGTGTTCGCTCAAGGATTAAGACTGTGCGCTCAACCAGCTAAACTGGTGGATTACACTCGAAATTAATCGCGATACGCAAACGTATCCGATTTGCCAAAACTGTTCTCCGAATAAATGACTTTTATATTCCTCCTCCCCTCCCCTCTCTCTTTCTCTCTCTTTCTCTGTTGTATTGTAATACAAAAAACCTTAATTTAGCGAATAAAAACTTAATTGAGCCACGTTCGTATTTGTTTTTTTCTTTTTTATGACAAAACCTCGTTCAAACACTTAATCAATTTCTCGATCTATAACTTCTTATTTCTTTTCTTTTTTTTTTTATCCAAACGATTGATAACAAATATTAAAAGAATTTCTAAAAGAATTTCACTTAAAAAAAAAAAAAAAAAAAAAAAAAAGAAGTATGGAATTGATCATGATTATATGTATCAGCCTTTTCACCTCTTATTTATTAATAAATCATTTTCAATTATCTCTTTGAATTAGAAACGAACACGGTCAACATTTAATAATATCGAGTTATAACGAAATTGTAATAACGACGTTGAACGGATAAGATTATACAATATTTGAGGTTAAGCAATAAAACAATCATAATTATTCAGAATTTGGTTAATTATAATGCAATTATAACGGTCGGTAATAATAGTTTCAGTTACCTCGATAATTAATTTCGAATCTAAAATCGTCCCTGGCGATTCTAAATGAGATAAATATCTTTACGAACGAAGAAAACGAAAATAATTTCTCAATTCTCTTTGGTATTTATGTTTTATTTATTCTTATATATTTATTTTTTCGGTGTTCATCTTCGGCAATTAGTAGAAGATATCTCATGCGTATGGTAATAACAAATTTGGCAAAAAGAAAATCGATATATATATATATACATATATATATATATATATATATATATATATACACAATAGATATCGGATCTAATATAACTGTAATATCGTCGAACGTATTTAATTTGCGTTTAACCGATCGCGCGTATCGCGACACATCTCATAGTTATGAATGTAGGCGAATATCAAGGGATATCTATTTCCTGGTATATTCAGTTTCCAATTATCCCCTGGGCGATCCTACTCGTCTAGACGAGGCTTTAATTCGTAATACCACTGGATGGAAACGCTTGCTCGGATCGAAGTCATTCTTGACGGTAGTCGATTTGAAAGCACACGCGCGCGAATCCGAGTTCATATTTGCAACCCATACGCGTTGTCCGCCCCAATTATTAATGATTATTGATCTCGGCAGTGCCGTGAGAGATGATATTTTCAATAAAAGCTGCAAGATTCGCGATCGGCGAACCTGAATGCTCTCGTATTATGTCTACCGAACAAACGTGAGCGCATCGAATCTCCAAGATATAATGATTAATCAATTTCTCGAAAACTGAAATCCTCCTACAGAGGAGAATATTTTTTAATAATAATCAAAGAATCCTATAATCTATTATCTTACGGTATATAATATACATCATTCATTTCGATAATATTTTTAATCGTAAAAGATTAATCGAACTATGGATAAACGAATAGTATTAGGTTAATAATGTTGACGAAAGAGAAAGAAACTCAGCTATTTTTTACATTCAATAAAAATATCGATTATAGATGTTTAGTCGAAATGAAATTGCGATTAAACGATAAGACGTGAGTAACAACTTCTTCCTCGTTTTCTAAATTATCTTTCTAATCATCTACATTCTTTGCCCCTCCCCCCTTAATTATCCTCTACAATTTCATCTTTCTATATTATATTTATCACAACAATTTATTATAATTTATTATCAAATTAGCTTTATACGATGAATATAATGGATTTGTAGAGGCAGAAAGTATAAAAATACTTATTATTTCATACTAAAGAATAAAACGATGTTGGATAATTGCACTTCGTTATTGATATATTTGAAACGCTTTCGTAATTCGATTTTTTTCTTTTTTTAATTTTTTATTTTTAATATTTTCAATCACTATCTGTAATACATTGCAAAATTGTTATTTCAACGTTTTCTCTAATACATATATTTCCCATGAACAGTAAATATTCATAGATATCAGAGAGAACTAATTTTCGAAAAGTTTCACTAATTGCAAACTGACCTTTAGTTGCAACAGATATAACTCGAATCCGTGAATCGTACCTTATCTCAATTTTTAATTTTATTTTACCACGAAATGTAAATATATTTAACTTCATCGTTAATACTTCACGTCTTTGCGTTAATTATTTGTTCAGACGACACGATTAGATTCGTTTTTATTTTTACTTGTCGATCGCAATCACAGCGAATGCTATGACCGATAGACGATTCGACTGCATATTTCCGTATAAATTGGAACGAGAGAGAAGATTACGACGCTTGAGAAAAAGGGAAAAAGAAAAACATAAAGAAAGAAAGAAAAAAAAAATCAAAGATAAAAAAGTAAAAGAGAACGTTTCTCGTATGGCATGCAAAGGTATTTAATGATTTAGTTTCCAAAATTTTATGAGAATCACGTTGCTCTCAATGTTGAAAAGTATCGCGAATCGGTTCGAGGCCCTCTTCAAGTAATAAACGCGAGATGAATTTTAAATAACGAGCTTAGATACTTTGAGACACTTTATATTATTCTACTATAAATCATTAAATTTCGTAGTACTTTTATTCGTAAGAGAAAAAAAAAGAAGTTGTTATCGAACGATCGATAACAACTGTCTCGTATGTGTGTGTTTGTGTTTTTCCTCTGTTTTCGTTTTTTTTCCCCGTTCGTAATCAGTGTCCCAACACTATCGAACACTCGTACGATGTTGAACATGTATACCTACGTAAGTTTGATAGCTATTTTAACGTTTACGTTCGAATGCTCACACGTGCGATTGATTCGTAATTTAATGAGAATGCATGGGTCATATATCTTTCGTTATTGCCTCGGTACGTGATACGGACAACGAAACGACCGCATCCGTTATCTCGGACGACGCTATCTCGTTTCGTTTCTCCGCGTACGAGTTTTGCACTTTAATAATTATCCTTCTGTGAGTGCTTTTCATTGTTTTCTATAAACTACAAAACTGCGAACTTTGAAAAAATTTATATACGTATAACGAATATATGGAATAATTATATTTTTCTATGTGAATAAAATATTTTATTAATTTTAACATTTTATCGAATTAACGATCAAAAATTAAACGTAGAATTGATTCAATGATCAATCATAAGAATTAAATTGTTTTTATTTCTCAACCGAGCATTCTAATAAAATTTAACACTTTTATTATCTATAATGTTATATAGTAAAGTATAAAATCCCTATATAACAATCTATTTATTATATTTATATTAAATGTCAGCTTAGAAATTTTCTATTTGATTTTCGTGACAACACTACTAATCCAAACTACAACTCGCAATCGTGATACAAGATTTGAATTTTATTTATCCAAAACACATTTCTCTTTTAAATTCACTTCAGTTTTATCTTCTCATCGGAGAAAACGAGTTCGAAGGCTTTATTTCGTGAAGAATACAGCGAGCAGCTCGTTGTCCCGCGCGATTTGATATCCAGGCAACGGATGGAAGGGAGAAAAATATTTTCGTGAAAAGAGAAATGGAAAGAGAAAGATAGTAAACCTCATTTTATCTGGCAGATATAAATTATAATACAATATTTGGGTCGGACTTAAAGAATAAAATGCATTATTTTTCAATAGATCTTGATATAAAAGTTCAAAAATTTTCATTTCCTTGTTATTTTGACCGACTACGGAAGAAAAAGAAAAAGAAAAAGAAAAAAGAACTTGTTTTTCTCTTCAATGTAGTAATCTTCCCATATCTACGTACAAATTCAAAGCTCTTCGTTTAATCTTTCAAAAAAAACAAAAAAATAATAATAAATAAATAAATAATAATACAAAAAAATAACAAAAGGAAGAGAAAGAAAAAAAAAGGAATCGTACGACTTGAAAGAAATGACTTAATTAAGATAAGACATACAGATTTTTAAAATAAATACCTAATGTAATAATAGCTTCCATGATAAAAAAAAAAAAAGGAAAAGAAACGATTAATTCAAAGTAAAAGTCATGAATAAAAACATAAAGTAATTTGATAAGAAGGAAGGGAAGAGAGAAAGAAAAGATAGGGCGTGTCACTCGCGATCGAGCGTCGTTGAATAATCGAGGAAAATTTTTGAAGCGAGCCTCCACAACGCCCAAGGGTGCAACCCAGACGCGTTTTCAAGCGGGCGCGTGCGAAAAAAAAGCGGCCTCGCTATTCGTCGACGCAACTACAGCACCCCTGTAAACCTTCCGTTCTATCTCCGTCGATCCTAGTGGCCCCTTTAAAATGCATGAAACGCCGTCATGAAACGCTGTCATGAAACGTCGTCCACTAACGGACCCTCCTATCACGAACGACCAAACCAAGCCTCTGCTCTTTGCCCTCTCGTCTATGTTTCAGTATATTTGAGTGTACGTGCGTGTGCGTCTTCGGTCACGACGTCAAAGGACACCACACGACGTCTATTCGAATATATACCACGTCTGTGTGTATATAAATGTATATATATATATATATATATATATATATATATATATATATATATGTTATACATACATAGCTATATCTATTAAATATCATGTTATTCAAATTACGTCAACATTTGTATCTATTGTGTGTGTATATATAGAGAGATAGATAGATACATGTACTTGTATAATAAAATGATATATATATATATATATATATATATATATATATATATTAAATAATTTTATATAATATACATATGGATAAACAAATAGAAAATTAGGTACCATGATAATAATAAGTATATTTGTATACATATATATATATATACATATATATATATAATATTTAATATATATAATTTTATTACATAAGTAATATATATATAAGTATATATTGGACAATATACATATATATAAAAATATCTTAGCTATATATATTAAATATATATTTTTATTATATCTTTACCTTAATATCTTTCTAAGTAATTCTTCTTTGCTTTTCTTCATCTTGTATTTCTTTCGTTTTAATATATTCGGAATTCTACGACGAGAGCAAGTCCCTTAACGAATTTGTTTCCAAGTTCGTCGTTCTTCTTTCTGTACGAGTATCACGGTCAGAGCTCTACTCCTCATCCAGCTTTACGTTCGAGCTTACTTTTCGGCAAGGTACACGTAATTTATACTCACTCGGAGGAAAAAATTTCCAAGACTACTAAAAATGGAGCTACTTTGGGTTATTCTAAAAAGAAGGTTGTTCATATCGTCTTATCTTATGGAAAGGTGCGATCCATAATATCGATGAGCTCGGATCGTTCTTGATAAATTGATCATTCTTTCGAGAGGAAGATAAGCCAAGTCAAGTGTCGATCGTGACGTTAGTAAATTGTCAGATCGAGTCTTTCTTTTTTATTTGTCGAGATCGTTCACTTAAACTTTAAATGAACACAATGATACCACCGATTATTGTTTCAGATTACAACGTTATCTTTATCTTTTAGCATCATCGTGATTTCATTATTTTTTTTTTTTTTTTCTTTGCCATTATCGTTTATTGACATTTCAATGAATCGTCGAGAAATTAAAGCGAGAAAAGGAAATTTTTGATTAGATAATAAATATTGTGTATAGTTAGAGTGCTTTAATTATCCAATTAGGAATTTTAAGGAGATAAAAATAATTTTATATATGTTGAAAATAATTCACATAAATAGATGTATATACATTTAAAAGTAATTAATATATAAATATTAATGAAATGAACGCATACTATGTATGGACGTTTTCATCAAATATAAAAATGCATAAGAATCGTTAACACGTTTCTAGGATAATTCACGTAAAAATTAATCTACTGTTTTTTTTATAAAAAAAAAAAAAAAAAAAAAAAACGAAAAAGAAAAACATACAACGTAATAATTTAAGCAAAAACAATAAGACATGTAACACGGCTGTAATACATATATATATATAATTCACTTAAACGAAATACGAAGAGCATTTTTTAATCGATCAACTCGTTTAAAAAATAAACCAATAAATTTTTCTCAAAATCTAGTCGGTATCAGTTTGTGGATTTTATAAAAGAAAAATTCGATTGTGAAAAATTCGATAATTCATATTTCGATCGAAAACAAAATGAAAAAATTTCATTTTCATCGAAAATTAAATTTCGCGATAATTATTCCAAAGCCAATCTAAATACGCTTAAATCAATTTATAAAATCCAATAAATTTATCGTATCATTATCGTCAGAACGTTGAATAACAGAAACGATAAATCCAATGCTTCCCTTGAAACGACTTATACTAAAAGTTAAGCATAAAATCGCTTGGCGTGTTATAAAATCACCATACTAATTTCTCTGGAGAGCTAAAATTAATCTTAATTACGGTAAATATTAGATATTAATTAATTCCGAAGTAGGCCGCTCTGCACGAGTTTTACGGACAACCGGGCTTAATGAAGCTTTCAGAAGGCAAGGATAACTTTCCTGACAGTTTCTGTCCCCAGGAACCTTCATTATTTTACAGAATATTCAGGTCCAAACGAATCCGATATGTACAATGGAAATTTGAGTACTGTCGTTTCAATCATATCAAACATTAATAACAGTAGTGAACATTTTTCCATCTCAATAAAAAGTCTTATCGATAGGGCTCTATAGATCTATATACGAATATTTATCTATAATAACATGCGAATAAAATAAAAATCTAATATAAACGATATATTACGAATTTGTTCTTTCGATAGAAATTGATGATTTATTCGAGCTTCAAATTAAGGAAATGTTATTTTGTATCCATAAAAAAAAAAAAATTTTTTTTAACACAAATGATTCGATATTGATTATAAATGCCAATTAAATACATTATTCATTATTTTCCATCGATGACGATACCTTTGTTCTAAACCAATGTTCATCCTTTATCCCAAATACGTTCAAAAGAGAAACGATTTTATTTATCGATTCAGATCTGATTTAATTTAACTTATAATTTTTATATCTTGCAGAAAAAATGCCACGACTCTTGAAAAATTTCATCTACAAATATCCAGGACGGAATTGTATCCAAAAGATTCTTCCTACGTGGATGAATTGTTACGTCAAATGGCAACGCAACCAATCACTCATGTTGGTAAGTTTTCAAAATCATCGTTCTCTTTTTTTCTATCTTTATTTTACAATCATTATATCATACAATAAGAAAGCTTTTTTAAGACTGACATGTATGGTCCATTCGTTACAATTCGTTCGACTATCCAATAGAAATTTTTTTTTATTTATTTTTTTATATATATATATATATATACATATATATATATATATAAACGATCTATGCGATTCGTGCCAAGAATTTTTCCGGCACGTGAAAATAACAAATGGTAAAGGCCACAGCTGGTACGCGAAAGTCTATTCAATTTTTCGTTATTCCGTAATGAATCAATCCTCAAAGCGAATCATACTTTGTAAAAAATCTCAGCGTTATTTAACGAAACGAAATATAATATCGGTTCAGTCATTTCAATGAGAACGTATAGGTAATAAATTTTTATTCGAATATAATTCACTTTTCCAAGTGATTCTACAGGATGAGCGAAATAAATTCTTACGAAGTTATTTTTTCTTCGGAAATATTAGAGATATACATCGTTATAATGAAATATATGTATCATATTATTTGAATTTATTATTATTATATAATAACGGATATGAACAAAGAAAATTATTTACCGTTTAGACAATGAACAAATATTATCCTAATCGATGACAGTAATTTATAATAATTCTTTTTTCGATTCATAAAAGGAAAATTGTCAATCACTATCTATAATAATTCGATAAAAACACTTTGCGACATTTTATTTGGACCTTATCATATATATATATATATATATATATATATATATATATATATATCCTATATAATATATATTTATATATATATAAGATATATATAGGGTATATATATATAGAGTATCTATAGACTATATGTATATACACAGGATATTCGAGCAAATATCGTGCAACCGGTTAAAGTTACAAAGGAAGGTTAATAAAAGACATTTGCATGGCTCTGAGTCAATTACAAACTGTATCATAATAAAATGTAGTCAATATAATATTTTTTAAATGGATGTCTATACATTTTCTTTTTTTTTATTCATTTATATTTGCAATCAATCATTTGCAATCAAAATGATATCTAGTAAAAAATTTCTAGTATTTATCGTTTATAGCATAATTAAAGATTAACTAATAGATTTACATTATACTTGCTTTAATTCATATATCGTGCTATATATATGCTATATATGCTATAAAAATACTATATAAATATTATTTACAAATCAAATACTTCTCTCGTATATTTCGAAGATCAGCAATTCTGTTCAATTTAATCAGCAATTCTGTGCAATTAAATATTGCATAGTCCGACGATTTTATTTTTCAAATTGTGCTACGGGAAAACTAACTACTTGTAATACTTAATATATCGATTATCTTGTAAACGACACATAGTAATAATATTTTACTTAGATATGCTTTTTATTGCAAATTACTGCTGCTATATATAAATATGCAAAAAAATAATTATAGATATCCATTTAAAAAAAAAAATAAATAAATAAAAAAGAAAAAACGAAAAAAAATACTATGTTGATCTTCATAACTCGAAAAGGTCACGAGTAAAAGAAAAAATTTTTACATGCACTTTATAACTGACTCGGAGCAATGCAAATTTCTCTTATTAAACTTTCTTCTAACTACAATCATTCGCTAGATATTTGCTCTGACGTCTATGGACGAACTCCATGTATATGTATATGTATATGTATGTCTCTCTCTTTCTGTCTCTTCTCCCCCTCTCTCTCTTTCTATACATACATACATACATATATATATATATATATATATATATATATATATATATATATCATCGAATTTTACATTTTTTTTTCCCGAACAATTTTCACACGAATGAACGCGTGCGTCTCGTCGAATTAAACGAAATGCTTTATCGACAGAGGTTATCATCGAACGACAGGACATTGTTTGAAACTCGTATACATATTTTTCGCAAAAGAATTCGACGGTTCGCAGAATATTCGTGTTATTTTGATAAAACGCTTTCCCGATACCGTGTACGGTAGAACGCGCGGCCCGATTCGCGTTTGTCGAATAATAGACGAAACAACGTCGTAAACTACGGTCGAACGAACGAGAAATTCCTTCCAACTATCTCCTATTTCTCTCTCTCTTTCTCTCTCTCTCTCTCTCTCTCTCTCTCTCATTCTAATAAATTCTCCATCCTTCTATTTATCGATGATTAATTCGTTACTCGTTTACTCGATATTAAGATACATTCCGTTTAATTGAATTAAACAATGCGAATCGCTCGAAACAGTTCATTCAATCGAGTTTTTATTATTTCACAGTTTTAAAAAAGGAAAATAAATTGTAAAAGATAAGCGCAACGTCATAACACATAAGAAAAAAGAAAAGGAAAAGAGAAACGAAGATATAGAATAATAATTAATTTTTAACCTTTTATTTCGAGCAATTTGAAATGATAAATTCGATAAAACGTAATGAATATTTAATCAATAACTACATACGTACATATCTGCCGTAAGAAATGAAGAAAAAAATCTTAATTCTAACATCAATCTAAAGTGAAATGTATTTCATGACCTATATAAGAGAATATAATACATATGTATATATGTACACATCTTGTATACCTACCTACTATCTATGCAATGCCTATTTAAAGAAAAATAATACCTAAAGTTAATGTAAAAAAAATAAAAATAAAAAAAAAAAGAACAATAAAAATATCCCATCTTCTAATTCGATAATCTATAATCAATAATCTCATGATAAATGGATGAATTAAAAATAAATCGAAAGTCATTCGAACGTGATATAACATCAAAATTTCATATGGTTATGAGTTTCAAATTTATTGTTATATAGATTATAACGTAGGAAGAAGGAACGGAGAGACTCATCGTGCGCTTTTGAGGTTTCCTCGAAACAAAGGAGGTCGATCTAACAGTCTAACTCCGGAGAACGTTAATTATGTTACCTCATTGTAGCTTCCCAACGTGACGTTCGTATCCAAGGAAGCTTCGATTCGATTAAAAATCATAACGATTTTCTTAGAAAAATAAATATATATTGACAAATATATATATATATATATATATATATATATATATATATATATATATATATATAGACATTCGCTAAGATAAATTAAAATCGAATCGATTAAATCTTTGCGTTAATAATAATATTTCGGAAAATAAAATCTGTCAGTTTTCTGAATTACAACGGACAAATAGAAATGGAAATATAAAAATACAAGATAAATTCATGCTTAGAACGTTTCCTTGATCATTTTTATTAACAATTAATATCTGACCGATTTAAAAGCACGTCTTCATTTTTCATATTATTTTTACGAAAGATAATATTAAAATAATAAATAGGATTTGGGAGAAAAATATGAATAAATTTTAAAAGCAATTTTCTTTAGAATCAAGTATTTAAGATGTGTCTGTTCCATTAGCATCAAACTTATCGACTTAAGAAATTGCCTAATTAAATTGATCGTACGTACTAAGCGACAAAACGTAATATAATAATAATCGTTAAACCTTCGTATTCCTAATTTGAGCATAACATATTGATTAACGGAAAATAAAACTTTTTGGAGATCGATTTATTTATTTAACGTCGAATATAAGAATGAAATAGATACAATATTTACTTTTTTCAATATCTTATTAAACGTGTACTATCTCTTAATTATAGATAACAATCTTTTATTAGTACAAATGTTATTATCTTCAATTTACTTAATTCAATATTAATAAAAAAAATCATTAGGAATAACTTTTAATTAATATATTTGTAATAATTGTCATTTTAAAAAATCTGTAATCCGTCATACTGACGAGTTTGATAATTTTAATGTTATTTCCGATTCACTCTTATCTTTCCTCGAAATGTTTATATCGATATAAAGGGAAGCAATCGAAAGGGAAAGAGGACGGGGTGAGATGAAGGAAGGGGGTAATGCGAAGAACAGAGAATTTAATGCTAAAAGGCGTGAACCTTTAGAAGCTGATCGAACGACGAAGCGCCTTCAGGGTCAAATGATACGAGTCGATATCCCTATTAGCCTCTCAAAGGTCCAACGATTAATTATCTTCCATGATAAATAGAGCATGTTCATCCTACTACGTACTACCTACTCGATGATGCACGATGCCCGCAGATCGCATGATTTGTAGAAAGAGAGAAAGAGAGAAAGAGAGAGAGAGAGAGAGAGAGAAAGATAGATAGAGAGAGAAATGACATGATTTCGTGCCGCTTTCTATTCGCTATCGCGATCGTTCGACACGCAAAATCCAGGCGTATGTTTGTTAGGTATAGTACTTTATCAAGTTTAGCCAAGTATGAAATCGTATTACTCGCTCTATTGAGTTAATAAAAGATCTCACGAGGATTGAGAAAAGTAATATGCATATATACATATACATATATATATATATATATATATATATATATATATATATATATATTTATATATATATTGAGAAAATTCGTATAATTATTTTTCTTTGTTCACAGTTCAGAAAGAAGGCGGCACTCAACTGAAATTAGTGATCGACTATTTGAATAACATGCAAGCTCTTTTCAAGCCAATGAGGTACGTATGTAAATTTATTAAATATGTTCGTTCAAAAGTTCTTTACAATATATCAATCATTCTATCTGAAATTATTTTATTTTTCTTAAATTTTTCCAATGGGAATGATATAGAGATAGAAAATAAAAAGAAAAAGAGGAAACAAAAAGTAAATATTCTATGTGCAATAACAATTATCGAATGAGCAGAGTTTACGTTGAGATAAATGTAAACTTTTTTTTTTTTTTTTATAGAAAAAGAAAAGAAAAAAATGTGACTTTCTTTTAAAGACAGAGATGAAACTATTGATATCTTGCGATAATAAGATTTTTATAATAAAGATACTTTCTTAAGCGTAATTTGAATTCGAAAAGAAAATATCCGACGTTTTTCATGCGGAAACGAAATGCACGCGGAGGTGAAAAGTTCGATATCTCTGGTTTCAAGTAAAATCATGAAACGAAATTAGCGAAGGCAATTTGTTCGCTCGTCCGCCGCTCATTTTCCGCTCGAATCCTTTCAATGGGAGGACAAGGGGACAGGGTTCAGTGGCAGGAGGAGAGGGGTAGGGGGAGGAGGACCTGCTGCGGCAGTTAGATCTGTGTACTACGCGATAAGAGAACGAAATTAAGATTGAAACATTGGGCAAGTTGATACGAGCGCGAGCGTCGACCTCGGCAAAACTTCCAACGGTAAACAAACCCAGAATTCTAAGAGAAAACGACAAACGAGAGAGTTTCCGAGTATCTACCATACTCATACGTATTTTTCCTATGTACGTACGTATTTGCTTTCGTATTTTTGTTCTTTCCTTTCTCATATTATAAAATTCCCAAAAGTATTGATGAGCCTTTTATTATCCCGAGATAAAAAAGAAGAAAAAAGAAAAAGAGTCAATCTTTCGATATTTGCAGTAAGTAGACATGAAAATGCAAAAAAACGTATTCACTTATACACGTAATAAAAAAAAATATATAATTAAAAAAAAAAAAGATAAATAAATACGAAATTAAAAATATCGTAACGCATGCGTGTCTATTAGTTCGTAGATTTAATTATTCATTAGTTGATAAAAGAACGATTTTATATAAGAACGGTTAATAAAAATCGCTCGTATTTAACATAGCGGTCGATTCCAATAATGGTTTTGAGAAGAAGGAAAGAAAAGAAAAATAAAGAAAGAAAGAAAGGAAAGAAGAAAGAAAGAAAGAAAGAAAGAAAAGAAAAAAGGAAAGAAAAAGATAGAAAAAAAATTAATCAACAGCGACAAATTTTCAGCGACTTCAATCGCCGTCGCGTTATCTTTGCAACTCGTGCTGGAGAACACCGACCGAACAGAGAGTAGTTTTTCCTGCGGTGCCAAGCGACGACGAAGTTACGTGGATGGGATTACGAGCACAATTACATAAGTGGACTCCCAAGTGCCTCGTGCCGTGAGAGAGCCACTCGAAATGGCCTTGCTCTTTCTCTTATATAGTCTCCCTTTCTTCTTTCTCTTTCTTTCACTCACTCTCTCTTCCTCTCTCTCTCTCTCTCTCTCTCTTTCTCTCTTACTCTTTCTTTCTCTCTCTCTCTTTCTTTTTTTCTTTCTCTCTTTATCTCGTTTCACTTTGTTTATCTCTCGAGCCTACTGACGCCTTTGTCTTTCTCCCAGTCTCTCTCCAGCCACTCTTGAAATAAACGATACGTCACATCCGCCATTGTTTCAATTTCTAAGTACTTGGAACGATCCTTGAGCGCTCTGCTGAACGTTTGTTCGCAAAGAAAATGGGGGTATTACGTGTGTGTAACATATGTGTCACGGCGTACGTGCAAATTTTCCAACGATTAATTTCTCGTCATTTAACGATTATCGATCGTCCATCGATACTATTCCCCTATTAAATATATTTTACAAATTCTTTCGTCAAAGAAATCTTTATCAACTACATAGATTGGATATAACTTTTAACACGCGATTTTACATCCCTTTTAAAATATAAGTGATAATATTATCATCGACAAATATCATAACAATTTCTCAATATATCGATCGATTAATATAATTTAATCGAAAGTTTAACACAAAATTTCTCTAGGGAATATTATAACGTTATTAACGATTTTCTCGAAATTCCAATTACGCCATCTTTCGAAATAATTGGCAAAAATATGTATATTTCCCAAAAGTTCCTCCTTACTCTCGCTTTTAATATTACGAAATGAGTTACCAAAGGTGAAATTTCATAAGGTCTAAAGTAATAGGTGGGGGAGGGAGGAGGGGGAGGAGAGGAACCAACGAAGAATGGTGCCGAGGGTGTCCGAGAAAGAAAATAAAACAAAGACAAAAGAATTTGTAATATCTAGAAGTGGAGAGAAAATTCGAGACAAGGACCATCGTGTGGCTTATTGCATTCTCTCTCTCTCTCTCTCTCTCTCTCTCTCTCTCTCTCTCTCTCTCTCTCTCTCTCTCTCTCTCTCTCTCTCTCTCTCTCTCTCTCCTTACTTTTGATGTTTCTTTTTCCATTTCACTCTCGCTCTCCGCACATTTGGCCCTTTAAACTTCCGGTCGGCCGAAGATTTCGCGATAAGTGGCCGAGCCGAGCTTAAACTCTAGTAATAAGTTCGGCGATAAGTTTCGTGGAAAGTTTTGCAGGAAAAAGATAGAGATAGAGAGAAAGAGAGAGAAAGAGAGAGAGAAAGGGAATGAAGAGGACTCTTGTGGGAGAATTTCATCCGAAATTGCAAACGTCGTCTCTCGGCCGGTGCAACCAATCTCACGAGCCAATCTCTGCAATAAGCTCTCGTTACGCGCGAAAAAAAGACTGCGTACTCGCTTTCAAACGAACAAGCATATACACGTGTATATATATATATATATATATATATATATATATATATATATATATTTATATCTATATACGTAGCTACCTACATAGATACCTACATATGCACATATATATAGATATGTATATAGATGTATACATACATAGATACTTGTTCTTTTTCCTTAGACAACTTGTGAGCAACTCGAAGCCCTCCCTTCGTAATCGGGTTCTTCGTTCGAGCTCCGCGATCCAAATCGAACCTTTCTTTCCATTTTCAAATCGGTTTTTACTTCTCCTCCTGAGCTTTTATCGTCCAAAGTTTTGCCAAACTCCAAGAGAAAACCCCTTTTATATTTTATTCGCGGATTTTGGACGGCAAACTTTGTTCTCTTTATCCCGTAACTTAAGCTCAGGAATCTAATGGACTTCGATCGAATTAAAAACTTTCTTGTCGTCTAATTACTATTCCTATCTATCGAATATTATAAAAAAAAAAAAGAAAAAGAATAAAGAAAAAAGAAAAGAAAAAAATAAAAAAAAATATGTTCCGCGAAAGGGTCATGTTTGGGTTATTTGGAAAAATATATTCCTTCTTTTATTTTTTATCGATCGGTCATTTTTAAATGTCACTATGACAACTTGATTATCACCAGTCACGTTACACAAATCAATTATTTGATCAATTATTAGATCAAAAATATATTTGAAATTTTTTCGTATTATTAAAATAACATAATTAATGAATTTTATAACATCGATTATTATTTCTCGATAATTAAAACTAATCTAATTCAATGGAAATATTAAATCGAGTTCATATTTACTTCCAAACTATAGAATCCGATAGAATGCATATAATAATAATAATAATAGTAATAATAATAATAATAATAATAATAATAATAATAATATTAATAATAATAATAATAATAATAATAATAATAATAATAATAATAATAATAATAATAATAATAATAATAATAATAATAATAATAATGATAATTATGAATTTTTCGTAATCAAATTTTGTTTTAATTGAATTACTTGGGATCGAATAATAATAATCCAATAAAGTTCTACTTTTTAATACGATCGACACTAATTCTTGTTAAGTTCAAGATTCCATTTATTATTCCATTTAGCAAGTTCCTAAAGCGCGAGATTCATTTGAATTTCACAATCCTTCTCTTTTCAACTATCGATACTTATCTCTCTTCTTCTTCGTCTCTCTTTCTCTCTCTCCCTCTCTCTCTCTCTCTCTCTCTCTCTCTCTCTCTCTCTCTCTCTATCTATCTTTTCCTTTTTGTCTTTGTCTCTTTCTCTCTCTTCTTTTTCTCTCATTCTCTACCTCTTTCTGACTACAATTGTAAAAGGGTGTGAAAAAAGAATGAGAAAGCTCTAAAAACAAACAACCCTTGATACGATAGAATATTCTCACGAGTAAAGTTGAAGTTAAATCGTGTCAGAGTAAGAGAAATATATATATATATATATATATATATATATACACAGACACATATATATATGTATATTCGCAAGACTACCTTACTACTGGTGGCGCGATTCTGCTCGAGACAAGCGCAAACGACTGTTAACTTTTAATCAGATGCAAATTACGCACTAATTACCGTACCGCCGGCGTATTAATTAGTCCGGCCTGGACGGAAAAGTTGTCGACCGCGTACTACAAGTTTTGAGATTCTCTTTCTCTCTTTTTCAAATTTCTCGATTATTTGTGTTTTTCGTACTTGCGACGTATAAAATGACACATAAAATAGATCACGATACCTATTAGATGAAAGTAAAAGAAAAAAAAAAAAGAGCCGATTTCTCCCTTCCTCTCTCTCTCTCTCTCACTCTCTCTCTCTCTCTGTCTCTCTCTTTCTCTCTCTCTCTCTATCTACCTATCTATCTCTTTTTCTTTCTCTCGTACGTGAGTAAAACAATTCCATCTTTCGAGTATCGCGTTTTTATAGATTCGATCAACGAAACGGAACGAAAGTGAAAGATCCACGATGAATGCTCTTCCATCGTAGATCGAATCGAGAGCGATGAAATAGGATCTCACCAATGGATTTCGTATTCGGAAAACGCTTTAGAAATATCCGTTTCCTCTTTAAAGACAAAAAAGAGAAAAAGAGAGAGAGGAGGAGAGGGGGAAGAGAGAAAGAGAGAGGGGGGAAGAGAGAAGGAGAGAGAGGGGGGAACGGAAAAAAAACAGTCGACGTACTCTTCTGCTAGCTTTAAAGGAATTCATGCGACGTGCTCGAATTTTAGGTTCGGTGGTTATTGTCTACCGTACGCGTATACCGGGTGGCCCCGTAAAACCAGCTGGGAGCTCATCGAGTAAATATTTGATCACGGAGAGGGTTTGCGATGCTCTCATAGAAGCTAACGCTTTCGTTCTTCCATCCTTCTCCAACCCGCAACCTTCTTCCTTCCTCTTCCCCGTTACTCACTGTGGTGATCCTTCGACCCAAAAACCAATAAAACTTGGGGATTTTGTATTAGCATTTTGTCCCGCTCTCGAAGTCTTTCGTCCTCGTTCTCTCCTCCCCTCACTCACATCCCTTACTTCAGAACCGAGCATACGAACTACGGATTTTCATTCGCGATATCGCGATATCGACTTTTATTTCTTTCTTTCTTTCTTTCTTTCTTTCTTTCTTTCTTTCTTTCTTTCTTTCTTTCTTTCTTTCTCTCTGCTCCGTTTCCTATGACAAGTATAACAAATTTTAACTCTTTCACGAATTGTCTCGGAGAATTACGTTTTCGAAGCGAAAAAGTAAACAGAAATAAAAAAAAAAGAAAAAAAGAGAAGAAAAAAATCGAAAATAAAAAAGAAAGAAGAAACAATATTACGCGTAATCGTACTATTTCATAGGACGACGTATCCGCGTTAATTATAGGTACATTTCGATTTAATTAACAGGATCGATCAATATATATTTAATTAAACGTTTAGATCAAGCAAATTAGAACGAATGTAGCCGAGGTACAATGTAGTCGATAGTAATGCATCGCGCTTTCGTGAATTTCGTTTGTGTACGTACATTACCGATAAACAGTTTGTATTCGTTAATGATTGTGAGAGTTCAATACTGTCTCACTCGGTTTCATTTTCTTTTAGATTTCCACGAGAGCAACAAACTCTACCAAATCATTTCTATTTTACCGATTTCGAAAGACATACGGCGGAGATTGCATCTTTCCACCTCGACAGGTAAAATTGAAAAATCCTTTTTGCTATTACGCTTTATTATAAAAAGTCAATAAAAATAATCTATAAAAATAATTAATGAAAATAATTAATAAAAATTATTTGAACAATAATTATTTAAAATAATTTTATAACTGTAATAATTGTAATTCATTGAATTTCTATAGATTTCAGGCAGAAAGTATAAAAATAATTGCTGTCTATCTATTCGTTTCCGAAAATGATCACTAATAGTTACAAAAAAAAAAGAAAAGGAAAAAAATTCTATTATTATTATTATTATTATTATTATTATTATTATATACATACATACATACATACATATATATATATATATATATATATATATATATATATATATATATATACCTGCTCGTGACTTAATGCGTTAGCAAACATTTTTCTAACTGTTTCTAGATTGTTGGGTTTTCGACGGGCAATGCCGGTGACTGGAAGAACGTTAAATATAACAACAGAGATTTACAACATAGCCGATGGCGAACTACTCAAAACGTTCTTCGTTAGTCCTGCAGGTAACCTTTGTTTTCACGGAAAATGCAGTTACTACTGTGACACGGCACACGCGGTTTGCGGAAATCCGGACACCTTAGAGGGTAGTTTCGCGGCTTTTCTACCGAACAAATCATTTGCAACGAGAAAGGCTTGGAGACATCCCTGGAGAAGGAGTTATCACAAACGGAGGAAAGCTCAGTGGGAGCATGGTATTATGCACTATTTTTCTCTTTCTCTCTTCCTCTCTTTCTCCCGTTAAAAAAAAAAAAAAGAAAAAAAAAAGAAAAACAGAGAAAAATAAAACGATCTTACAGATTCACAATACTGTTCGCTGGTGAAAGAGATTCCTCCGTACGACGAAGGACGAAGACTTCTCGACCTGATGGACATGTCGGTCTTCGACTTTCTCACAGGAAATATGGACCGACATCACTACGAGACCTTCAAGATATTCGGAAATGACACTTTCACCCTCCACGTCGATCATGGCCGTGGCTTTGGGAAACCTTTTCATGATGAGACCTCTATTCTAGCACCCATATTACAATGCTGCATGATCAGACAGAGCACATTGGGTATCCTATTAAAGTAAGTCGTCGAATTTCTAACTAGATCATATAACGAGGATTGTACGATACGCGTTTTATCGAAATTGCTCGGACACTCGTGAATCTCTCTCTCTCTCTCTCTCTCTCTCTCTCTCTCTCTTTCTCTCTCTCTTCGATCGGCAAAATACGTTACGCGGAACGAGGCGTCGCAGCGCATTTTTCGCGTCCGTCCCGACGAAAACCCCGAAAAATACGAGCACGATAAATTCGCGGCAAAAGTAGTAGTCTCGTTCCCTCGGGATTTTCTCTCGGACAGGCCTTTCTCTAAGCGATCGTGACTTTTTTACGAGTCTTTGCGTCGTTGTTAAAAAAAAAAAAAAAAAAAAAAAAAAAAAAAAAAAAAAAAAGAAAATAAAAAGAAAAAAAAAAGTAAAAGGGGAATAAAAGAAGAAAGACAAAAAAAAAGAAAAGGGAAGAAGATAGAATTTTGTTTCGTGATATGTTATCGAGATTTTTTTTTTTCTTCTTTTTTTTTAATGAAATATAATTAAACAGAGGAAAAATTCTCTTATGCCTATACGTTATCGCGAAATTCGATCGATCCGAGTTACGTTCCAACGTGATAGATACGAATTAAATATAATTAGGCTTGCTTCCTTCTAAGTAGCGCTTCGAATGAAATTGTGCTACTTGTTAAAGAAACCCACACGGTGTCCATTAAATACGATATTATAGGATAATCGCTTCCTGCGACTACTTCGTTGCGAGCACTTTATTCTACTGTCAAAAGGGATACTGTGTTTAGCGAGCAGATCGTATCGTAAACGGTCATCGTTCCGATCCGTTCCGGTCCGTTCTCGATTTATTTTAACATATTAGCGATTGATAAGATAAAATTACGTTTACCTCTTATAAGACATTTTTTTAATTAATGACCGTTACAAGTATTCTTTACGATTATTTCGATTAAAAAAAAAAAAAGAAAAAAGAAAGAGAAAAAAGAAAAAAACAAAGAAAATTTAGAATTCACTTCAATTCTTTTTTAATTATATACTTTGTGAGATGCTATTGCATATATAATGTTACATATGTAACTTTTTTTTTGTGATTATTTATAAAGATAAAACTGTTCGTTTTTAAATTAATACTAATGTTTAATTATTTTCTTATTATTTACACGATATCGTATAGAACAGATTAAAAAATGGATCTTTCGATTAAAGGTTTCACAATGGGCCAATACGTTTGAGTGCAGCCATGAAGCAAAGTATGGCAAAGGATCCAGTAGCACCAGTTTTATGGGAACCCCATTTGATCGCTTTAGATCGAAGAATTGGCATGATCTTGCAAGCCATCAGGGAATGCATAAATCGCGAGGATTCCGAACAATTGGTCGTTCAATCCGAGAAAAAAGAGAAAGCTGGAAAATCCTAACCCTTTACATTTGATGGTAAAATAAAAAAAAAAAAGAAAAAAAAAGCTAAATCCCATTGAAGCAGTCTCATGGGATTTTCTTAAAAACCCCTGAAGACGTTTCGCTCGCAAAAGAATCAACCCGATCCTTCCATCATACGTATGTACATACAAATGTATAATAATTATTATATTTATAATATACCTTACATCTTAGTTCTATTAACAACACGATCCTTCCATTATTATTTTTTTTATTATATTTAAATAGTTTCTTTCACGATAAATGTGTACAAATAAGTGAACAAAATAACAATTAATTTTCTTTCTTTTTATTTTTTTTTCTTCCTTTTCTTTTCTTTTTTTTTGCATTTTGGGAAGAATGAACTATGTACAAATCAAAATATAGGAAATTATTGTAAAGGAAAAAAAAAGGAAGGAAAAAAAAGAAAAAAAATAAAGGATAAAAAACCAAACAAACAAACAAACGAGCACGTAAAATAAAAAGAAAACTTTTTGTAAATAAGTGTATCATAGAGATAGAGATGTGGGTATTTCGAGATATCTATCGATCGGGACGTCAATAAATAACGCGTTAGTAATGAGTTTTTAAATCAAAGAGAAAACGATCGGCAGGCGCGTGTAAATAAGTCAAGAAAAATACGAGAAAGATGGATTCGTAGTGTTATTATCTTCTTTTCTTTATTTTTCTTTATTTATTTTTCTTTTTTTTTTTTTCCTTTCAAAAAAAAAACCTGGCTATTATCGCACGCAAAACGATGTACTTAGATTATTACCGTTTATAACGACTTTTCAACTTGTTTGTTAAAGAGAAAAAAGAAAAAAGAAAAAAAAGAAAAAATGTATAGCCACTAATGCAAATCACTGTGTACATTTTAATCCGTCGTGTAATTATATTCCTAACTTTATTAAATATATTTTTCAAAAGAGAACGTTAAATCTCCAAGAATGTAACATAATATATAAATATATAAATATTACATATATATTTATATACATATATATATATATGTATGTATATATATATATATATATATATATATGTATTTATGTACGTATGTATGAATGTATATATATTTGTTTGTTCGTATGTCTGTTTGAATACATGTATGTATGTATGTATGTATGTATTTAGTATGTATGTATGTATGTATGTATGTATGTATGTATGTATGTATGTATGTATGTATGTATGTATGTATGTATAGATAGAAAAATATATTGTATATGCGTGCGAGAAATTTTGTATAAAACGTGCTTTTAATACACGTGCAATTCTGTGGACGTTTCTTATCTGCACCTGTATATCATCGATATGTCAATGAAAGAAACTTTTAATGACAATGATTTTCTTCTTAATCTTATTAATTACATCCTCAAAATACCTTATTATACCCATACATATGTATAATCAAAAGTAACACAATGATGAAATACGTAATAAAAAATTAAATTTATCGTAAATCTTTTAACCCGAATGAAATGATCCGATTAATATAACATTTTAATGAAGATATCTGTAAGATGATACTAAATCAAGCGAAATAATTGGATCGTATATTTCTGTTCCCCGGTATTAAAACTTTATCGAATGAATTCTTTTTTATTTTCTATTTTATTAATACCAAGATAATCTAAATTCCCATTACTATTTTTCGATAATTTTCAAGAAAGTTACTAATGATTTCCTTTGACGAAAATTCCCATTCTTACGAATTATTGATAACTATGTCATTCTCCTGTTCGATTGATTTTTCTTCATTGAATAAAGTTCGACTATTAATAAGTTTGTGAGATAGGGAAATAGATAAAAAAGAGAGAGAGGGAGAGAGAGAGAGAGAGAGAGAAAGAAATAAGTCCGATATAATTAGGATTGCGATTGTTCGATTCTCGCAAATACTTTAACATCGTTTCTTTCACTTTTATGACATTTGATGATGTCAACAGTAACGTTTTTATATGAAATATTTATGAACTTGGAAACGCTCAAGCAAGCACAAAGACAAGATCTCGTTAACGAGGAAAGAAGGAAAAAACCTTTTAATTAAGTGAATTTACATTGAAAACAACAAAAAAAAAAAAAAAAAGAAAAAAAAACTTACGATGTAACCATCCTTCATGGTTGATTATTATTATCATTATTTATTTATTTATATATTATTATCATCATTATCATCATCATCTTCATTATTATTATAATTATCATTATTATTAATATTATTATCAAGAATGTACGATGGACGAAGTAAAAACTTACAAGTGAATACATTCATCTTACGACGGGGAAAAAAAAGAAACGAAGAAAGAGCTGTTTTTTTTTAAATAGATGGAAATTAACGTGTAGACCGATAAAAGTGTGTAGAAATATATAATATTTTTTGTAGGTAAGTAGACATATAATAAATATTATGAAATATATTCTATTAAAATTATATCGTTCGAAAAAAAAAAAAAAGAGAGAAAAAAGAAAAAGTAATTCTTTGAGAACAAGTTGGTTTTTTTTATGAGAAGTAAATATTATTGAATACATTCTATAAAAAATCATATGGTCTAGAAAAACAATTTTTTGCGACCGTTTTTTACTGTTTTTCTTTTTTTTTTTTCTTTTTTCTTTCTTCTTTTTGTGCGACGCAAATATTGTCAAATATATTCCATAGAAAATCATATTGTTTAGAAAAGAGAGAAAGAATAAGTTTTTAAGAGAGAAATAATAAGAAATAGTTAGTTCTCAAGAATAAGTTATTTTTTTATTTTTTATCTTTTTTTTTTTTTCATTTTTTAGATGCAACAACGAACTCCCTTGAAAAGAGATAAAATACGGCAATATAGGAAGCAAAATACGTAGGTATATTCTCTCGTATTAGAGGAACATCGAACTTTCGACGGTAAACGCATCCTCCAATGGAGTATTCCGTTTGAAAAGTACGCTTGCCGTGTGTGTTATCTCTACAAATTTGCGGCTGCCTAACTTTGTTTTCCAACACTTTGTTCTTGAGTGCCCTTACCCTGGCTCCGTTCACTTGAGCCCCTCACTATTCGCACGATGGAAAGACAAACGTTGTTGGATTTTTCTTGAGGATCGATAAGATTAACCGCGTTAACGGATCTTGCAAGGACGACTTATTGTTAGTTTTATCTTACCCTAACACACACCGAAACATGGACGAATAAATGTATATACGTATATATGTATATATGTATCTATGATGTGTATATATATATATATATGTACGTACAATAAAGTACTTTCTGGCGAAGGATATCTATGTCTGCTTTGCCAAACTTCCTTTTACATATCTCTTCTATTATCCCTCCATTTCTATGTTACTAAAGAAAATATCATCGTGTACGTATTCATATATATATATATATATATATCTGAACATGAGAATATTTTAAAAACAAATAATGTTGATAAAGTTGACCTAACTTGGTCGAATCCCTAAATTTAAAACGTATTCTAACTCGTACTCACAATTAAAACATAGTAGTAGATAATTATACAAACACTGTCTCGAAGCTCGATCTCACTGATCGATAAAAGAACTTGTAAAGCCATCTATCCGTAGAATGTATAAACTAACTTTAATAATAGCGCGGATCTCTGATGATACGTAATATTAATCTACGTTTTATATCTATGAACTTTAGATATCTATTATGGAAACTTGTTCTTTTTCAACACAGATATAGATATTTCCGTGGTAAAAGGAAAATATTGAAATGATACTCGATAGAAACAAAAAACTAGAAACTAGTTGGAGAGAGAAAGAGAGAAAGAGAAAGAGAGAGAGAGAGAGAGAGAGAGAGAGAGAGAGAGAGAGAGAGAGAGAGAGAGAGAGAATCAGAACCATGTTTGGAAATGTTTATTCTTCATTTTAATGAAGCATACATGGAAAATCATGCGAGTTGCTACTCGTAACGATAGCTTTAATACAATTTCAAACTAGTTAATGGCATAACGCGAAAGTAAGGACGTTTCGTGATTATACGAAGAGCAATCGAAGAACAAAGTTTCTAAATGGGAAAGCATGATTTTCCTCCTCGTACATATATGTAATGAAAAGTCGATATTATTATTAAAGAAGTTTTGCTTGTTATTATGTAAAAAAAAAAAAAAAAAAAAAAAAAAGAAAAATTATCATCGTCATTTAACAATCGAATGATTCATTGATTATGATTAACGGTTAAGAAAAGTTATTTGAATCGAATGTCAATAACATATCGTCGATATATTTATTTTCGGTATTGCATATGCGGTTGGATGCAAAGCCGATTGTCGCCAACTAATATCTCGCATTATACTATTAACGCAAGAATCGTTTGACCAATAACCGTATTGACATTGGCCGGTATCTAAATGATAAAATGTACCGAAATCGTTTTTCTTGCCATCGACGAAATTACCCTCGTATCGATTTCCATTTCCTATTAATAATTTAATAAAAAAAAAAAAAAAAGAAAAAAAAAATATATATATATATATATGTAGATGAAAAATCTATTATAGACGAAATGATTTCTTTAATTCGCCACAATCGATTCCGCGAACCTTTAATGAGCATCCCTTTGCCATGTGGAAAATCATTTTTCCAAAAGCCTTGATAATAATCGCCATTTTTGTACCAAATACGGCCATGACCATGACGTTTGTTACGTTGAAAGTCCCCTTCATAATAATCACCATTATCGTAACTGAAATTACCATAGCCTTCCTTTTTCCCTGTCATCCAATCACCCGCATATACTTTACAAACGCTACCGTCCTTTGAAATTTTACTCAATACTCCATAACCATGCTTTCGATCACAAAACCAATGACCTTCGTACATCCAACCATTTCTGATTTATGACGAAATAACAAATCGATAAAATGATACAAAGGAATAAATAAATAAAGAGAGAAAGAATGGAAGAATGTGAATTTCAAAACGAATACCTGTCTACTTCTATACCCTTGCCGTGTTTCCTATCATCCTTCCATTCGCCTTTATAATGTGCCTTGAAAAGAACTTTTGTTTGTGGGCTATATATGGAAAAACGTAATCCATTTCTTTTGGTTCTTTCCGATTGCTCTTTACTAGAAGAAATTTTTAAACATTTCAAAAAGGGCATTTTGTAGAATTAGTAGAAAAAAAAAAAAACTTTATGACGATGATTCCACCGACTTAATTTCAATTCACATGATAAATCATATAACACTTGCATCAAAGTATAAAATATTTTTTTTCTAAAACATCAACATTTATTCCCATCCACAAAAATCACTTATTAATAATTTCGTCTTTATAAACAACTAACAAAACTATTTATTATTATATTTATGTTGGCTATCCTGCATGTTGGTAAAGTCGGTAAAGTCAAACGTCTGTTGATTCAATCCAAAATGGCGGATAAAAAGTAACGCTAGTGGGAATAAAATTAAACAAAGGTATTAAATTAAATCAAAATAAGTGTAATCATTCTTTTTATTAATTCAGTTCGTAACGCATCGCGCATATTGTTTCTAATTGTTTTCGCAAGCTCTTCTTTTCGCATCGAGTTCCAAAAATTAAGATTATTGGCGCGCCATTGAATCTGTATTTGTAAACGTTATTAAGCAAGGACAAGATTAAATGTTTAAGTTAACAATATAAACACGATTAATGCAACTTCATAACAAATTGCAATTTGCATAAAATCAAGACAATGACCGATGGTACTACCTCTATGAATTCCACGATCACTATTGTGGATACCGACGATGAAGTGATAGAATTGGAAGAGAGCCAAAACGATATTGTAATCGTTCATGATAATGGCGAAAGTAAGGATGACTTCGAGACAAGAGAGAGCGATCTCTCAACGTGCGACGTTATCGGCGATTATAAGTTTATTGAGAAAACGCCAAACGTCAACGAAAACTTTGAAGCTTATCAACATGTAAAATCAACAAACAATTCCAAGCCTATGTTTAAGGTTATTTTTCAAAATGAAAATATAGCTCGGTGAGTTTCGATTCTTACTAAGAATGAACAACGCGTCGGTTTTGCATCAATATTTTTTTCTTTGCTCTTTTGAGAAAAAAAAAAAAACTACATAAGCTTTATTCCGTATCTTTCCATTCGAATCATGAATAATTTTGCTTCAATTTATAATTCATTTATCATTTTTTATCAATATATAATAAAAAATATGTTGTCTAGGACAGATCTGACATTTTGTATTTTACTTTCCTAAAGCATTTTGATGAGAGATCGATTCAAAACAATCGATACAAACAATGTTAAAAGTTCAAATATGTTTGTTATATTACAGGCAATATGAAAAAGAAATAAGACAATTCTTACAGGATTTGGTTTTGAAAACGTCTCAACAACTAACAGACAGTAGTTTCTCTAATATAATTTTAGAAATTTGGAACAAAACAAAAAACTGTGATCAACAATTATTAGAAGCTAGTACAGAAGGTGAAGATAGTAAAGATACATCATCTCTCTTTACTATTGATACGCAACCCACACTTAAAAGTAATGTGGATATCCCAAAATATAGAAAGGTATATTTTATAAAGTTTACAATAATGTATATATCCCACATCAGAAATATTTTTTATATGGTCCAAATTTAACAATATTTATTTGTAGAAATATAAAGGTGTAATTGATGAAGATAAAGAGGAAGAATTAGAGCCAGAGAAAAAAGATTCATGTGTTCGACAAATTTCATGTTTCAATTGTTCAGGAAATCATAATTTACGAGATTGTAAAATGCCTTGGAACATAGCTAATATAAATAAAAATCGGAAAGAGCTTAGTATGAGAAATAATAATAGGGGTATTAGGTATCACTTAGATGACGATCAAAGATTCGGGCACATGATTCCTGGACAAATTAGTAAAGATTTGCGTATTGCATTGGGCCTCAAAGATTATGAATTACCTATGCACATTTACAAGTACATGCATTATGAAAAATAATCTCAAATTGTTTCTTAGGTTAATAACATTTCATTTATATGACAATTAATACATGTTTCATAGAATGAGGGTACTTGGTTATCCTCCTGGGTGGTTAGAAGAGGCACGTTTACAACATTCAGGATTATCTCTATTCAATTCAGATGGAATAGCAGAATTGGATCCTAATGATGAACCAGGTGAAATTGTTGCAGAAGAAGATAGAGATCGTTATGATATAAAAAAAATTTTTGACTATCCTGGATTTAATGTTCCACCTCCACCAGGTACTCATGATGTAAGCATTTTTATAATAATATTTGATAAACAAATTATTGTTAAATATTTTCAAAAAAAAAAAAATTCTGGTTTTTATAAAAGAAACTTAATCTATTATGGACTCCTGAAAAGCAAAGTTTTCATAGTAAAAAAAATATGTTATTCCATCTGAGTGGGAAGAAAGCGGCAGAGGGATATAAAAGAAAAAAATTGAAATCGAACATGTCTTTGATGAACGATTCACCTACAGTATCTAGTGATATGGAAATAGAAGATTTAAGTGGTAATTTCTTATCATTTTCGCTGATAATATATATCTTTTTTCCTAAATAATAGAAAAAAAATCAAGAAAATGTAACCTTATATTGTTTATAGGAACGGAGGGTTTAGTAGAATCGGTACCTATTAATGGACATTTTATACCACCTTTACCAAAAGATGTACCTATTAAACCACCAGAACCTCCATCCTCATTGTCAACATCGGAGCAATGTTTATTTGATTGTCAATCGCAAGATTCAGCTGTGAGTTCTACATTGTGTATTTGTTTGAAAAACTAACAAGAACAAATATATTAAACTTATGTATTTTTCTAGGATGAAAGTGCATCTTCATTGTCTAGGACAAATTCACCATCATTATCAGATCTTGAAAGCATGAAAAAACGATTACTTGTAGAACTTGAAGATTCTAGCTCGCAATCTAATCTTGATGCACCTATGAAATGCAGCTCTTTAAATTCTAGTATGAAATCAGAAGTACTTTTATCTTCCAATGAACACACACCACAATTCAATCGTTTTCAAAGTGCACACAGTATATTTAATACTAGTCAGGGAAGTATAAAATCAGTGGACTTTGGTACACCCATATTACAGAGTACTTCTACTTATAATAAGTTACCATCTTCAGAAAAATTTTCAAAGAACATATGTGATGTTATCAATTTTGAAAATTTACCAGACTCTACTGGTAAGTATGAACAAATCACAGGAGTTTTGCAAAAAGTACGAAGTACTTTGGCAAAATTGCATGAGGATTCGTGAAAATTATTTATCTATTAGATATCTTTCAGAATTGAAATGCTAATTGAAATGCTAATTGAAATAATTCCTATACCGATATAATTTGTTACATACAAAGTTTGTATGTAAATATTGTAATATAAATAATTTCAAGCATAATAGCGCATAATAATGTATTATAAACTATAATATAATTATGAATGAGAATTTCTTATCTGAATTCTGTAAAGATTACAAAAACTACTGTTAAAAGAAAGAAAAGAACCTGTTCAAACGTAGAATAACTAATCGATAAGTGTCTTTATAATTTAAACATAGAAAGTTATATCATATGTTCCATATGATCTGAACATTAGTTGACATAAATGATATGGTTTGCAAAATTTTTCTCGTATTCAGAATTCTATGAAAAAAATTCTTCATTTAATATGTAATATATTTTGCATAATCTTAGATCTATATGAAAAATCTACATTTATTTTCCATGGAATTAATACTCCTCTTAAAAGTACAAAAATGTGATAATCCGAATATTTTAGTTTATATATACATTAAAATATTTTATCGGATCACGATAACAAAATTAGCTTATTAAATCGGTTCTAATATAATTTCGATGATAACAGCATTTCAAAAATTAGTCATCTTTTGCATTTTCTAAATTATTCATTTTTTTCTTGTAAAAATGAATCCCTATGCATTTTAAAAAATTGTAAATTTGTTCATGTAGGATGTCAGATGAAATAAATGCCAAACAATATAGCAAAAAGAATATAAAAATTTTCTTGAAATTTTCGTATGAAACGTCAAATGAATGTGATAAACAATTTGATAAAAAATTATAATATTAGAAAAAAAATCATGTTTTATTAATCTTATTTTATAGATATAATAAGCATTCTTGTGATAAGTTTTTCAATATTTAAAATGTTCACAATTTTAAAATATTAAGATTAAATTGTGAACTAGCCAAATTTTCAAATTAATTGATTCGAGCTATTACTAAATAGCATTAGTATTCTAATGAAAAAATTGTTTGATATTTTTATTATCGTAATGTCGAAGGTATACGTGTAAAAATTCGAAACAATTTTTAAATTAAATAATTAAGAGTAAAGAAAAATATTTTTGGTATTTTTATTAGATGTTAAAAAAAAAAAAAAAAGAGGTTGTAGAAAAAAACTCCTCGCGTTATTTAGTCTTTACTATAGTTTGGCTACTATTTCAGTCGACACTTGTTTCAAGGCTACCTACGTACTTATATGAAATATAATATAAAAAAAAAAAATAAATAAACTTGTAAATATCTAGGTGCTCATTGAATCTTTTTTATATTTCTATAAAGATATTAAAACGTGAAATAAAGTTATTTTATTGTGCATTTTAATGTTAGATAATTAAATATGAAAAGTGACTTTATGTTGATATCATCGACAATATAATAATATAATAAGCAATATTAATAAACTTATACATTCTATCTTCTCATATATGTAAATTTTTATTAAATTACGGAAGAAAAAAAGTATTTATTAAAATATGTTCAGTCATCGTACATTTTTACAACTATCGTACAATTGGAATGGAAAGAATAATTTGCATAATAAATTTTTATGACAAAATAATTCCCTTATACTAATTATAAATACGCCATACCCATTGTTATACAATTGTGTTATAAAATATTAAACTTTGAGATGCCTTATTTTATCATAATTAATGCTAATATTTTACATAATTACTATATCCATTGTAATACACCATATGCGTCATAACATATACGTATAACATATGCGTCATCATAGAAGATGGTAAAATAATTAATTAGAATAAATTAACGATTCGCTGTGAACGAGCTGTTAATAGGAAGAAATGGAAAGAATAGAATAGAATAGAATAGAATATAAAATATAGTTTTATTAAAACTGCGTTCCCATATAAAATATAATATTATATCGTTTGATAATTAATACTGAATATAAATTTTTATAACATTTCATAATAAAAAAAAAGGGGGAGGGGGAGACAAAAACAAAAGAAAATGAGAAAAAAGATTTCAGATCATGAATCATCTGATTCATAATTACTCTTCCAATATTGTTACTTTCCAGACTTGATAAATCCAACTATGAGAGTAGAACAAAATTTCTCTAGACATCTACTCTTTCTGTTTTTTAATTTCCTGTAGGTGGTGGTGTTGGAGGATCATCGCTCGAACCCTATAAAAACATCTTTTCTATCTTATGTTTACAGAATTAGTTGAACTAATATTTAACTTTCATTAGTGAATATAAGTAACAGTATTTGAACAACAAAATATAAACTAATAAAATAATTAGAAATAAAAATTTGATTCTAATCTATCGATAATCATTATGAAGAGAATTTTCGATATTGATTACGTTAAATATTACGTTATTGACATAAACGCTATCACTTACGGATATATCGTTTCGATTTTTAGCAACATTGCTCCGCAATGATGCATGTCGAAGAGATCTTGGTCTGATAATATACATTAAAACAATAAATGCAAAGAATAAACATGTCATGAAAAAATTAGAAGATGGCTGTACAGGAAGCGGTCCTGGCACTAAAATAAAGAAAATGTTATGAATATAAAATAATTTGTAACGCACAAGCGCAATATCGTAAGAAACAAAAAAAAAAGAAAGAAAGAAAAAGAAAAAGAAAAAGAATACCTACACCTTGAGAAGCTAAAACATTCATTGTCTGTACAGTAATTTTGTGTTAGTCGTAACTGAAACAATATATTTTTGATAATGACACAGAAAAAAAAAATATTCTACTTTTGTTCATACTAATTTATAAAATTATAATATTCGCCGAAATTTGTCACCGACGATACATGTATTGCAACGATGAAAGAAAAAAAAAAAATAAATAAAAAATAAAAGGAAAAGAAAACATTCGAAGGACATTAAACGATATTATGCAAAGATCAACTAATTTTTCACATAAATCATATAGTGCAATGTAAACAAAAAAAAAAAAAATTCTGCATTGAGTAATTCGAACGCTACGCTTGAAATTATTTGCATTGCGATACGCGACAGAGATCCGACTGTGTCCATGAGATATATATATACATTATACATAAACCGTATCGTCATTTTATTAGTCATAATAATTCTCTTTGAAAGATAAATAATTGTAAACGTGTCGAATATTTTAAAATAATTTTCTTCAATAGATATCGTCAAATATTGATGAATTTTCATGACAATCAAAAAATACTTTTCTCAATCGATAACAAACATTTAAATAAAATCTTACAAATATTATCGAACGTTTCATATAGAAATATAGGATTATTTATTATTCATTCGTCATATTTAACGATAAGTAAATTCGACTTACGATAGAAAGTAGACGTTGCATGAGCAAGTCGTTAGGCCATATACATTTGCAAAGATCGGAATCGTCGCTCATTGTTAACAACACAGGTATCTTCGCGATGTCTCGAATTTAATTGCTGAAATTAAAATAAAAAACAAGATAGAAGGACAATATAAATAAAACAAATAAATTATGAACAATCAAAATATATGGGAAAAAATGAGTATTTATAAAAAAAAAAAAAAAGAAAAAAAAAGAATAAAAAAAATAAAAAATATAAAATAAAATTAAATAAAAATTAAATAAAAATCACGCACACACCAAAAGAGAAGAAATCCGACGTTACACTTTTTTTGTTTAACTTTCTTTTTTTTTTTTTTTTATTTTTTTATTTTATTATTTTATTATAATATCGCAATACTCGAACGTATGTATGTATTTATAGTGTACACGTATGTTATATGTCGCCTTACAGTCACCGTATGCACATTCTGAAAATTGAACACTTTCTATTACTTTTCTTATCAGTACGTGTGAAAAATAAACATATTCCACGAAAGCGGAAAAAATTTTATCGCTGAAAAGAATAGATATGTATATATATATATATAAACATATGATAATTTTCTAACGATAAATTTGCATTTTATCTAAAAATTGTGAAAACTATTTTAACTAGAACAATTTAAATGAATCATTCTATAAATATTTAAATGGACGAGAATATCAATATTTCTTTTTTCCTCATTACTTTCCTTATAATATTTTTTGACTTAATGATTATAAACTCGCTCTTTCTTAAGTTTTTCTACTTTGTTTAGTAAATAATACTAATCATAGAGTACATAAAAAGTTTTGTACCTTGCATCGAGTATTATATACATTTAAATGACAATAGATAAAAAAAAAATGACAGATTGAAAGTTTACTTGTAGGGGATTTCTTAGAACGAAGGATGAGGAAAAATACGTATAAAAACAAAACAAAACAAAAATTAATAACGAATAATAGCAAAAGAAAAAGAAAAAGAAAAAATAGAAAGAGAGAAAAATACCTAATGCCCTCTTAACTGTAACCTTGGAAGATGCGTGCAATTTCTGTTTGAATTATATGTCCTTGCATACGTCCTATCTGAGAGATGCGGGATTCGTTTCTATGAACAGACAATAGAAATCATTCGTATAATGAAGTCTTCTCGTTAATTTTCATGTAACATCGACGGATATGATTATTACATATGTACATATATACAAATATATATATATATATATATACACACACATGTATGCCACATGAAATTGATATAACAGCAGAAAAATGCGTAGTACTTATGCGTAGTACTTATAAGCAAATATGAACAGCATATATTAAACGCACCACACAATATTCGTTGATAGATATACGTAATAATACGTATATATATTTTTTTGTTAAAAAGTACAATAACAAAAAAAAAAGAGAGAAAAATCGAAGGAGAACGTTGGATCACGATCGTTACTTATAGCACTGTTAAGGAAAAAAAAAATTAGCGCAGAACGTAACCGCAATCGAGATACACGAGAGTGAAGTAGGTGAATTAGTGTGCGTGTGTATGTATGCATCAGAGAGAAAAAGTGCTGCAGTAGGAGTGGGGATAAAGAGAAGGACAAAGAGGAAATAATCACTCATACACAGTATCATAAATTCTTCTACATAAAATTTATAAGATTACGAGTGTTGCAAGATCTTTTTTATATTGGGAATCATAATATCCTATTTGTATAATTATGCATTTTACGTGTGATCTTATGCATTTTTATTTTATAAGAGTAACTATGAAATTGTGACGTAAGCTATAGCAGGATTGTTTAAGTAAATGTTCTGTTTAAAAAAGAATTCCATTTTTGCTGTATTATTATATTATTAAGAAACAATTGACACGCGGCATACATTCTCTCTCTCTCTATCTCTCTTTCTATCTATCTCTCTCTCTCTCTCTCTCTCTCTCTCTCTCTCTCTCTATTTATTTATCTATTTAAAAAAAAAAAAAATAAAACAATCTACTATTAAAATAAAGAATTTAATATACATCTAAATTTGATAATATTACACGAACCTGAGAACGTAGATCCTTTAATTGTCAACAAAATTCAGACGAGACACGATATTTACAAACAGCCGTCAGCCATTACATCTGTAGTGTCCTCCCTTCTATAGCACTAACATTATAAAAGTTTTTGGACAAGCAATGAATGAACCAATAAGAAGTACGCTAAATGTGATGTAATTTATTATTTTTATATAAATGTTTATCAAGAAACGTCAAATCAATACAATAATGAGACATTTTGTTATAAATTAATTTATAAAGTTTAAATCGTTTCAAAATAATTATTATTAAAATTTCTTTCTTGTTTGATATATTTTTGACCAATCAGCGTTTTGCAAATAATTATAATACACACACACGTCAAAACCAAATCTCATTGCCAACTTACGATTATAAAAATGTTGCGCTTGTCGGTGGCTCAGCAGCGCTACTTCTCTAAAACTAAAATTAATTTATCGTCGATAAAACAGCGAGAGAGCTTGTACTATTCACTATAATCGTTATAGATCTTCTTCCTTAGCATTGATAAATTAAATAAAATTAATTAATGTATGTAGTCAAGTATTTACAGAGTTTAATTAAATTCGTTAGAAAATTGAAGGGCATTAATTTATATCTAGAAAGAAAATAATTTTAAGAAAATTGTAAATTATTATATAAAAATAAATGAAATAATTTTTATTAAGATGAAGAGATTTCATTATATAATTCTTTCTTTATTTTCAACTTTTAATAAAATCGATACTTACGTTATATATGCGAAAAGAGACGAGAGAAATCTAAAAGGTAAAGAAGTTACAATATCTTTTCATATCTTTATCATTTATAAACACGATATAATAGTATTAATAATAGGAAATTTTGTTCGTACCCTTCGCATAAATGTCATGTTAATTAAATCATTTTGATTATTTAATAAAGTAAATTATTCTATAAGCGTTTTTCAAAAAATCACAAAAATTCATATAAAAAACTTTTATAGGATTTCGAGTATCCAGTGAAACACATTTACATACGTACGTAATTATTTGTTATTTCCCTAAAGTTCTCCCACCAAACACATTCTAGGAAGATTATGGATATTTCACATACATAGTCCCAAAAACTCGAAAATAATAAAAGAAGTTGAAAGAGCTGTTTACTTTCGTTATTCTTAAAAACGATAATTAGTATATACATATATGTACGATTCTGATCTACGGTAACGCTCAGTAAAAAAAATGTAATTGGATGAGGGGAAAGAAAATGATTGTAAAAAATCGATGAAATCCTTTCCACGTCACAGACGCTTCAATGGTATTTTCTTCAAAGTCGAAGTACTCGATATCACACAACGTGTGTTACACCGGATTGTAATAAGTTTATACCGTTTCTACCTTCGGTATCTGTTGATTCGATCTGCTCTTTGAGCAATTCGAGTTCTCTTATACCGGATACTGTAACCTCGTATTTATGAGCTACCAAACTACGATAAAAGTGTATCGCAAAAGCGAGGAAGATTATCAATACTGGTATTAACACTATACAGGCCGACCATGCGGCAACCTGAGAAAAATCGTAGAACTTTACCCAACAGAGAATCGCTATCTCTAATAGAAATAGAAGTAAACCAAGTAAAGTGGAGAACGCCCATGCTACCTCGATGTACCAATGGAGACGTTCGTGTGGCGATTCGTGTACAAGACTTATGCTGTGTAAGTTACAGACCGCTTCGATATTCGGTAGAATACACGTCGATATCATCAACGCCAACATGTGAACAGCCACTAGTAACGTCGTACAAACTGCGAAAGCAATTAACATCTCCGAAGGAACTTTTGTATCAGAGTTTAGTTGTACCTCCACCATAGCAACCTATTGACAATTATAATATTCATATTCTTTATTGTCTACGTTTAACTATGATTTAATATACATATAAAAAAAAACAAAAACACAAAATTAAAACTATAAGAATGATATACATATATTATAATAAATGTTAAAGAAAATATTCTTGTCATACCATAGCGAAACCCGAGAGCAATGCCGAGGTTTTGCTGGACGCCTTCAATTTCGCTCTGCTCAGCTGCAATTTTCTCCATGAGAGATAACCCGGTGTGTGAAGGCCATCACCCGACTGCGACATCTTCGACTAATCAATCGAAAGACATGGAAAAAGAAAAAAACGAGAAATTCATTCGTTCATGGTAGAATGTAATTAATTGTTTTTTTTTGTCTCGCTGTACAGAATTCCTATTTTGTATTTTTCATTCACACTCGAATAACTTCTACTTATACCAAGATAATCGACCTATCGTTTGCGGATATGACAAGTGCAAGAGGCTCGTAAAGAAGCATGAAAACATACCGAAAGTTGTTATCAACGCCGGTGCGAGGAACTTGCCAAAAGTCCCGCGTAGGATAGAAAAACCAACGGGAATGCTGAACGAAAGAAACAATAAGAACGAAAGATATTAATGAAATAATTGACTAGGAAAAGGAAAAGGGATTATCAAAACGCTGGGAAATCTGGCAAGAATGAAGACTAAGTGTGAGAAAGGAAGTGAGAAACGAGACTACATCTAACTTTACGCTTATTATACATGACACAATGTTTTTTTTTATGTGTGTGAACGTTAATCCAGGAATGATCTTCATCGTTTTTTTTTTTTTTTTTTTTTTTTTAATTGCTTCTTAGTTGTTATTAAAATTGTTCCCTCTAACGATTTTTTTTTTTTATCAATTTGGCACTTTTGATATATCTAAACTTTTTTTTATTTACATCAATGATTGTGTTGTATATCAATTGTACTAACTCGTTCCCAAAAAATGATATTTTTCAATACTTTTCCAATGTTCTTTTTCGTTAAAATAGAAAAAAAAAGATATTGAAAATCGAAAAAATATTGAGCTCAAAATATTGCACACACGACACGACTAATACATATATCATGTGTTTCTTTTTGTTTCTGTGATCGACCGATCCAGATTACGAAAGGAAGAAGAAAAAGATATGTATTACGTTAAATTGGATTTGGATTGAAATAAAACACATTAACACGTATGCACTTCGTTACGTTGTACTAATTATGAAAGCGTGCAAGTCATAAGCGATTATCAAGATCATACGAAGGCCTCCAAAAGGTAGTTGAATTTTTTAGAGCTTCCATATGAATATTCGCTAACCCAAATAACCGAATTAAATCAGACCTCAAAGTACACTTTATTTTTATCTGCGAAACAAGAAAATAAACTCCGTATGTCTATCTTTAATGTTTTTTATAATTACGAAAAAAAAAAAAATATATAGAAATATAAAAAATTATAATAATAATAATAATAATAATAATAATAATAATAATAATAATAATAATAATAATAAAACCTTTCTGATCCTATAACCGATGGTTATACGATTTCATAAATATAAAGCAATATTCCATATGAATTTAAAACGAACTCACATGATGCGATATGGTTGATAAAATATGGAAGAAATGATCTATATTGTTAAAAAACTAGTAAAAGTCTAGAACGAGTTCGTACGTACGAAAACATACGTATCGAAAGAGAAATATAATGATTTTTAAAAAGAACGTCGACCAACCTGAAAATCGTAGAATCTTTTATGATAGCAATGCTCATTAGCGTTTCGTGTGTGTAAATGACCCACGTTTACGTGGATAGGTAAGTGGGAGGAGGGGAGTCCGGCTCCGTTCTCGCCACCAAACACTGAATTGCGTCCAGTGCTCGTCGACCATACGGACATTAGGCTCGATAATTCTTCTGCGTCCTCGATCCACGCTGTAAAAAAATACGAGATGCGATGTACGTGAAGATTTCAAATGTTATTTTTAATTATTAATTAATAACGGAAGTATAAAATATATATATATATAAAGAGAGAGAGAGAGAGAGAGAGAGAGAGAGAAAAGAAAAGAATAAAACAAAATAATAAAAAAAAGGAGTAATGATCGTTTTTACGTATAAAAATTATATGCTTTATCAGCATTAAAAAGTTTCTGCTTGAAAGCACATGTTTGTAGCCAATTGACTCGCGCAGCTGATACTTTAATGGAGACGCATAACGTTCACGCCTCGTTACATACTCTACACATACAGTAAATCACAAAAACATTCAGAGATCTTCTGAATTAAAAAAATTTTTATTAGTATACTCAATAAAGAACGTTATAAATATACGAATAGATTTGACAAAATAAATCGAATCTTATGGAATAATATATGTGAAGAATTGAACAAAAATTGAAATACTTCGAATATTTTTCTAAAGTGATTTACTTGTCTAATGTCGTTAATATCGTCAATGATTAAATCTTTAAAGATTATAAAACGATCTTTTAAATCATGATGAAATGTCGAATTTTATGATATAATGATTATTTTATATGTTGGAATAAAAAATGCAATTTCTTATTTTTTATTTTTATTTATTCTTTTGTCGCCTTTTTTTTTCTTTTCATTAATCATATGTACTTCACGTAATAACATTAATATTTCCATATCTATTCAAAAATTCATACTTTCTTCTCCGGTCAAAGTAAAAAAAAAAAAATGGGGAGAAAAAAAGAAAAAAGAAAAAAGAAAAAAGAAAAAAGATTCGATTTCAAAAGATATCTGAATATTTTTGTGATCTACTGTACATAATATTATCCCGTAGGTTTTGTCATATATCTAACATACGTCGATCGATTTGTTCTTGAAACATCGAATGATGCAGCTTAATCATTGCGATTGTTGATAATAAATATTCGGAATTTTATAATTTTATATCGCATTTTTTCTGTCGTCTGAATGTATAAAAATATGTTTAATTAATCTTGTAATAGCATAAATATATACGGATCGTTTCTTCTACAAAAATAACTTTCTCAGATAACTTGATATTCGATTAATCGATTTTCTAATGTAAATAATTTCAATACATATATCTTGATATATAAATTGGTGTCATTTTTCTTTCTGTTATTTAAAAAAAAATTTTCCTTTTAATGAAATCCGAAGATATTTATTATTTCTCATGCGTTACGTAAACAGCCCATGTTAAAAAAAAAAAAGAAAAAAAATAAAAAAAAAGAAAAAAAAAGAAAAAAAAAGAAAAAAAGAAAAAAAAGAAAAGATAAGAAAAAAAAGAAAAAAAAAAGTTAAGAAAAATGAAAAAATAATAATACGTATATTCTTTTATCTCTTCACTGCGAGTGTTTATTAAAACATCTCTTTTCCATATACGTACATTATTTCCAATAAATTGGTATACAGATTTTTATTTATTTTATTATTTATTATTTAACTTAATACATATTACGTATTATATTATATTAAAATAAAATTAAGGAAATTACATGAATTATTATCTCATCGGTTCGATTAGATCAAACCGGTTTCATCGTATATGTACGATTATATCATTGAAAAATTGTTGAATAGAAAATACAAAAATAGTATTATATTGGATCGATTTGTCAATATTAAAGAAAATTATGCATGCTATTAATGGTCGTTGGTATATACTACGAGACATTTTAAGTCTTTAATATTCGATTATTATCGAGTCGATGCACATGTTTTTCAAGGCATCTAACTTTCCATATAAACATTATTCGTCTACACATATATATTTCCTAATGAAAGATTCCGTAAAATGAATTTATCTACACTCGGACAATATCAATTTTTTTTGTTCTGTTCTTCAGTTTATTTATTTCTGATGAGACACACATAACATCGACATAAATATAAACGCATTTGTGTATGATCACGTACGATGTAACAAGGACGAACGTAGAAGGACGAAAGATTCGTGTCAGAGAGAGAGAAAGAGAGATAAACAGAGAGAGATAAACAGAGAGAGAGAAAGAGAGAGAGAGAGAGAGAGAGAGAGACACGTGAGAAGAAAATTCATTTCGATCTCCTTTTGTCACATTTATGTGAAAAGTTTCTCACGATGCACGCTCACTAACACATATTTAATAATACAAACGTTGCCAATAACACTAAAAATACAAAGTGAAAATAAGAGAGACAGAAAAAGAGAGAGAGAGAGAGAGAGAGAGAGAGAGAAAGAGAGAGGAAGAGTAAGTATGTGTGTATATTTGTATGAGCACGTTAAATGTACCTAACTTTTCCTTTACGCCGGCTCGCGTACCAAATTAAATCACGATTAAAACGGTCCAAGAGTTCTACTATCGATGTTGACGATCATGATGATATATGTCTCTTTGAAATCATCGAGTTTCTATTTTTTAAATTTGAAAAAACAAATTGGACGCGTTAAAAAATATTTCTATATTATTTTCAATAACAAAAATGGCAGACTGTTATACAACGATAACTGTGCGTATCTAGCTATAGATTGTAAATGAAAAATAAACATGGGGCAGTATATATTGGTACGAACGATTTTATTATCGCGAACAAACTAACGAAACGTTTGAATAAATATTGAAAAAAAAATTGTATTATTATTATCTTATTACAGTCGTTAACATCGTTTAATTATTGTTCGTAAATGTAAAACGAGTCACAAACGCAGAACTATATTTAGTAATAACAATGTCAAAAAAGGTTACTAGGTTATCTTTAAAAAATATTATGACACATATACATCGAAACATACCTTGAACCCAATGGTCACAGGCTCCAACGATGAATCGTGTGTCTTCATGGCATCCGCGAATTCGCTTCTCTCTTTCACGCGTTTCCACGTATACATATATATACAAAAAAAAAAAACAGAACTCGGACGAATGGCTACGTCGTGTGTAAATATAAATAAAATTTTTGTTAAAATAGACTTCATATAAAGGACACGATCAGTTTTAATAGATTTCACATCGTTTTTGAAGGAAATATATAATATTATAAAAGAATCGAAAAAACCTACTCCAACCCACTTACTACTACAACAGATGTTGATATACTGAAGGCTAAAGAGCCGCTCGAGCGCATCGTGTACCGAACGTTGCCGAATGTCAACGAAGATGGCCGACTGGTAAAACGAACTCGTACCCGGCAAATCTATATAAGAGTCAAACGATTCGCGATGGACAATGTTATTTTGTCGTTTGGTGTTCTTTCTCGCGCTAGACAATGACCAATTATGAAATGCGAAGATGTCTGGAGCTTACCAATGATTATACGTATCCGGTTATATGTAATGAAACGTTAGAACGTCATATCTTTTTAGAAATCTGAATATGTGTATACGAACGTAAGTATATGTGTGTATGTGTGTGTGTTATGTTACATGCACACATTTTTATATATTATACGAATAGTAAACAATGCACATTAGCATAACATGATAATGAATCATTCAGCATTACAAATTTAAAGAGTATTTTATTACTATACAAAATACATTTAAATAATTTTTATATTAGCAATATTTTTTCGCATCAAAAATAAAACGTTAGAAGAGATTACATGCTATATATTAAGAATTGAAAGATATATTTTTAGTATATATTTCTTATTTCATTACAAGATTAATTAGAGCCTACCTAACTTTGCTGCTTCTTTGACCAATGACATTACAAATGTTTCAAAGAATAATTCTATATGTTCATTATAATATGTTTATTATTTGAAATATCTATCTAATTAATACTTTGATATAATCCAAAATATCCATACAGATTCATAATAGATTTCTCATATAAGATATTAGATGTATAAATATATATCATGAGTCATCCTACTTAAATCAATACTCATTGATTTAATTAAAGTTACCATTATATAAACTTATTATTTGCTTGTAGGAATTTTTACTGTTATTTTTAATGAAATAATTTTGTTTTTCTAAAATATCTTTTTCATATCCAATGTCCATCCATAAATTAATTGACAACTGTACAAACTATTCAACAAGATAAGAAAAGCAAATTAAGGCACACGCTAATGAACTAACATATTTTAAAGAACTTATCAAATTTATACGAATTTATTGGAATTTTCAACATTTCTTATCATTCTAATCCTTGTTTAACAATTATAATAGAAATAATTGTTTAGAAAATTACTTACACTTCACACAATCTTCTTTCTCTTGGAAATGTAGTAGCAGTCCGTTGCTTGTGTATGTTAACGAAATCGTAATTTAGGTGCATTCTTCAAAACAAACTCATATATAATGTTTAACGTTTACTCGTTTATATTATGTTCACTCTTTTATTTGGTATATCACGAAGAGACCAATGAAAGGTAAAATTATAAGCGTAACTGCCATACCACAAAAGTTTCGCTGGTATATAAGAAGAGTTCGTTGAACAATATCGATTCTGAAAAGAATGCAGGTTCGGCGAATAAGAGGCAGTAATAGAAAGAATTTCCCCCACCATTTTTCGAGCAAGCATTTCTCCAAGCTAACTTGCAGTTAGTTGTTTGCGGTGTGAAAATGAGCAAGTAGAGAAAGCATATTGGCGTCGCTGTGATTGCAATGATTACCGAACATTACCGAATTATACCGAACCATACCGAACTGTAGGTATAGGTCATAGGTGATTGTACCAGTTTGTAAATACAGTACAGGTATGCGTCATATTCGTGAATAAGTAAATAAATTTAAAAAAAAAACGATGTTTTTCAATGTTCAACGTCTTTGATTCTTTTTCTCTGTTTTTTCAAAGTACATTTCCATAAGATTTTAACATAATCTTCGTTCTCGAAAAGTCAATAATAACTAAATTATAATAGCCAATGATCGTTTTATTTTTTTTGCGCTTTTATTCTTTTTATTAATGCAAAAAAAAAAATAACGTGTGAAGGATAAAAAAAAGAAAGAAGTAAGATACAGACAAAAATCAGGTTTGAGAATGTAAAATATTGATATTTCAATGAGAAAGAGGTTAAAGTAGAAAGGAGAGGAAATCAGGTTTTTCGAGACAGGCTATGTAATTATTTGGAAATAGAAGAAATATATGCAAATATATCCGATAAAAATTCCATAAATGTATAATTTTTATTATGCGTAATTATTGCAATTTAATATTTTATTTCTTTTTTCCATTTGTCAATCTCAATAATAAAAATTGACTCAATGAGAGATTTCATCGTTTCTTGCATAGATGGCAGTACTTGAAAAAGCTAAGATGATAACTCAAAAATTATAATTCCAATATCTTTAATACTAAATTAATTAATGTAATTATCGACGTGATATAATATATGTCATACTATTATTCTTATAATTTATTATATTAAAATGTTAATTCGATTGCAATAGAATAATTGAAGTAATAAACAAATACAATATCAACGTATCGTAATCGTTCATTTTTTTTTAGTTATAGAAAATCATTAGATCTTACTGTTGTAGCTATATCAATGAATATTTTAATTCAAATCTGATCGATCAATTAGAGCTACGAAGAGCATTAGAGCTATTCTGTTGTGAACAATACACATTGAATATGAAGAAAACAGATTTTAAAATATTTTTTATCTGGTATTTTTATTTACTTTTGACTATCTAAATTTATTATGCAAAATTGAAATTGCTTGTTATTCATAGTTAATTATCAAACGATCATAATGTTCCGTTAGATAATAATGTTCTGGAAATTTCAGTTAGATAATATTCGTATAAATAATTTATAAATTGTTAAGCTATATTTGCTACAAAAAAGTTCACCATTTTGTATCTGCTATTTTAATGTTTTACTATTTGATTTTATAAAAACTATGTACGATAATTGTCATACGACGTTCACCATATAGTAAACGATATTTTGAATTATTCAATTTTTGATATTATATTTGAATTCAGTTGAACTTAAAAAACTTTTGTATATGTACATTTATAATTTTCAAATTTTTTTTCTAAAATTTAAAAAGACTGTATCATGATACAATATACGCAATTTATAAATCTTAGAAACGGTAGAATTGAACGGTAGCTTTCGATAGCGAAAAGGTACCCCACCATGCTTGGCATCGAATGAACTGGAGGGAGCCAACGTTATATAGAATATTTCTTAGTAGATATTAAGTTGTCACGCGCAACACTTACTTTTCAGTTTTCTATTGACTCGCATCGAATAACAATCACATTCGAGTGCAGTTTTTTTTACTTTCTTTATCCACTACTTCATAGAGTGTTGTTGGGTTTCAAAAGTGATACGTAATCTTATGCATACGTAATCTCATAATACGTAAATCTTATCCATTTTTTCTCATTTGTTTCTTTTTCTTTTGTTTAATTTTATTTTTTATCGTAAGTATTGTTATTTTCTGACCGTAATCGATTAATTTCATTAAAACATTTATTAATTTTTTCTTTTTTTTTTTCTTTTTTTTTCTTTTTTTTGGAAAAATTGAGATATGATAATTTTTTGAAAGTTTTTTCGACGATTTAGTTTTTATAGATTTCAATATTGGTCACCATTTCGGGAAGGCCAACGCACAAAAATAAAAATGTCGACATCATTGAACTTACTGGACGATCAACGTTTCGCTTTGATGAAAGTAAGCTTATATTTATTTCATACTAACGCTAAAATTGATAAAAAAATCGAAGAAAGTTCTTCTCTATCTCTTTTTTGCTCTTTCTCTACCTCTCTCTTTCTCTCTCTTTCGTGAAACCGTTAGCATACGCTTCAAGCTGAAGATCACGTAGAATCGGTGATGTACGTGTACTCGTAAAAAGATATATTCGAATTCTTTTAAAGCTTATTTTTACGCGCGTAAAACAGATTATCGAGCCGCTTATTAATATATATATATATATATACATACATAAATTGAGTAAGGTCAGATAGGTCTTAAAAAATTCATTACAAAGTATAAAGGAAATATATTCACATTAAACAAACATAAGAATCATTTAATTATTATTCAGTGAATCAATTCGTTTGATGTATTTATGCATTTCTGTATTCTATATTACGTATATTACGTATATTATATAAAGTTTTTATCTATTCAAATAAATTTCTTAAGATCTATATCATATTTCTTTTGCAAAAGAATGTCTTGTTACAGTTTCACAATCGTAAGAAAATGCTATTCTTTGTGTATACTTTCTCGTTAGCAAAAAAAGAGAGAGAGAGAGAAAGAAAGAGAGAGAGAGAGAAGAGAGAGAAAGAGAAAGAGAGAGAGAGAGAGAGAGAGAAAGAGAGAGAGAGAGAGAGAGAGAGAGAAAGAGAGAGAGAAGAATAAGATTCATGAATAATATAATATCGACAAAAACATTTTAAACATTTTCTTGAAACGTCTTATGCAAAGATGATATTTTGATAGATCGTTTTCTTCGAATTTGGCATACATTAACAGTTAGTATAACTTTTAATCCATAATTTAATATATTTATTTTTAAGCTTTAAAAATGTTAATTGTAAACAAAATGAAAATGGTAGTTGAACGCAATTACAAAGAAAAATAGGTGCCGTGTAGAAAGCGTTTCGTTATGGCGAATAAATCTTCGTTTCGTACGTTCGCCGTGTTAGATTTAAAAAGATCTCTTTCTATAAGTATATAAAAGTGACCAATTTTATTCAACGTAAAACGGAAGAAAATTTACAGGAAGACGAAAAGCTTTCACTTGGTCACGAATCATTTTTCTAAATCGATCATAATGAAATATTTTTTTGTATGATTATTTACTGTCAATATTTTTCCGTAAGACTTTTTTTATTACAATTTATTGCCATGAATTATTTATGCGCTATTAATTACATATATATAGCCTTATAAAAACAAGAATTGTTATGTAAAATGTCATTATCATTAAAAAATCCAACTAAAAAGAAATTTATCAATATAATTATTGCTGTATAATTCATAACAGAAAATACTACATCAAACCGGGAAAAAATGAACTTTGTACAGTAGTAAATAAGTCATTTAGCAAATATGCTTTTATTATTTTATATATTTTTATATAAAATATTTTTCTTAATATATTATTGTAAAAAGATTTTTTTTAATTAGCCACTGTTTCTTTTTTTATTTTATTTTATTTATTTATTTATTTATTTTTTGTTTTTTTTTAACCAGGTTGTTATATAATCATTGAACTTTTTATATATTTAATTACATAGTAATTACGTAGTAAATAGAAGGGACAAAGGAAATATGTAAATTAAAAATAAGATTTTTATTATATCATCACGACAAGGATACTGTGCATGCTCTTCTAATTGAAGAATTTACTTCCAAAACCAAATAATGCAGATTAAAAAAAAGAAAAGAATACGGTTTTTTTAATTAAATTACCTAAATCGTTTAAAACATAATTATTTAAAAAACATAAATTACTAAAAATTAAATACTATTTTTTTATCGATGATATGAACAAATCGATTAGATCGATTCAATATTTAATTAAATAATGTGTTTTAGTTTAGACGAATCGTTGCTGATGTCCTGCAACCTCATCACGATGATCGTTTTCTTCTTCGTTGGTTACGAGGTAAGAGATGAATATTTTATTGATCGATTAATTGTGAAATCGTCCATAAGGAAATTGAAGCCACGATTGTTTCGAATAATATCTATAATAAACAAGATATAGAAGACGGAATACATATATTTGCTCATTAAAAACCGAGTTTCTATCGGCTCGTTTTAATGACGTTGGGTGATATCGAAAAGAGAGCACTAAAAGAAGATATTTAACTCAAGCTAGCTCATTATAACAACGGAATGTGCTGCGTAATAATCGGTCATTTAGCGAACTATCGCCGTGTTTGTGGCTCGTAATTTTGCGAAGTACCAGACTTTTGCTTTCATCATTGTTATTTCTTCCTTTCTAATCGTGAGATCGCGTTCACGTTTAAATAAAAATTTCAAATTTAACTAATTCTGTTGGAAGACTTTATTATTAGTTAGAAACTCGATTCCAACGTTGTCAACATAATTCATATTCGTCCGTTCCGCACAGTAAATATCTTTTTCATTCGAACTAAAAACAAAGCGTCTTTCTTCGAATCAAAAAACTTTGGAATTCGTTATGAATGATATTAACTCGTTATAGGAGGATATCGATATATCTTCCATTTCGATATAATTTTATTATATTGCGATTTTATGAGTTGTTGATGAGATATCTTGCATTTTCTATTTATCAATCAACAAGTTACGTCTTAGTAACGGTTAATAATTTTATCTGAATAAGTTCATGTAGATTATATCAAATACTGAATTCTTAATGTAAAATAAGATATAAAGATTTTTTTTTTCGAAATGATAAGAAATTATAAAGAAATAAAAGAGTTAATAGATTAAAAAAGAATCTTACCAGACACTACGAATATCAGTAATAGAAATTCATCCCATTACAAATGGGGAAAGAAGTAAAACACGTTATGTTTGTAATTTCATTTATTTGAATGGTTTACTGAATATCACACTTTAAAAAAAGTTTTAGTACATAAAAATTTATATTGATAACTCATATAATTTTAAAATATTCGTTAAAGATAAATATTCAGCATGACGAGGATTTTTAACTTTTAAAAAACTGTAAATAATTTAAAAATATTTGACACAGAAAAAAATAGCTGAAAAAAATAGATTAACAATAAAATGTCTGACCTGCAATATGTTAATATATCGACTATCGAACTAATTAGTTTTACATAAATCGATGCATTTATCTAATGATTTTTATTGTAAACTTAAAAATTTAAATAGATATAAAAGGAGAACTTATTATCATACTTTTAACATTAGAATGTAATTTTATTAAGAAATATATTTTCTGTCTTCTATATTACACGAAATATAATCTTTGCAATGCTCTGAATAGCCTGCGGAATTAAATATCAGTTTCTGGTGACCGTCCTAGTGTTCGACATATTAATGTTCGCTCGTTTTAAATAAAATTAAATAGATAAATAAATAAATTAATTAATTAAAATCTCTTAATGAAGAACTTTTATAAAACTATTCGTCGCTTTTTTTCTTTATAAAATCTTTATAAAATCTTTATAAAATTTTTATAAATTTCCAGCGAGAAGCTGGAACGTTACGGCGGCTGAGAAAATGCTGAGGAACGTGAGTACGAAATAAAAACGTCGATATAAATGAGATTTTGATGATTAATTAAAGAGATCCTTTTCTTCATGCCCTTTTTATAAAAAAAAAAGTACGTAAAAAAAACAACAATAGAAAAAAAAAACAACAAAAAATGTCCTTATTTCTGTTAAGTCATTGCAATGGCGAAAGCAATGGGAAGTTGACAAAATAGAAGAATGGGATGAACCGGAACTTATCAAAAATTATTTGCCACATGGTTTAAGTGGATTCGATAAAGAAAATGCACCAGGTATAATGCTACATAAATCTTTTTATAAATGAAACATTATTATCCTCACTATATATCTTAAATGTATTCTTCTAGTTGTTGTTGTACCTTTCGCCGGATTTGATATATACGGAACTCTTCACGTTATTACGAAAAGAGACGTTATAAAGAGTTTCATAAAATATTTGGAAAATTATTTAAGAATATGTAACGAACAAGTAAAAAAGCATGGTCCACTTGCTGGAAAAATAACTGTCATCTACGACATGGAAGGATTCAATTTGAAACAATACTTGTGGAGGCCAGGTAAAGCATTCAGGTAAAACCGTGAACTCTCTATGAAAGATAAAAGCCTACCTTTTATTGTAACATTTCTTTTAAATTACATCAATGTCATAAATCTTTTAAATATGTATATCGATGATTAATAAAAAAAAAACATTGTCATTTTTCAGCCGGTGAAGTTGTCATTAGCGCTATTCAAATGTACGAAGCGAATTATCCAGAAATTTTAAAAATGTGTTACATTATTAATGGTACGTAAACCAAAGTTATTGACATTTAAAGTTATTTACTTTTATTCAAATGAAATATTATCAATCAATTATTATTATTTTTGCAGCCCCGAAAATGTTCTCTTTTGCTTTTTCCGTCGCGAAAAGATTTTTGAACGAGTATACATTATCGAAAATACAAATTTTCAAAGCAGATCCAACAAAATGGAAACCTGCGATATTGGAACTAGTTCCAACCGATCAAATGCCTGCTCATTTCGGCGGCACTTTAAAAGATCCCGATGGGAATCCAAAACTCGTAACAAAGGTAACCATAATATCGATAATATTCTCTCTACTATTGTAATATTCTCTCTACTATTGTAATATTCTCTCTACATTTTTTTTAGATTTGTCAAGGTGGTAAAATACCAAAAGAAATGTACGCGGACAAAATGGAAAGTGATAAATCAACGGATTATACTACTGTCATTATTCGTAAAGGAGATAAGTTAGAACTTAGTTTGACTACGTCCGAAGAGGGATCTCTTTTAAGGTATACCTTTTAAATAAATACGTGTAACATAGAATGTAATAACATACTTCCTTGGGATACAGTTGGGATTTTCGCACAGAAGATTATGATATTAAATTTGGTATTTTGAAAGAGGATATGTCAGGTATGAAAACCGAAATTGTACCTATTACAAAAATAGCTTCGCACAAATTAAATGAAATAGGCGTTGTAACCTGTGATAAACCAGCTACATGTGAGTCATCATTATTAAAATTTTACATGCTATCATGTTATATATTCTTATTTATTTTCTTTTATTTTAGATTCTGTCATCTTTGATAATACTTATAGTGTCATGAGGAATAAAAAGATTCATTATTCTGTACGCATTTTACCACCATCGGAAGAATTAAAAGAATAAATGCCATAGAATAATATGTGAATATTATATAATAATATAATATGCAGTGAAACAATAGAATTATACATAAATGGTAACGGGATCTTACAATTGTATTAATAAAAAATATTTTTAAGATCAAATTTAGAAAGTTGTCTTTATAGTCTCTCTATTGAAAGTTGTCTGTCATAATAGTCTTGTCTATTGAAAAAATTTTCACTTCGAATTTGTTATACCAATTATAAGTTAAGGATTTTCACTCTATAATTGTGTAACAAATTTCAAAATATGCTTTACTTATTAAAACTTATTTATTAAAATTATGCATTAATAATTTTTATAAAATCATTGTTGATGTGACAACATTATCTTTCCTTAGAAATATTGAAATATCTCTGACATGGCATTTCACTTAGTAAAATACATCACTGGGAAACAATTTTCTTGAAAAAATCCTTTTAAAGAATTTTTCCAATAAACTTGAAAATTATTTTAACTAGAAAAATAATTATAAAGTAAAGAATTAAATTATATACAATTATTTTAATGATTCTCTTTTATAAAATAGAAATAATAAACAAGAAAGTAATGGAAAAATCATTCTCACATAAGAAAATTAATTCTAATATTCAATGCTCTTTTGAATTATAGAATAATAGCACCATATAAAATGGCCAATTTTAATCATCTTCCTCTTTAAATAACATATTAAGAAGTTCTTCTTTTTGACATTCACTACCTTGTAAACGTTTTTGAGTTCCCCATTGAGCCAATGTTGGTAATACTTTCAATTGAGTTTTACTATCTTTACGGAATATACAATTAGGATCTTTCCAGCTAGAAATAGAATCAAAAATTAGATATTTTTACATTATACAACATTATTTTGGGTTGGAAACTATGTGATTGCTGGATTTCAAATAAGAAGGAAACGACAAAATCCGCAATCACTTAGTTAGCAACCTAATATATCATAAAGTATAGAAAATATAAGCGAAATAATATGTAGTAACGGTTATAAATTTTAAATACCAAATATTTATTAGAAATTCTACATATGAAGAAATTTAATGAAAAAATCTTATATGCTTACAATGCTCTATCTCCTACTTCAACCACAACAAAATGGGATGTCTTAGAGAGTACTTGTAATCCAGCTTCTATAAATGGCTCCGCTATGTTAAATTAATATAATATTTATTAAAATACTTCTAATAAAAATGAAACAATAGAAATGATTTTAATTGGATCCATAATACAAAAGTAAATTTATTGTATATCGGTAACTACTGTCTTATTACAAAATAGGTTATGTAGTTTAAAACAAATGAAAAAAATGAAATTTTTTTACCTTCAACACAATCGGGACACCAACTTTGACCATTTTCAAGCTTTGTACCTGTATATAATACAAAGACCGATTCTTCGGTCTGAAAATTTTTAAAAAATTGTAAAAAATTTTCGTATCCTATAACGTGATGACGAATAGTCATTTTGTGTGATTTCTTTTAATTATATTAACAAAATACTTTTTCCAATTTAAATAACGATATTTTATCGATACGAAACAAAGAAGAAGTCTGTGTAATCTTATAAATATAATGTTTTATCAATTTAAATAGCGATAACAAATCTATTGTTTCACTTCACTTTATGATGTCTGATCAAAAAAATATCAGCACGTGATAAGAACTGAAATACTCGAAGAAATCATTTTATGAAATTTGAATAATAATACGTATTATATGTACTTATTAAAATCTGTATCGATTCCTTTCACTAAAAATTAAAATAGAAAGTAAATAATTAAATATAATAAACTTTTACTTTTCTTTCGGCTCGGATAATAATATAAAAGAAAAACATTGCGTAGAAATAACCATAACGATAGAATTTCAAGTTCATTTATCCTTTATCTAAACCATCGTATCTTAATGTATAGTAACTTGAATACGATTCGAATTAGAACATATATAATTAGAATTTTCCTAATTCTTTCATTGTTTCGTGGAACAAAGATCATTTTCATGATAATAATCATGTTATTTGAACGTACCGCGTTAAAGGTCATGTATGGATGGTAAAACTGGCAACAGCGCGAAAAGCAATCACGTCAGACGATTCGTAGTGGGACCAAACAAGACTCTAAATACGCGCGTTGATTGGTCAAAAATATGTTTTCTCCCACTCGATGATAACCGATGACAAAGACGTTCAACCAATCAACGAATTGATGAAGTGAGGGTGTTTGGTATGCTCTGCGACAGAACAGTTTGTGCAAGGAAGGTGGTAGTAGTAATTCAAGGTTTCTGCAATTTAAGGTGCAACAATATTTCTCAGATACTGCACGCTGCATCGAAACAATTCACATTTTCTTCAGCCTGCGGACGTCTTTTGATATAAAACAATCGCGTCCAGAATGGCTGCGGTATTCGATATCGAATTGCACGACGTGGATACAGTGAATAGGGACGAGTCCGACGATGATGTTATCGAGATTGGCGAGGTAACTTTCCTGCTTGTCTATTCACGAATCTCAATATTTTCTTTTTATCATTCCATACTTCTTCTTATTATTTCAATCAAATTGTCACATTTTTATAGGAAGACTATGATGCTAATCCGAATGTGAATGAGATAATTGAGTAAGTAGATTTTTACTTTTAGTTTGTAAGTCGATTTAATATACTAACATAATAACAATGATATTTTAACAGATCGGATGGCGTAGAGACAGTTGCTATATCTGAACAAAATGTTAATCGTGGAAGAGAAAGAGCTGGACCACAAGATTTTGAACTTTGCAAAGTTATTGGAAAAGGTGGATATGGAAAGGTCTTTCAAGTACGTAAAATAACAGGAAATGACAGTGGTACAATATTTGCTATGAAGGTAAGTTGAAACATTGCTTTGTTTATAACATATATAGTTAATATATGTGCTATTATAATAAGAGAGTTAATAACAAATTATACATTTTTATTGCTTTAATAAATGTTGCATAAAAAAAAAAAAATAAGTTATCTTTTATATATTTATATATAACGAATTTATTTGTGTTTATATATACATATATATACATATGCTTTTTTGTTTTTTATAATGTGGAGAAAATCTTTAAAAAGACATTCTGGCTAATTAATGAGTAATAGGGTAATATGGGTTTCTTATCCACTAAAACCCCCACAATCATTCTTTGGAAATCTCTCTTTGAAGTACATCTGCATTACTTTATGGGGAGAGTTCTTGGTTGAAGTATGTTGGCCTCACCCACTACTTTCTCTCTCTCTCTCTCTCTATATATATATATATATATATATATATATATATATATATATATATATATATTTTTTTTTTTTTTTTTTTTTTTTTTTTTTTAATAATAAAAAAAGCTACATATTTTTTATGAAAATGGCATACTTCTCTGTATTGTTCTATTTTGTGATAAATTTTCAATACTATAAGATTTTATTATTTTATTTATACATTAGGTATTACATAAGGCATCTATTATAAGAAATCAGAAAGATACTGCTCATACAAAAGCTGAGCGAAATATTTTAGAAGCAGTAAAGGTAAGATTTACATTTATTAATATATTTTTACACAATTCGTATTTAACATAATTTTTCTTGCAGCACCCATTTATTGTAGATCTTATGTATGCTTTCCAAACGGGGGGTAAATTATATTTGATCTTAGAATATATGTGTGGTGGTGAACTTTTTCGACATTTAAATGACGAAGGAATATTTTTAGAAGATACTGCATGGTAGGAGATTATACAAGTATATGTTATTGCTTGTTTCTACATTGTTAATTAAAAACAGTTTTGAATTTAAAATGTATATACTTTTATTACAGTTTTTATTTATCAGAGATAATATTGGCTTTGCAACATCTTCATTTACAAGGAATTATTTATAGGTATTATATATTTATAACATTAATGATTACACATTCTATGTTAATACTGTTTTAATAAACATATTATTAATTATATTGTAATTTGCTTTACAGAGATTTGAAACCAGAAAACATTTTGTTAGATGCAGAAGGTCATATTAAATTAACTGATTTTGGTTTATGTAAAGAACATATACAGGATGGAACAGTTACACATACGTTTTGTGGTACTATAGAATACATGTAAGAACGTGTAGTTTTTTTTTTTTTTTTATTATTATTATAATATTATCTATTTGGAAATTAATATTATCTAATTGGGAAAGAAATGTTATTTTTTAACATTGAGTTCCTTTTCTAGGGCTCCTGAAATTTTAATGAGAAGTGGACATGGAAAAGCAGTAGATTGGTGGAGTCTTGGTACTTTGATGTATGACATGCTTACAGGATCTGTATGTATTTCTATAAGTTAGATATTATATAGATATTCTATGGATAGATATTATATTTCTATATTTACTGAGTTTTTGTAAATTGTGTTACTTTTATTTTCAGCCTCCATTTACATCTGCTAATAGGAAAAAGACTATAGAAAAAATTCTACGTGGCAAATTAAATCTCCCTCAGTATTTAACACCTGATGCTAGAGATTTAATTAGAAAGCTGCTGAAGGTTGATAGACACTTCTTTATTTTATTTTTTTTTTTTTTTTTTTTTTTTTTTTTTTTAAGTATCGTTTTATTAAATTAATTTTCAATAATTTAATAATATACAAATAATTTCTATATATTAACTTTTGATACAGAGACAAGTCGCACAAAGGTTAGGCTCTGCACCATCGGATGCAGAACAAATAAAAAATCATCAGTTTTTTAAGCACATAAATTGGAACGATGTTATATCCCGAAAATTGGAGCCTCCATTTAGGCCAATATTAGCAAGCGAAGATGATGTATCTCAATTTGACAAGAGATTTACAACTTCTGCTCCTATAGATTCGCCTGCAGAATATACTTTGAGCGAATCAGCCAATAGAGTCTTTCAAGTAAGTTTTTTGTTCAAAAAAATCACTTCTGTAAATCTTATAACATTTACTAAATCTCACTTCAGGTAATTAAAAACTTTCAATTATTTTATAATTTTCCTTTTATTAATTTCTTTTTTATTTGTTCTCTTATAGGGTTTTACGTATGTAGCACCAAGTATATTGGAAGATATGTATTCACAACCAAGAGTTATAAATGCTAGAAGTCCTCGCAAAGGCAATACCCGTGGTTTCTCACCAAGAAATACACATTTCCATTTGCATAATTCGCATTTGCAAAATCATAGGTAAATCCTTTTTTACTACTTTATATACATAATATAAAATTGTAATAATTTAAGAAATATGAGAATCAATTTTAACTACAATCAAAGTAATTAAATATAATGTTTATCACTTAATTTATAGGCACAATGGTGTAGGACATAATAATGTGGAAGACACAGAAATGATAGAAATAGGCTAACTCTCATTTCTTAAATAGTAAAATTATGCTTAGCATTTTGGCCTAACTGCTGAATATCCGCGACCTAATCCTCGTGTCTCAGGGAGGGATTTTATAAGCGTACAGAAAGAGAATAGCATAGGATGGGTCTGATCTTAACTGCTTCAGAGGATATCCAGCAGTTATGTTTAGCTAATTTTTTTTTAATCAAATGTATCTATTACGAATTTATTAACTAATATTACGTTCTAAAAGAAGCGATGTGTGTGTAAGCGGTTGCTGGTATCACTGAAAATAATACTTACATCTGGTCTATAATACAGGAAAATTAATAACCTGTTAACCGTGGAGAATGAAGTTATTTCACTTTTCTCGTGATACAAGAATAAATAATTTTTTTGGTTTACTCACTACTATTAAAAAAACATACATCTAATTTTTTATTTTACGATTCATTAATTTAAAAAAATATTTTCTGTCTTCATCCGCGTTATTTTACTTGTAATCGAAATAAAGTTCATACATTTACATTCATTGATAGAAAACCTCCTCGATTAACAGGTTGATCTTGAGTTAATATTTTGTTAGTAAGTATAATGAGAATTTACATTTTGTATTTACATTTATACAATTTCTCTTTTGCGATTCACGTTAATAGTATTGGGTTGGCAACTAAGTGATTGCCGGATTTTAAATAAGAAGGAAACGACAAAATTCGCAACCACATAGTTGCCAACTCAATATATTTATGTATACATGTCCAGTACATTGACGTGTATGTTATGTGCACATAGATACGATTGAGTATTTAATATGACCGAAAATATAATGCTAATTTTGTAGATATTATTTACGAAAGACAAATGTAAGACAACGAAAATCTTAATGCTGCCATCAACCGCTCTGTTGCTTTAATCTTTTTTTTTCACGCTAATACTTTATTTATAAAATTAATTTTAGCAGCACATTGATTATTTATAAAATTAATTTTAGCAGCAATAATGTTTCTATGGGAGCAACGATGAGTATATTTTGCCTAAACAATAGTTGAAATTAGAAGCATTTATGCAATGAAGCAATGGAATTGCATTTTTACAGTTTAAAGTTCCTACAAAAAATTGCAATATATATGAATATTTTGCTCACACGACATAATAATATTTACTAATAGAAACTTATGAAATATAGTGAATTATCTTTAGCAATTTTTTCAAAATGCAATTAATTGTTCCAAAAATAACAATTTACTATATAAGCATGCTGCCATAGCAACCATATTACTGCACAATTGAAATATCTAAAAAAAATTAAGAATTTTATATTTGTTCCTATGTTTTACACTTATTATAGTGTTTTTTAATTACAAAGGAACATCAATGGTACAAGTTACCTTAAACTTTTACTTTTCTTATTTTTGTGTTAATTAATGCAATATTGACTATAGACATATATTCATAGATAAATTATATAATACAAAATATAAGCAGGAGTAACAATTTGATGCTCAGCAAATTTCCAAACTACCCAAGTGTTCACAGGCCATGATATCTGGCAAATATTACGTTTAACTACTTATAATAATTCCATGGTCGAGATGTAATATTAATCCAATAACAAAGAACCTTTCTCTATATAATTTGTGCTTCACAATTAATTCGATATGTGTGTGTATATATATATACACACATATATATATGTGTGTATATATATAAATATATATATATATATATATATATATATATATATATATATATATATATATATATATATATATTTAATGTTGCATTTCGACTATGTACGCAAGTAAGTGCGTATAATATACACATAAGATTATACTATTCGCAGTTGTATTGTAATGTAAAAATATCTATTCGAAAAATATGATAATTTATAAGCTATTATTGTATGTATCAAAGGACGTACATTTTCAATGTTAAATTAAGAATGTGCCTACAGAGTTTTCAAGATGCTACTAAAACTAGAACAATGTGCCGAATTTAGAAACTTAGACAGGAGATATACCTGGAGCATATTACAAAGTGTCGTTAAACATTGTTAAAACAAATTACTGTAAAAATCAAATAAAATTAGGATTCTTTTTTTCTTTGCAATTACAATTATAATACTTTTCATAAAGAAAGTATAAATTATGAAAGCAGAGATCTATTATTCATTATTAATTGTTTGTAAACTGAGCAATGAACATTGTAGTGAAAAAATATTTCAAAATATAGCAAATAGAGAACTTTGTAGTTGAATTCTTAAAGCTCTAATGATGTGCTCTCAAACAGACTGTGACATCGATACTCATTGTTATGATCCATTTTCAACAGGACCTAAATAAGGATTATGGCGCTACATGTTACTATTATTAAGGAATTCCTGCAAATTAATATATCAAATATTTATCATGGTACACGTTCAGTTATTTAACTAGTCTGTTTTTAAAAAAGTGACAAAAAGTATTATTCAGTAATCTTCCTATCATAAATTAGGAGCACATATTTATCGATTGAGGCACGATTTATATTAATTGAAAATTATAAAAGATGTTAGAATGAAATTAACACAATTAACCTCTACAAAAAAGGTAATATGTGTTTCATGCTTCCAATTAAAAAAAATTGTAGTTTCTTCAATTGATTTATTGCTATCATGGTTTGTAATCCTCTTTAAATCGTGTATACAAATAAATATAATGATTTGTGACTTAAGATCGTTTAAATATGTTAGATTATTGAAATGCATGAAAAATAATACAAATACCTAAATGATCATGGAAAATATTACAAATTAAATTAATATTTTGTATTTAAATTTATTTAATCGATATGTACTATCTAGGTAATGCTGTATAATCTCGCAATAATAATTTTTATTTTTTATTATCTAACATAAGTACACATAGATCGTATCTATTATTATTACTATTGATATGATTGTTTATATCATAATATAAAAACCTTAATAATTGAAGTTGAAATTAATATAAAATATATCACATCGATCAAGGAATCCAATGATGGATTACTTTACAAATATCTACAAATATCATGTGAATTACACATTTTAATGAAATTCTAACTTTTGTTCACTATTAACTGTTCATTACTCTTGGTTTTGGAATGTTTTACAATGAATACAAATATAATATTTGAACGATTTTGAAGAATAAGATCTTATTTTAAAGATGAAGGTTTAAGCACGAATCCTGCTTTTTCGAATTTTTAGAAAAGCTTTATTTTTATGAATAAACTATTCTTCAAAAAACATTACTTTATATTGCGATTTTTTTTATTTAAAAAAAAAAAAAAAAAAAAAAAAAAAATTTCTGTTTATCATACGAGTAAATGATGGTAATGATACAGCTATGTATCTCAGTAAACGATTTTAGTTTAGGTATAACGCTTATCAATTTTTCTATGATATGCATTTCATCGTAATTAATATCAAATTAATTGCTGCTTAAATAAGCTTTAGCTGTATATGTAAATTTAATGCGAAATAAAAAATATAAAGTAATTTATCATCAGAGAAGTATGATATGTTAGGCGTCAAAATAACATAACCAAACAAGCTTATACACCGATACAATAGGAGCTTAATGTTAAGCTCTTGTAGTTCATACTTTGTCCATATTTGTCGTTAAAGTCGCATATGATGCGATCGAAAAATAGTAATCAGATTTAATATTGAATTTACTATAAAATATATCATATTGATTGTTAAATCCAACGATAGGTTATTTTACAAACATCCATAGACATTACATGAATTGCAAAATATCTTATGAAATTAAAAGTTTTATTCGCTATCAAAGATGGACGCTTACAGCGGCTGAATGTTCCATTTTAAAAACAATAAGATGGCGCGACACCCTAGTTATATGTATACATATACATATTATGATCCCCTCCTTTAACCTTGGCATTTGCTTTTTATATTTTTTATTTTTACATCCGTTGAATGTGGGCGAAAACGTGCATAGCACGTGATATTTAATCCGTATATGCATGTACATCATTTCTGTATACTATGTACGCAACGCTCTAGCGCGCACGCGCGGAATTAAAGTACAATGCGCTTGGCAAGTTCTTTTTTATGTATGCAACCAGTAATGACAATAATAATTGTGCTTTAGTTGATAAATTCTATTGAGAGATGAATTGTATAACGTCACGGCGGTGATTAAATTAAAAATATGTATTGCAAATTAGCAAGATGGTAATATGATCAAAAAATTAATTTTTGAAATATAAGTTGTGGAAGATCATTGACAAATTAATACATAAATTTTGTTAATAGTTTTTATAGGACAGATGCAGTGAGAGCTTTAAGTATGGGTGAAGTATCCACTGCACTTAGACCTTTTTATTTTACTGTTCATCCTGATCTTTTTGGACAGTATCCCACACAAAGGGTAAATAGAGAACAATAGATATTATTTTTTTTGTACCATTCACATCTACAGACAATTGAATATAAATAATTTTATAAATTTCATATGCTATTCTAATTGTTCATCATATTGTAGCAAATTCTATATAATATTTTCATGGGCTTTCATTTATATTAATTAGATTTTTCTTTTTTTACTTTAGACTGTAAATGAAAATTCTTTGAAACAGCTAAGCTCGATTTTAGAAACTCTTCAACAGCAAAGACCTATAAGACCTACAATATTGCCATTTTACTTACGTTCAAAAGATGAAAAAGATCTGAAGGCTGGGAAATTTACATTAGTTAAAATACAACTTAATGAAAAAGATTTAAGGAAAACAATTCGTTCTATCCTACAGACATGTGATTTGCCTACAACATTTGTGGATAAAATAGAAGAGAAATCATTGAATACACAGTTTCAGTCATCATATAACTCAAAATATTGGCAAAGTAAATATAGTTCAGGAGAAAAGTTAGATTTTTCTGAATTAGAAAATGATCCTATTTATGCTTCGATTATTATGAAAAGAAAATTAAATATTGAACCAGATACACTGAAGTAAGAAATAATTTATAAATATCATTTAATATGTAATAAATTATATTGGACATTAATTAACAATATATATATCTAATTTTAATTAGAGCATATCTTGAAAAACACATAAATGAAGTACATGTAAAGTTAGAAGCATGTAAATCAGTAAGAGAAGAGGTGAAAAAATTGGTTAAAGCATTATGTTTGGACTTAGGTCTAAAAAATATTATATGGGATTGTGGTTGGAATATTGCTCATTATAGAGGTTGTTTATTAGCTTTTCAAGCATTAGCAGAACATCATCCAGAACCAATGGAAATTTTGAAAGGCAGGACATTAATATTTGCTAATGACACTGGAATAAATTTAGAAGGAAGTGTGATGCTAAGCTCTGGCGAAGTGAGGCATAATTGGCTTGATGTAAGAATTGTTTTTTTTTTTATATCATATATGTAATAATTCATTATTACAATAATATTTCTTTTTGATAGCTGATAAAAAATGTACAGAAGTATGATACTATATTGCAAAGATTGCCAGCTTTTGAAAAGGCGATATCCACGGTCCTTCTTGATATTAAAGTGGGAAGACGGTGCGTAATACATCACATTTATTGAGTGACGGTAAGGCTCAGGGTACTCTATATGTGCAGGAAATTCATGCCTAAAGTAATGGCTGGTCAGTATGAACGTCAACTACGACAACTTACGACTACACTATCCGATTATCGAGGAAAGAGACATTATCCAGATGTTTGGCCAGCAAATTTGTCTGCATATGAGATAGTAATAGAAGCGTTAGTAATACTATTTTATGAATACAAATTCTTAATACAAAAAAATAGTTAACATAATAGTTGCTTCATATTTTTAGTGAAGCAGGCCCTTTAATGCTTTCTCCAACTGGACAGTTTATTGTACCATCCTCTTGTCCAAGTCTTTTGCTGGTCAGTTTTATTACAGAAAATTTAAGCGAAGCTACCAAAAGATTGCATCATTATAACAAGTAAGAAAAAACATTTTTCTTTTTTATTTGTAATACAATATTAATATATATATATATATATATATATATATATTTATCTAAAATATATATTTATCTATATATATATATATATATATAGATAAAAATAATGAATTAATTCTTTAGATTATTAATACACGTAATTTTTTTATAGTATAAAACATGTAGAACGAGAACTTCATCAAAAGGTTATCAAAGAGTTAGGCTTGATTAGTCTTAATAAAGATGATAGCATTACACCAGATTTGATGATACAATGCTGTGAACGATTGCTCATGCACAAAAAACCATTAGCTCCCTTATTAGATGGTATAATGCTTTGGGTAACACATTATTACTCTGTTATGAGCGATGGTGTATTATGTATACCATGGGATTGGAAGCTTTAATTTAATGTAAATTAGGATAAAAAATAATGTCAATTTATACAAATATATCTGTTGATTACAATCTAATCTATATTAGGCTTAATTGATTAAAAAGATCTGTATATATATTACAATTATTTAAGTAAGAATGCCTGTATGAGCGTGTGTCTCTTTTCTTTAGTAAGTGCAAGTATCAATTGGATTTTTTTCTATAAACTTTATGTAAAATTAATAGTACAATATAAAGATGATAAAGCTTTATGTTTAATAATTAAAATAATTTTTTTTATTTCTTCTGTAATGATTATATATATGTAAAAGATAATGACATGTACTGTTTCTTCAAAACAATTCTAGTACTTTTTAGTGAAACTAAATATAAAACATATATTTTATAAACTTAGAATAAGTAGATGTGTAAGATAAGAAAAAAGATATATGAGTAAAGTTATTCAATATCTGTCGCTAGATAGCGCTTGTGTTACTATCAATCACACAAGTTTCCTCTATGTAAGTTTTAATATCGCTGCATGTCACCATATTTCCAATTTTCTTGATAAATACGGGATATATACTAGGTATACATATTAAACAATACATTGTTTGTTTACTATATGAACATTTAAATAATAAAAACTTGTGTCTAAACTATTCGGTATCATGTAAGAAAGTAAATTTTTATAATTTAATTTTCTTTTAGATTTACTGGTAATAATTAATTGTTATATTTTATTATTGCAGTTTATACTCTCTCTCTCTCTCTCTCTCTCTCTCTCTCTCTCTCTCTCTCTCTCTCTCTCTCTCTCTCTCTCTCTCTCTCTCTCTCTCTCTCGTAAATAAAATGGCTACCGCCCAAAATTAAAATGAAACAAAATGCTACGTATGTGATTTTATTTTTATACGAGAAATTATGTAGTGATGTAGAACTTGCGACAATTTTATGATGACGTAACCTTTACGAGGAATATTTCCCAAAGATATATCAGTAATTGAAAAAGCATTTTTGAATGACAGTTGTCACTTTTATAACACGAGTCATGCAAAAGTCGCATGATTAATGATACAAAATATAAATTGACATTTAATGAATGTATTAAATGTAATTTACATGATTGTTGATTATATTTAACTGTTCAATTTATATGAGAAAATGCCGGTCCAAAAAGATTCCAATATTGTGAAAATCGCTGTTCAGATGACAGACCAAGTACCACAGCTAATTGAATTTAATCAGAAACAGCCATTAACTGGTATTATTCAGGTAAATAAAGTCTTAATGCAATTTATAAAACATATGTATCGTTAAATAAGTAAAACATTATTTTAATGAATCAATAATTTTATTCATTAATAAGGAACATTTGAATAACTTATAATACTCAAATATTAATTTACCTAATTATTATTTTTTTTTTTCGTAGGAGCTGTGTAATGGATGGGGTCTTTCTGATTCAGAATTATATTCATTACAATTTTCTGAAAATAATAATCAAAATTATATTACAGAAAAAAATCGTAATGAAGTAAAGAATGGTAGTATTCTGAGATTGGAATTTTCTCCTTCTAAGATAGCTACTGATATATTGACAAAACTGAATAGTGGCACACCAGAGGAAAATATAACAGCATTACAGAAATTAAGTTCTTTAAGTACAGATATGACATTTGCATTAGAGTTTATCAATAAGCAAGGATTGGGTCTTATTATTTCTCAGGTATTTCAATTGCAATAACTCTTTACTAATATAAATAATAATTAAAAAAAAAATATGCTTATTATTCTTTTTGTATATATATGTACAGGTTGAGGGTGGAATGCGTAAAGGTAACGCTTTAGCATATTCTCTTCAGTCCTTTGTAGAATTGATGGATCATGGGATTGTATCTTGGGATATTTTGGAGATACCATTTATTAATAAAGTAGCGAGCTATGTGAATAATCAATCTGTATCTCTAGATACCAATATAATTGAAGCAGCACTTAGTATTTTAGAAAATATTGTTTTAAATTCATCAGGCAAATATGCTCAAGTTGAAAAAGAAGTTACCTTTCCTAATTTGGTAATGCATTTGCAAAGTACAAGTCCACAAATACAGCAAAATGCTATTGCTTTGATTAACGCTTTATTTCTCAAAGCTGACACATCCAAACGAAGAGCTGTCTCTGCTACATTGCAGTCAAAACAAGTCCGAAATGTTTTTCTTTCCAATATAATTAAATCAAGTGGACAGGTACGGTGTACTGACATTTTATATATTAAAATTATATGTCTGTCGATCTAATTGCATTTCAAATGTTAATCTATTAGTATTTTAATTATTGTTTCAGGTTGGTACAGAAATGGCGCATCAATTATATGTTCTACAAACACAAATTTTAAGTCTCTTAGAACAGAGAATGATGACTAAAATGGATCCACAAGATCAAGATGCACATGATAAAATAAAAGAACTTAGACGAATTGCATTTGACACAGAAGGTGGTATTGGAACAGATGTAACAGCACGCAAGCAAGGTTTATATGCTAAGGATTATAAAAAATTAGGTTTCAAATATGATATTAATCCTGCTCTTGACTTTACGGAAACTCCACCCGGTATGCTAGCGCTCGATTGTATGGTATATTTTGCTCGTAATCATACAGAAAATTATACAAAGGTTGTCTTAGAAAATTCTTGCCGAGCGGATGAACACGAATGTCCATTTGGCAGGACAAGTGTTGAACTTGTAAAATTATTATGCGAGGTATATAAGAAAATACATATTTGTAAAAATATTGATATTTGTTATTTTTATTTTATAACAATATATACTGTTTACTCTAAAATCATACTTTTTCAATAAGGTGTTACGTATTGGAGAAGCACCTAGCGAACAAGGACAATCGTATCATCCTATGTTCTTCACGCACGATCATCCATTTGAGGAATTTTATTGCGTTTGTATAGTTTTATTGAATAAAACATGGAAAGAAATGAGAGCCACTATCGAAGATTTTGTAAAAGTATTTTCTGTTGTAAGAGAGCAAATTACAAGAGCACTTCAGTGCAAACCAACAGGATTAGACAAATTTAAAAGCAAATTACAACAGTTGACGTATTCAACGATCACTAATCTTTGGCAGCAAGAAAGGACTAGTCGCGAGGAATGGGAAAGTCACGCAAGACCGATTGTTGAACTCAGAGAACAAATTACACCTGAAATATTAGAGTTAATTCAACAACAACGTCTTGGATTTTTAGTAGAAGGAACTAGATTTATGAAATATAGCGCCAGAGGACAGGTAAATGATCTTTATTTGAAATTGGCCATATTCAAATATAATAATTCATTAGTAAACCTAATTTGTTTTTAAATTTTTAGAGAATAAAGGATAAATTTTGGTATGTGCGTTTATCACCTAATCATAAAGTATTACATTATGGGGATTGCGATGAAAAGTCAGTACCATCGATAGATGAACTACCTACAAAATTGGCTGTTGTTGAGATTCGAGGTTTAATAACTGGAAGAGACTGTCCTCATATGAAAGATTTACAAAGAAGAAAAACGACGCATCAATTAGCATTTTCCTTAATATTGGATTCTGTTGAAGTTTCCAGTCTAGATTTTGTTGCACCTGATGAACAAGTTTTTGATTATTGGACTGATGGCATTAATGCTTTACTTGGTAGATTGAAATTTTAATATTATTTAACAATCTAATTAATTAGTACATATATTACTTAGTATTAAACAAATCTTGTTATTGTTTTTCGTAGATAATAGGATGACCAGCAAAGAAGCTGAAAATGATCTGGAAACTTTATTATCTATGGATATTAAATTAAGACTTTTGGATGCTGAAGGAATTGACATACCTCAAGATCCACCGCCAATTCCTGAACCCCCACCAAATTATGACTTCTGTTACGAATTAAAGTAATATGTGCAATTGATATTTAATATACATTCTATTAATACGATATATTAATTGTGCATGCCAAATAACTGCCAGTAGTGAAATTGATGTAATTTAACGTAAGTAATAGTTTTTATATATTTAATTATATTATGTTTAATATTTTTATTAATGCTTTTATTCATATGTCTACTTTTATAACGGGATGCCAAAAATATTATTACCGTTTTTTATAGAATTTTATACACGTATATTTATATAAATTTGTAATATACAGGGTGATCGTTTTATTTTATATAATAAAATATTCGTATTTTAAAGTAGAGCATAGGTCTATATAACTATTATTTACAGTACTATTTCATTATGCAAATTAAAACGATATACCCTGTATATTACATATTGTACGTATAATAGGCTATTGCTTTGCTAAAAATTATATAGAGGCCTTTTTAAACTTTTTAATAGAAATTAATGACTAAGATGAATACTTTTTTCTGTATTACATTAATCGTGAGCTATTTCTTAGATTTTATTATACAAATACTTGATACTATTTTGTAATAAATATATTTATAATCACAAGTATATACACACACACACATATATATATATATATATATATATATATATATATATATATATAATAAACTATACAATTGTATTTAAAGAAGTATTTATTAAGGAGCGTCGAACAGATTTTTAAATTGATGCAATAAAGAAAAATTTATTAATATGAACATGTATTATAAATGGCGTATTATTGAATGTGATTATGTCAAAAGTTCAAAAAGGCAGCAGAGATTTTGGATCAAATAATTAAATCTGTCAAGTTGTATACAAAGTATAGTTTACAAATGACATTTATATTACATAACATCTTCAGTTAGAATTTGATAATGCTGAGGATCATTTATTCGATGATCAGGAGGACAAACGAAGAATTCAATGAAATTAAGCACAGGACCTCTGCTAAATGGATTTAGATATCTACCTTTCTTATCTCTTAAATAAGGATATCTCTTATAATTAAACATTTCGTTAGTTGTTAGATTCATACAAGCGTGGAGTACCTGTATTAAAAAAAAATCATTTTTTGAGTCTAAACTAAATAATATAAAATACATGAAATTCTCAAATTGATATGAAAAGATATTATAAAAACGAAAGATTTATATTGTAATTACCGAAGTGCACGTTAGTATCCATCCAAGGCCACAAAAGACTAATGCTTCCAATACACCCAAAACATATAACAATTGGATACCTTCAATAGCCATACAATAGCACGCAAAATACAACGTAAATGAACAATTTATAGCCACACACATTACAAATAAGAAAAACCACATTCTGCAACAGATATATTTCGATGTGGTAAGGTAAATAGAAAAGCATTTGTTACAATATAAATTAACTTACCTGTTTCTCAATCCAACACAATTATATATGAAAGGGCAATGATGATCAAAACAGGTTACACATCTGTTGCAAATCCTACAATGTTTGGCTCTTAGTGGCCTGAAACATCTGCAGCTATGACACAAACGCGATAATACAATATTTCTTTTTTTCCATTTATCAAAATATGGTATCTAAAAAAAAAAAATCGCGTTAAATCATATTAATGAAGATTTTCAATTTCTTCAATATTTGAAATTTCGGTTAATATTACCTGCTTTATAGCTCTATAATAAGTTTCACTATTTTGTGGTACATAACCGGGATCTCTTCTGTTTGCTACTATCCATGATATCCACATAACGATATTCCAATAAATAAAACAATAATGACTTCCTCGCAAAAGATTCCAAGTCAATGGAATACATTTAAGTAAATACATAGGATAGCCCCAAAGTAAAACTGATATCATAAACAATAGCAATGGTCCTTTACTATTACCAGCTCCTCCAAATAGCAAAGCCCTATCAAAACGTCATTGATGAAAATATTATTGAGCTTTCATTTTATTAGGAAACATTAGATAGAGATCAAAATGAAAAAAAAAAGACCCGAACCAGAGTTCATTGATAGGTGGAATCCATCTAGCTCTGCGTTTTTGTTCAGCTTGTAATATGCGTACGATTTCAGAATGACGGTGACTCTTTGCCAGTTGCAACGGAGTTTTACCATTTTTATCTCGAGGCTCCAATTCGATTTTGCTCTTTTCACACAATATCTTAACGCAACTAATATTTCCCGATAGACAAGCTAAATGAAGAGGAGTAGATCCAAAGTAATCAGGTTTCTGCAAATCAACGCCGCTGTAAATCAACAGTCTGATCAACTCTGCATGTCCTTTGTAAGCGGCCCAATGAAGTGCGGTGTCTCCATTGATATCCGTCAAATGGCCCATTGCACCAGATCCAAGAAGAAAGGCAGCTGTAGCAAATTTTCCAAACATACAGGCTGTCATGAGAGGAGTTAGACCTTTAAAGTCGGCAGCATTGACGGCAACTCCGGCCTAAATGTAAGTTAACCGTTAGAAGAAAACATCTTCGAATATTATCGTCTTTCATTAGTCGCATATACGTAAACCTTCAATAATAATTGGACTATAGCACTATGTCCTTTTCGACATGCCCAATGTATAGGCCTGGGTCCTTGCGTTCCAAGACAAGAATGATCAATGGGTCCGCTTCGTTCTATAAGATATCTCATCACCTGTAGCATTATCGTTTATATTGGATCTTTTTCAGAATATATAATACGCTCAAGGACAATATATTATTTCACGTACTTCAATATTACCATCCAAAGCAGCCCAATGAGCAGGTGTATATCCCCACTCGTCTCGGGCATTTAATATGCTTAATCCATTTTTCTCTACCAACTCCTCGACCGCCTCAATCTCACTGCAATACGATTTAGTAAAATCCTTTAATGAATGTGATCATTTCGATAAAAAAAAAAAAAATATCTTTCAAAGATATTATACAACGATCGTTTGTCATTAGATAATAATATTTTTAATAATAAATAATTAATGATAAATTCGTACGCTATAACCTTGCTCTAAGAAGATCAAAAATTTGTTTAGTTTCATCGCTTGGACTTTGGCCTGGCGTTGCTTCGGCATATATATTATCATCCGGTCCATTGCTATCCCTTCGTTCAGTACTTTTATCAGAATTTTGATTCTGATGTGTGCTGCCCGAAAGCAGGTTGCTGGGTAGATGCCCGACCATGTCGGGATCGGGACTTAATTCCCATACGGATCTTGCCGCACCAGGCCCTGTTACAGGGCTCACAGGATAGACCTGTACGTATTTCTCTAATAAATTTCATAATTCCTTATAAAAAAAAAAAAAAAAAAAAAAAAAAAAGGTAAAAAGGAAAAGAAATAATAAAAATAAAAGAAAAAAAAACGATATACAAAAGAATTCTAAATTGCTAAATTGGTTTTACCTTACAAAGCGTCGCGAGTTCCGTGTTCAGTCGCTCGTGTTCGGAAGGTGTTCGTAAAGTTGCACCTTGCGTTGATGTGGAGGATGTACCACCACCTTCCGGAACGGTTAGTCACAAAGACACATTGGGACCTATCATATTTTCTACCTTTTCCTTTTTTTTTGTTTTTGTTTTTTTTTTTCCTTTCTTTTTCTTTTTTATTATCTTTGAACTCTCGAACTTTTTCACCTCAAACTTTTGGCCTCTTCTTTCTTTACGTTTTCTTTTTTTAACGTAAGTAGATATTCGTCAATAGAAACGCTTCGACTAGACTCCCTCGAGTTTCACTAATGAAACGAAATCATTTTAGGAGTAGGTTGCTTTCGTTGTTGCGCATTCGAATCAATAGCATCGCGTCGAATGGACGCCTGCGTCTTGATGAAACACGCAATGTTAATGTATTACTCTTACCTTGAAGATATCTTTCTGATAATTTTACGTCACTGTACATTAACCGGAAAAACCAATTCGTTTTCCAAGAAAAAATCTAATAATTGCAGGTAGTTTGGAACGATCATTGTATTATTGTCATTTTTATTATTTTTTTTTTTTTTTAATATCACAACGTATGTAGAACGAATTAATCTTAATGGATCTACGATTAAATTCGATTTTATTTTTCTAATTTATTTAAAAATATTTCTATTTCGTTCTTCGATAATACGAAAAAAAAAAATGATATTTCTGGATGAAATTGTATCGATTCAAAGAAAAATAATATAAAAAAGATCTTTTATTCAGGATAGATTATTTATTTTTAGGATATTAAAGATTACATGACTATATAGGAGAAAAATTACATTTGATAATGATGTATAAATAAAAGATAAAAAAAAATATTCCAATTGATACTCAAACATTTTCTATTTCACTTGCAAGTGAAACATCAAGAAAAAAAAAAATAAGGTATAGTTATGAAAGTGATAAATTCAAATGGAACACCTTGCATATTGATCGAATGGTGTTAGTGGTCATAGCGTAACGAGAAGGGTTGAGAGGGTCAAACCCTAAACACCTGTGCCTTTGCTATAGTAACGCAAAGTTTTGTTCTCGATATTTAGTATTACAGTTAAATAGGACATCGTCGTGTATGCACGTTGATTTAACTTTCTTAAACTCGTTATACCAATCGATAAATATTCGAAAATTTTACGAATAAATATTGTATTACGCGCGAAATTTAAACATCAAAATAATCAAAGTTCAAGTTAAATCGCGCCGATACATAATATAAAAATTTGAAAGAGGAGGCGACTTTAGAGATAAGAGATTCAACGTTAGCGCTCGATTTGTTACAACGGGTTAGACTTTCGAACGATCGAAAGACGCGCGCTTCTAGAAAACGTCTCTTTTGTGATCGTGTCGCCCTCGCGATAACGACGGTGAGTTCGGATAAAGTTAACGGCGGCACATGCATAAGTAATTCTCTCTCTCTCTCTCTCTCTCTCTCTCTCTCTTTTTCTTTCCGCACGCGCGTGTTACGTGTATGTGTATCGCGCGCGCGCGCGCGCGCACTCAATCTCGATCTCTTTTCGTCTCCACCGCGCGTATATTTATAAACGTGAAATGGTGAAATGGCACGAGCACTCGGCTGCTTGCGATATCTTCTAATCGCCGGTACTATCGTTCTTGGCGTAAGTGTTGTTATGCTCCCTCTTAGCTCGCTTTTCTTCTTCTTCTTCTTCTTCTTCTTCTTCTTCTTCGAACTTTTTTAATTATTTACTTTTGAAAATTTAACAACATCATCTTTCTATATCCGATGTGATCTTATCGATATTCTATTATTCCTTTTCTATTATTCTTTAATCTTTTATTCGAATATTTTTCATGGCCTATATATATATATATATATATATATATATATATATATATATATATATATATATATATATATATATATATATATATACGTAATACTGTTGGAAAATAATATCGCAAGATAAAAGCGGCTAAAGAAAAGAAAAAAGAAAAAAGAATTAAAAAAAAGCAAGGTCATCGAAATAGTTGAGATTAATAATTTTCATTCGTTTGTTGTCAATATTGTTGAAAAGTTTATTTCTAACGAAGAAATATTTTTTTTCCATAAATTATATACGATATTAATTATCCATAAAATATTATTTAGTTATCATAGATGTTCTGAGTAAAACGATAAATACGATTATCGTTCTTTAATATTAATCGATTAATCGATTGATCGATCGTTCGATCAATTTTTTAATCTATTTTTATATATGTATTCTTTTCTTTGATAGTAACAAGATAATGGAATGGTTAAGATACTTGTTAGTTTTAACTGTGTATTTTTTATCTCTTTTTAAGATTTATCAATCCTTATCTCTCATAATGTTGTTCGATCATTTTTTTTCTTTCTTCTGTTATTTTATTAATATACGTTCTTCGTTCTAAATTTTGCCGAGTTATCTTGCGATGTTGGAAATTATCCAATTCTTTGAATCACTCTGATAATCTTTGTCTAAATGAACTTGTTTTCATTTTCTTTTTTTTTTTATTTCTATGTTCTTTCACATTGAGTTTTACCTAATGCTAGAGAAATATATCTACATACATAATATATAATTGATATCACTGAAGTTTACTATATATAATCGAGAAAATATATCTTATCGATAATAAATAGTTTCAATAATAATCAAATGATACTCTTCAACGTATAAATATATTTTTTTGAAATTTATCTTTTTAACATTAAAATCATATTTTTATTTTAATCAAAGTTTCATATCCGGTTATTGTTTACAGATATCAGGAATAATAACATCCGCCTTCGCAGGATTTTTTTTATATCAATTAAACGAATATGAACAACTCACTCCCGAAAATGTTTATGGTCCATCCATTGTTCTCTTGGTTTTGGGTATCTTCACATGTGCCATCGGTTGGTTGTCCTGGCATTTTCTCGATTTTACGCAAAAGGGACAAGCAATATTAGTAATAAAATTAATATATAAATATATAAATATTGAATTTAGATTTTTTTCTAATTAAATTCTTAACGTTTCATTTTTAGTTTGTTACAAGTTTGGTGATTATTTCCTTATTCGAAATGTGTGCCGGAATATGGACTGTTGTCAGACACGAACAAATAGATTTTCTTCCGGCTGCTCATCTTGACAAAATATTTACAGATGAAAAAAATCAACCTTTATGGGAGCACATACAAACGAAGGTAAAAATATTTTAATAATATTATTTCAATATATATCTGAAACATTATTAATTATTTTATTACCGATGATCTTAATATTTAGTTTTATATTAATAAATGTTATCGGTTTTTGTTGGTAACGCCAAGAATATGTAATTCGACTGGCGCATGTGCATTATCGGTGCTTCCGTTCTAAGAAACGCATTTATAATTAATAGTATAACGCTTTATACTATTTGACAATTTAAGCGATGTTCTTTATTTCTATGCGTTTGCAAATTTTTAATTCTGATGAATTCTGATAGTTACAATTTTCGTTTGATTTTCCTGATCAAGAGCTCAAGAAAATAATAATTTTTAAAAATCTGGTAAGATAATAATTTCGCACGAGAAAGCTTTATTTTTCGAATAGATCCTTGATCATTAAAATCTAACAAAAACTTGGACTATGAGAATTCATGGTGTAAACCCTTATGGCGCAAATGGATAAAAAAAAAGAATCTTTATGCTACACCAGAGAACTATAAATCATGTTGGACTTCTTTTCTTTCGAGAAGTCGACTTACTAACATATAAAGCAAAAGATTCCGTGTAGATGCGTAATGGGAGAAAGAGCTTCGACTGTTTGACACGAACGCAAAGTAGCGCTACTGTACGACTTCATAAATTGAAAAAAAAACAAGTAAAAAGAAAAAAAAACTAATTTTTCGCCTTTAATTCTCATGGTAGCAATTTTTCGTTAAATTTTAATAATCAAGGATTTTTTTTTATTACTTCGTATTTCTTTCAAAGCTAACGGATAAGTTTTTTTAATCCTTTCGCGCGTTATTTCTTTTACACCATTTTGAAGACAATTGTATTTTTATATTGTTTGTTATCTTTGACTCTATTATCAATACCTGTTATTCGATTATTTATATATACGAACATAAAAATTTATTATTATCCTGATCGAATCTGTAAAATGATACATATATATATAATCGTGTTTCAGCTTGATGGTCCATTTTCCTTCTTGAATCCTTGAAAAAAAGGTTTTTACTGTTTTCAAGGCCACAGAACCCGTTCTCTTACAATTAATTATCTAGACTTTCACTAAACCTTGGTAATAATTTTCCCTTTAAGGTTTGTCCTTTTTCTTTCTTTCACATAAACTCACATCTTGCATATATATAAATATAAATATATTATGTATATATATATATATATAATATATACAGAATCATGATTACAACATATAATATAGTAGGGGAAATGGTCACTATTATTCATGTTATCTCTCCATGAATACATAATTGTCACCGATAACTTATGATGTAATGCATAATATTACGAATCTACTACTATCTACTATTATCTTTTTATTAGGGATTGTTAAGTGATATAACAAGATAAACGAAGGTCAAAAAATCACAATACTTTTTTTTTTTTTTTTTTTAACGGGACGTAAATATATCTATTATTTTCTTCTATGATATTAATTATCAATACTATTATGGAAAATTAATAATATATTGATTAAATTAATAATACTATTAATATTATGCGATATAAATATATCTATTAGTTCTTTTGTAAACAATATCATAATCATTTTAATTATATAATGAATTGTTTTAAACAGATGCAAAAAAAAAATAAATAAATAATCATGTAACGTCTTGTATGAGAAAAGCATTCAACGTCTATCTATTGTAGAAATCGCACGTTTCGTTTCTCTTACAGAATACTTATTGACTTCGTACCAGCTGTTTTATTAATATTAACAATCATATGTTGTCTGATGTCTTTGTCAGCTCAGTAATTTTAATTTATTGGCGGCGATAGCATGAGGGGCATAATGTACCTATATCTAATCATACATACCGATATAACAATGAAAGAAAGAACAGGATTCTCTTAACGCACTTTTAGTTCATATTTTTTCCACATTCGTCGCTGATGTCACACGCGTCTCATGCGACATTGGGTTAACAGCCTTAAATTCAAAGGCGGGACGATTTTAAGATCTGAAAGTGATTAAACTCTTTCTACTGAATATTATAATTTATTATTAACTTTAAGAATATTCACAATCGAGTTTATACTAATTGATATTTAAGATACTTGATAAATCTTAGATTACAATGAATTTTGTAATTCATTTTAACGAGACGAATCAAAAAATCTAGTCTCTAGTCAAAACGACAAATGAAACTAAATTACATTCTATGCACGTGACAAATGCATGGGACTCCAGCTATTGGCTGGATAGTTGTTAATTGTTGAATTCAGGAGCGAATTTACATGGATCATTGTTAGGGTTTACTTCGATCTCCCGTACGAAAACTTTTAAATTCTTTACGCACGTATCAATGTAAGACGCAATATGTAATACATTGTAAACCGTAAGGAAATCCATTAATCAAAGTCAATTAATTGCAAGATGAAAAATCGTATCGATAAAAAGTTTTATAATGATGAAACTTTTATGTCTTACTGTTTACATCGATATGTATGCGTGCGAAGGCCTTTTAAGTATTTGAAGGTTATGTATACGCTCCTGACCTGATCACGTCTCAGTGATGTGTATTTATTTATGTCTCCTGACTCATCTCGTTGAACACACACACACACACACACACACACATATATATATATATATATATCCTTGAGTGATGGCATTTACGATTTGGTGGATTCTAGCTTCCGACGATTGATCCAATAAATCTTTTAATTAAATGCTATTTCACCCCTTTTTTTATAGCTTTGGTTTTGGTAATTTGATTATTTTCTCGATTCGCAATCCGGCAAGACTATTGGATTATGTTTGGAAAAAGAAAAAAAAAAGGAATGGATTGATTGATTGATTCTTAGTTGTGCGGATTGCGATTTCTTTAATTCGTAATTAAAAATAAATAGAACAATTATAATGTTTTAGTTTTTAGATGAATGTACTTCGGGTCTCATTCTAATCCTTCTTTAATTACATATGTCTGTATTGTATGTTTGCTTTAAATCATTATTCGTTCGATGCCAAATATATCTATTGTGTTTGAGCTTGGTATATCCAATAACAGTTAATAATGTTAAATAATTTGTTTTATGTTTGCGAATTATCCATTATACAAATTATTTAAGCAAACGAATGACGATAAAATGTTTTCCATTTTTAAATACGTTTTTAATGACATCTGTATTTCTCTTATTAATTAATATGATAGTTTGTAATTATTAGAATTACATAGTCGTAAATTTCTATTTATTATTATAAATTATGAAGTTTCTTAAAAATGCAAAGCAATAAATGCATATGCATCCTAATGAATTTTTTTTTTTTTATTTCTGTGTTTATTAAAAAATCAATTGTATATTGTTGTATAGGATAATTTCATATCGATAATGTAAGTACATACATAGTTAATATCCATCGAGATTTTTATTGTTTTAGTTTCGTTGTTGCGGCATAGACGGACCTATCGATTATCGAGGAATAAATTCGGTTCCTTGGTCTTGTTGCGATATAACATCATCACTAAAGCCAGACAATGATAAATCAGCTTGTACTTCTATATACGGCAGAGGTTGCCACCATGTAATGATAAGTCGAACAAAATCGATTTTATTACACGTGTTTCTACTTAGTCTCGGTAAATTAGTATTGGAGGTGAATAAAAAATATTTATATCTGTTTATCATCAGTCTATTAGTATTAGATTGTAATAAATTATTTAACGAATTTATTAATCTTTTTCTTCTTTTTTTTTTTCTTTTTTTTCAGATTTGTCTGATAATATGTACAACCTGTTACATGAAAGCTTCTACGAATAGAATAGAAAAAAGAAGGCAGGATGCATTGACTCGCAGAATATCCTCACAAGTGGTATATCATCCGGATAATAATAAAAAACTTTTGGATCAGCCATTGTCCGTATCCAGAACCAAATCCATTGGATAATTTAATTATTCAATTGAATTTTTATAAGTTCGATCATTTGGAACATTCAAGTCGAATCATTTAAGATTTTGTCAATGCGATTAGATTTTCGACGATAAGATATCATGAATAAAAGTATGATTCATTACGACATGTCCCGATGACGAAAATAAGTAAGGGGACATTCGTGAAATAAAACATAATTTTTTAAAAATCAGCGTAACCTCTTATCTTGTTTATATCATGAATGAAATGTTTTTTACATATCTTCATTGTTATAAGATAAAATGATAGATTAGAGAAAATAGATTTTTATTATATTTATAAACGTATCACGACAATGATATTCTTGTAATAATGAAATATTGGATATAATCGTACAAAAATTATAATGAAAAACAATAATAATAATAAAAAAAAAAAAAAACAAAAAAAAACAAAGGAAAGATAAAGAACATCATTCGTTTCTTCTACATTCCATTTATCTCATTATAAAATGTATAATTATGTGCAAACATAACATAGGTTTGATAATACGTCTGGGTTGCGTCTGATTTAAATTGAAACGACACGATATATGTCTTGCATTAAATTAATGAAAATTTTATTACACAATTTGCACGTTACTGTTTTAAAAATGACGAAGAAATTGAACTTAGTAATATCCATTCATAATGTATCTTTGGTCAGGAACCTTCGTATCTAACGTATGATCTTAAAAGATTTAGATAAATGATTTCGTTGAAATATCTATTTGACATGATATTATACAAATGATTTTATTATTATTATTATTATTATTATTATTATTATTATTATTATTATTATTATTATTTAATTTTTCATAATATTAGAATATCGAGTTAATTACATGAAAAAATATATCAATCATATTTTATATCGGCAGCACATCGATTTCTTTGTTATTAGATTATTAAGTTTCTATTCCATAGATTGATAAAATCGATCGAGGCGATCGAGTTAATGGTTTTTAAGATAAAACAAAATAAAGAAAAATAAAAAAAAGAAAAATCAACGAAGAAAATAATTTCACGATATTGTGCATTAAAATTGTAAGAATTCTGGGGATAAGAAAATAATACAAGTTGCAAATAACTCTCGATTCAATGCGCGCATGAAACGAGTTGAACAACAGCGTGAGTCATGCAGAGAGAAAGAGAGAGAGAGTGAGAGAGAGTGAGAGAGAGAGAGAGAGAGAAAGAGAGAAAAAGGGAGGGAGGATGGGCTAGAGTAGATGGGATGAACAACGAGGGGTGGGGATAAGCTGGTACGTAAATGTTCACAAGAAGACCACAGAATAGCGGTAACGATCGTTCAGTTGAATTTCTATCCTCGTGTTTGATACGTCTTATTGCGCGTCTTCGGCAACCCGGAATAACCTGTTGAACGCAGTTTCTTATTCGCGTAAACACTTCCAGTGAAGTGATTTATTCTTGTTGCTTGAATTCGAAAGGGGGAAGAAAGAAAGGAAAAAAAAGAGAGAAAGAAAAGAAAAGAAAAGAAAAGAGAAAAGAAAAAAGAAAAAAGAAAAAGGAAAGAAGAAAAATTACAAGATGGGTTGCGGTTTGGGATTAATAAAATATCTTCTCTTTATATTTAACTTCATATTCTCGGTACGTATATATATCTTTCAAAATGTATTCTTAAACAAAATAAATGTAAGGTTAGGTATGTATTTAACGTATTATGAATAATATGGATTTAATAGAAATGGATTGTATTTTACAATCTCTACGGCATAGAAATTTTTACTGGTTATAATCATATACGGAGATTATCTACGACAAAACGTAGTATATCTAATCGAACAGAAAGTAAAGAAATACATTGATAACAAGATATAACGTTGTAACTTAACTACGTTAAAAATATTCTTTTTTTTTTCTTTCTTTTTTTTTTCTTTTTTTCTTTTTTTCTTTTTCTATTTTCTAATTGCTAGACTTTTATATCGTAATCTCCGCTTCAAACTTTACAAATTGAATCGATCAAATATTTATTATAGATTTTTAAACAGTTCATACTTTTTAACGGTTCAACTTAATGGGAATTTGTTCTCATGATTTTAAAACAACGTAATAATAATAATAATAATAATAATAATAATAATAGTAATAATAATAATAATAATAATAATAATAATAATAATAATAATAATAATAATAATAATAATAATAATATATTTAATACCATATATACTAATATATATATATATATATATATATATATATAGTATTAAAGGATTAACGCGAATTCAATGTTGTTACATGTCATCCTCTTATCTTTATCTATTCTTTTCTGTTGCTTTATAAAGTTGAATAGAACAGAAATAGTTTTACATGTAGTTAGTTACTAACATCGCGATGAATTGTCACGAAAGGAAGTTTGAAATGAAAGATAATTAGATAATAATTTGCGTAGGCTTTAAGAAACGTAGATAACAACATGAAGAATAAAATGATTGTTATCAAACGAATAATTTTTTAACTTTCCTGTCTCCCCGCCCCCTTTATCTCTCTCTCTCTCTCTCTCTCTCTCCCTACCCCTCAATGAAAATCAAAATTCTTATATTTAAAGGATTAAATTTCTCTCTCTATATGTGTAAAATAATATATATAATTTATGAAATAAAAAAGAAATAAATCTATTTATATCTCTATATAAAAAAAGAAAAAGAATAGGAAAGGAAAAAAATGTATGACATCATCGTTTCCTATTCTCTACGAGATTTGTTATTAAACGTACGAACTCGAGTGGCCTTCCTGGTTTGCTAGAAATCGGAATTGTTATAGAAATGAATTTCGAAGAAATATGATATCATCAGTTTCCTTTCTCTTTGATATTTTTGTACCATGTTATCGCCTCTCCTACAGAAGATAAGTATTTACGTATGACGCTTTATAACGACTTGACTTTTATTGCTATCAGCAATGCTTACAACATGAAAATTAAAAATACATATATATATATATATGTTTTAATCATTTATCGATTTATACATATGATGATATACGATATAAACATCTTAGCACTATTCATTAATTATAAACGAATATATATATATATATATATATATATATATATATATATATGTATATATATATGTATATATGTATGTATATACATATTATTTATACTATTTATACTATCTATAATATTAAAATGTGTTAATTGGATATTGTCGGATCGTTACGTGATTTCTTTCAAAGTCGTCATCGTTTTATAAAACAAATATGTTCGAGATGCATATGCCGCGAACGATCGACTATAGGTTTAGAAATACCGAAGAAACACTTCTGTTAAATTTCAAGGACAAATAAGTCGCCCTTACGTTCATACACCTGCGATAATCTCGACGTAAATTATTCCACACGAGATACATGTAGGTTAGAACGTTAATACAATATGATTGCGCGAAAAGTTTCCAACGATGTTGTCTTTTCTTTTTTTTTTCTTTTTTGTTTTTATTTTTTGTTTTTATTTTTTGTTTTTATTTTTGTTTTTATTTTTTTACTTTTCATTTTTTTATTTTTTATTTTTTTTTTTGATAATTCAATGCGACAATATATCACAAAACAACTTTGCAATTTTATCGCAATAGATAGGTTTCTATCGATTTATTGGAAAACATTGTTGTATTGACGTTGCTTTATTTTTTTTCTTTTTTTTTTTTTTTTTTTTATTTGACATTAGATCTTTTCAACAAATTCGTTCATTCTAAAAATCGTAGATTTCCAAAATAAAATCGTTTACATTGAATTTTTGAGCAATTTTTATTAATTTTATGATATCTTTTTAATTGTAAAAACAATTTCCTTTATTTTAATTACAATAATCAATAGAAACCTGTAATCGTATATAGTCGTATTGATTATTAATATTTTTAATGTTTCAATTTTTTTATATTCTAATTATTTTTCTACCTTGTTCTCGGCCAATTACTTAATTTTATTTGTTCCACTTTAGACGTCTCACGTGTATTCACGTAAATATGTACTATGAAAACAATACCATTTTCCACTTATTTATTTTTATTAATTAAATGTAACGTAACGTCAGAGGTGACTCAAGAGTTCTAGAAAAAAATTTAGCGTTATCACGTAAGCCAGGTGACCTCATAATTCAGGAAAAAAAAAAAAATCAATATTTGATGTCGAATTTTGAATTTATTGATCAATGGTTTTTCTTCTGATGTCTATCTCTAATATATTATTTTATTTAGTAACAGTCAAATAATAATATCGATAAATCGAATATTTATTATTTTTTCTATATTAAATTGATTTATTTATATTGATATATATATATATACCTGAATTTATTTCATAAACTGAAAGAATAACATTCGTTGTTTCAGTTATGCGGCCTAGCTATTCTTGTAGTCGGTATTCTCATGCAAATAAACCTTAATCATTACAAAGAAGCTATTGAAAATAATGTGACTGTCCCTTCGATGACATTCATCGTCGTTGGTAGCATCATTTTTGTCATCGCATTCTTCGGATGTTGCGGTGCGATACGTGAGAGCCATTGTATGACGATAACTGTGAGTATTTAATTTGTTTTTCTCCATATTTTAGATCAAATATATCTTAACAGATTTTAATAAGACGTGATAAATATTGTTTTCAGTTTGCATCATTCCTGTTAACGATATTTATAGTACAAGTTGCCATAGCAATATATGCGTTCGTAGTCTTCAGGGAATCTAATCTCAATGTTAAGACTACCTACCAGCAAGTATTCAATCATTATTGGGATTCTCCTACGCAGCAAGAGATTGTAGACATTGTTCAGAGTAATGTAAGTATAATACTCATTTAATCGTATACATATTTAACATTTTAATTATGTATACGAACTTGTACATATTTGGCTGACATATATTTGTTTTTATTTTTCTATAAATATCTATTTGTTATTATTGAAACACAACTAATTGTTACATATATACATATTATGATTTTCATTATATTCACTTACAAGTATAATCCTCTTTTTTCTATTTTTTCGAAATTTGTAAAATTTATCTTAATTTATTTTAATTTTTCTTTCTAGTTGGAATGTTGTGGCGTCGATTCGCCCATTGATTTCCAACGTTTCAATGGCACTATACCTTGGAGTTGCTGCAATGAGTCGAAATTTTCACAGTGTGAACTAATAAAGAGTTACCAATCCGGATGTGCCTTCGAGTTGAAAAATTTCCTAGTCCATGCTGGAAAAATATTGGGAGGTATTGCTATTGGTATAGCTGTAGTGGAGGTAAGTTATCGATTATCAATCTTTTTGTTCTTTTTTCCTTTTTCTTTTTTTTTATTTTATTCTTCGACAAATTTGTAAATAATTCTTTAGTGTATACCTTTGAAACCTTATTGATTTCTTATTTTTTTCTTTCCAGTTGATCGGTATTATATTCGCACTGTGTTTGGCACAGTCTATAAAGAATTATGAAAGAAGAGGTTACAGAGTATAAGAGTGTCGACTATCTAAGAGTATTATATCCCTGTTTAGTGTTTTTCCTTTCTTTCTTTTTTTTTTTTCTATGTCATAAACAAAGTAACGATAAAATTATCTATGGTGATAATGTTTCCTTTCAATGAATCGAAGTACGAGCAAAATTTGATATTCTTAATTTTACAAGTTTATAGAATTTAAAGAGAATTATGAAACTGGAAGTACATCTGTTTTGTTTTTTCTTTTCTTTTCTTTTATTTTTCTTTTTTCCTTCTTTTTGTTGCTTGAAAAATAGTTCTTTCATAATAATATTTATTTATATTAAAATAGTATTTTGTTGCTTGGAAAATAGTATTTTCACTTTAGAAAAAAGAATTTGACAAGGACAAATTGCGTTAAAAGAAAGTAAAGTATGTAAGTCGATAAACGATATCTGTGAACTTTTGTAATGTAAAGGATAGAGACACGTAACGTACCTAATTTTATATAAAAGCCAATTAATTCATAAGAAATGTTTATTATCGTTATTCCTTCGTTAACGGGCAGCGGAGATAGAAATATATGTATATTTACGTATAATATAAAAGAATTTATATAGAGATTTAGTATTATCTTATTCTACAATGAACATTTGATCTATGATTTGTTGAGCAAACTATACTGTACGCACAAAAATAAAAATAATCTTTCATCGGAAACTTTTCCCGTTGAACTTTTTTTTTTTTTTTTTTTTTTTTTTATAGCATAGTTAAGGACAAAATATGTACTCAAATTAGTAAATCGTATATCATGTTCTTATATTGTCATAATTTATTAAGATTAAGGGAGGATAACTTACATCCGTTGTACTATAATACATTACTATTTACAACGTAAAATCGGGCTTGCGTTCATTGCCTCCCTCGCTTCACACTTTCTCTCTCTCTCTCTCTCTCTCTCTTAAACACGCACACACAGATACGCGCATGCGCATATATTCTATTCCTCTCTCTCTCTCTCTCTCTCTCTCTCTCTCTCTCTCTCTCTCACTCTCATTCCTATCTTCTCTCCGTAATGACAGTAACGGACAGAGTTTACAAATATCTTACAACTATATCCGAAAAATGATTACTTCTCTAGACTGCAGGACAAAAGTTCTCTCGCGTTTTCTTTTTTTTTTCTTCTTTTTTTTCTTTTTTTTTTTTTCTATTTTTTTTGTTGTTGTTTTCCCTTACATTGTTGCGCATACCGGACCATGAAAAATGTGGATTTTTAGTTTTGCGCGCAACGACGATATACATACATACATATTTATCTTCCGTCTATAGCATTAACAACTCAAATGTCATAAGTTATATCTTCGTCCTAAATCTGTTAAATAGTTAGTTGTGACGGCGAGCATATATCGCGTTTCTTACTTTTCGTGGAATAATATTTTTTACACAATCGAAAAAAATCGTTAGCCTGAATATTTTCAGACGACAGCCTCGATCACCGCCATTATGTATATACATGAGAAAGTTTAATTTAATGCTTTATTTAAATTTTTCTCCCAAAGTCGAGTAATTGTTGAAACGAATCTCTATCATTAGCGTTTTTATTTGGATCCAATTAAAGAGAAAGAAAAGACAAAAACTTTATAGCCATGCAGTCTTCTTCTTCTTTCACTTTTTTTTTTGCCTTTTTTTTTGTCATTTGTTTTATCCTTTTTTTTTGTCTTTTTTTTCTTTAGTTTTATTTCTTTTTGTTTTCTCTTTTTCTCCCATTTATTCAAAATACCAAGTGACGTTCGTATTCGATGTATCTACGTGTAAAATATCTTGATTTTCTATGGACTCGTTAATTTAATTATGTCGTACGTACTAACGATATTATTTCCTAGTAATTTGACCAAATGCTTGACTTTATTAATTGTTTCTCTTCTTTCTCTCTCTCTCTCTCTCTCTCTCTTTCCAATGATGTATAAGCGTTCTTATAGCTTCGTTCTTTCCGTATTTTATAAAGACACAATCTTTATTCAGCTACATCTAATCTCTTATAATCCGGGAACAAAGCACTAATCCCACTAATTCTGTCAAATCTATTCTTATGTTACACAACGTTCGGAAACTGTACAGGTTTTATCTTTTTGCAATCTCTCGTTTAAGAGATCGAGCGATAAAGAACCGAACGTTTTGATGATCGATCGTAAAACGAGGGGATATATAGCGACAAAAACGCGTCCGCTTCTGGTTCAAATTTTCCAGAGAAGATTGACGAATTAAAAGAGTAGACTATTCTTCTTCTTCCTTTTTTTTCTTTTTTTTTTTTTTTTTTTACCGTATAGAAAGATAATGACGCTGCAAGATGGGTTCTTGATTATTTATTTTTTTTTTTTCTATTTTTCTATTTTTCTTTTTCTTTTTCTTTTTTTTCTTTTTTTGTTCTTTTTTTCTTTTTTTGTTCTTTTTTTCTTTTTTTTTTTTTTTTATTAATTCATCACAATCGTAATACATCGCCGAACGTGTTTTCATAATAAATATGATCGACGTATAGAATGGACTGCTGTTTTTCTATCGTTAAAATTGTGAAACTTTAAAAGACAAAGAGACACACTGATTGTCTTTGTCCAATAGAATATAATTGACCAATGAGTTTTTTACGTTAAAATGGATGTCAATGGTATCTGGTATATATTTTTAAAGCAAAAATTCTATATATGAGTTGTTCATTATCGTTTGTCTAACGTTTATTTTAAATATTAAATATATAAATAAACAATAATTATATATATATATATATTTTAGAATTTGATGTTTCATTGAAAGATTTCGAAAAAGAAAAAATAAGAAGAAGAAGAAGAAAAGAAAATAGATAAAAGATAAATAAAATGTATATTTTATTTATCTTTTTTTATGATTATATTTACTGCCTTGAAATAGTTCTACTATGTTTATATACTTCGATGGTATAATAATTGGTTTTAACATCGTTATATAATCTAAGAAATGAGCAACTCTTCGTGGCCATATTTAAGAAAAGAAGAAGAAGAAAAAGAAGAAGAAGAAGAAGAAGAAGAAGAAGGAGAAGAAGAAAATTGATATGAAGAGGACACGCGCAGTTAATTTTATATGTCGATCATTAGAGATGTTTTCCTTAAAGAGAAAAAAAGAAATGTTCTCTACCACACAACAACAGTGCTCCTCTAATGGTTCTATTACGAGCAGCAGTCCGTAGTAGTAACTCGCGTTCGTAAATCGTATCGTAGGTATGTATTTCAAATCGAACTTTGTAAATCGTTTGAACGATTTGTAGGTACTTACTTGGAACGGCGACTACAATTACAAGGACTCGTTTTCTTATTATCGATAGAAACTTTGATTTTCGTTTTCTTATTCCTATTGATTATCGTACACACATATACGTATCGTTGGAAATTTCTACTTTCGTCGCTTGAATTATTTTATTTCTTGAAGAGAAATCCATCAAGTATGCCGACTTAGTTGGCGTTAATAATAATACCAGCGACGTAGTTTAAACCTATCGGGAGATATCCTACCGTATTTCCTTATCAACGCGTTTTCTAAACGCTTCTAATAGGTACGTTTATACGTGTATTATTTCACATATATTGATTTTTTCTTTTTCGTTTTCTTTTTTTTTTATCTTCATTTTTTTCCCCTAATATCTTTTTTCTTTTTTCCTTTTTTATCCTTCTGCTCGTCCCTCCCGCCACCATTATCTTTTTCCACCCTCTTTTTGCGAACGAAAAGAAATTATTCGTACGTAGGTGGACGCAACGATTCCAGTTACATACATACATATGTAAATGATGACGAGGGAATTAGTTCGGATAACTTTTTACAACAAATAAAACACAGAAATTGTGTTTCGTTTTGTTTTTATCTCTTAAAAAAAAGAGCGCGGAACCAATTCGAAAGAATATACATAAGTATATTCATACATACGTACATACATACATACATGCATACATACATACATACATACATACATACATACATACATACATGCATACACACATCATGCATACATACATTCATACATACATACGTACGTATATACGTACATACATAAATTCATACATACATACATAATACATACACAGATACATAATTCACATCATACGTAGGTTGGTCCTATCGTTCTTTTCCTTTCATTCCTCTCTGTATCCCAGCAACTTGTTGGACTAGGCACGATGCGAGGCGCGCAAGTTTTAAATGAAAATCTGATAAAATTATGCGACACCTCTCTCGTTTTCTCGCGTCATAAAGCGTATAGAAAAGTGGAAAAATCGTATCTGTTTCTAAAGTGAATGTTGTTGTTCGGTAGGTCGTGTCATATCGTCGATTTCAAGAGGATTCGTAGCAGTAGTAGTAGTAGTAGTAGTAGTAGTAGTAGTAGTAGTAGTAGTAGTAGTATTAGTAGTAGTAGCGGTAGTCGTCATCGTTGTCGTCATCCTCGTCATGGTCATCGTCATTGTCATTGTCATCGTCGTAGCTGTCGTTGTCGCCTGGGTACTCGAGGTGAGAATTTTGTTGTGATCCTGCTCGATGGCATCCATTTTGTTGTCGGAACCGTGCTCGGAAGCGACGTCCGAGCAGGCCGAGGACGACGGGACCATCTCGTCGAGAAAATCAAAGGACGCCACGGCCTCGCGCTCCTTTTCGCCATACCTCACGAAAAAGTCCTCCCCGCGGTCGATTATGGACGGCCTCGAAGTTCCCCAAGTGGAAGGTCTTAGGACGCGTTGTGCCTGTGCCGCTGATGCTGAGAAACCAAGCGCAGCGGGTCAACATGCCTCAGACACTTCACTCTTCGGCTCTCTTTTCGCGTTTTCTCTCTCTCTCTCTCTCTCGCGCGCGCGCGTTCTCTCTCTCTCTCTCTCTCTCTCTCTCTCTCTCCCTCGCTCTCTTTCTCTCTTCCTATACCGGCTCTAGCGGAACACAGAGTAGCTCGGCTTAGCACTCTTTTTCTTTTTTCTTTTCATTTTTTTGCTTTATTTTTTTATTCGTTTTGCATATTACCTCTCCCTTCCCCTCTCTTTTTAGTTTCTTTTTTACTATTCTTTTTATCCTTTTCTCTCACCCTTCTTCGCGCGTCCCTTTTATCTTTTCTTTTTTTCTTTTTTTTTCTTTTTTCTTTTTTTTTTTTATACTTATTTTTAATTCTTTTTTTCTTCGATTACATCCCACGTTACGCTTAATAATTTCTCTTTTACGATTTCGTTTATATAGAGTTCATTAATCTCGTCAACGTTTAGGACGATTCGACTTGTATCATTTTACAATACGTGTAGTTATATTATCATCTAAGGATATGATTAATTAAGTTCATCCATCGTAAGAGAGAAATTAGATTATATCGCTTATGATCCTTGACGCAATTCCAAAACTAAAAATATAGTCACGATATATTTGGATAGTTTTCAAAGCCGAATGATAGTTGGTAATTATTAATCGATGATAAATGAAAGTACGAATTGTTTTTTTAATATATAACGAACGATCGATGAATGATATGTATAAATAACGATAAAAATGTTTTATTAAAATATACACACATTATGGAGAACATATATAAATAGATATTAATGGCTATGACATTTTATCCTTTATGTTTATTATTCTAATGAGATCATTTTATGAAATATTCGGACAAATTCTTTTGGAAGAATAAGTGCAATCAATTTAGATTGGATTAGTGTCGTTCGCTAATAATGAATATACGTATAGTTATTATATTTATTATTATTTCTATGAAAATGTAAAAAAACAATTGGATGTATATATATATAGGAAAAATTTGGAAAGAATTGTGGAATTGCGTAAAGGTTAATCTCTTTTGCGTATGTATCTTTCTCGTTACGCTCGTCTTCTGGTTAATAAGTATGTTAGTAAGAGCCAATGAGAGGTAAGACTATTTTATATATCGTACAATTCCGTATAGTTCCGTACGCTGGATCGAATAAAAGTTGCCACGATGAAACATATTCCTTTCCGACTGGTAAGACGATTATAGAAATTGTTCGTCACTAAGCCGAACTACGTAGCTTTTCTTGTGACAATCAAAGCACACCGCGTAGGAGCTACCATCTGAACAGAAAATATGGAAAAAAAGCTATGTACAGCGAGAGCTACTAGCGATTGTGTTAATTCGTGTATGCGGACCGTATACATATACATATATATATAAGAATGTGTGATCATTTGTAAAAGCTTTTTTTTATTTTTATTATTTTTATTTATTTATCCTTTTGCAAATGATATCAAACGGAGAAGACAAACGGATAGATGTTAACGTATTGTTGCTCGATAATGAACAAATTTATATTTTTCCCAATGAAAACCATGTTGAAAGGTTGATTTTTGAAGAGAATGAATATACATTTTGTACATGTACATTTCGTTATTAATAAATAAATAAACGAATGATATATTTTATATATTTGGACAATCGCGTTCGTTCGTTCTAAGAATATTAATTGAATTTTTATATAATTTTTTTTTTTTGACTATTTCTCTTTTTCTCTCTCTCTTTTTTTCTTTTTTTTCAACTGCAGACAAAAATTTCATATTTTACGTAATATATTTAGATTTAAATTTTATGAAATGACAATTATTACGAAACAGACGAATCTGTTCGAAGACGTATCAAGACATATATTTTTATTTAAATTCTTGCACTTTAAAATAAAATAGTCAGGAAGAAGAGAGAGATGGACAATAATGAATTGACGTAATCAATTCTTCGATAATTCCATTAAAATTTCTTTCGAATTGAATGGAAAAATATTATCTCGATCACGTTTTGCTTTCCGATGATGCATATATATGTATACGTACGTCTTTACAAAATTGTAAAAATTTTTGCAAGGACGTTCCTTGAGCGAGCATACGAAAGCATACGAAGCGTGAGCACGTTTTAGTTAAATCAAATCAAATTGGTATTGCCACGTTCAAAACTTAAAGACGCTTCTATAATATTTAGTAGAAAATAAAGCTGTGCTTAACGATTATCGATATTTGTTCGAAAAATATTGATACGACTTTGATATTATCGATGTATCTATAATTAATAATAATATATCATAATTGTTAAAGTTTTATCGGTATGTTTTTTTTTATTTTTATTTTTATCAAAAGTATGATAAAAAAATTGTTACAAAATTATTTTCAAAATTTATTAAAAAATTGTTAAACAAATTGAATCTGTAAAAATCTAATCATTCGAAGAAATACATTATTTAGAAAATTCAGATATCGGAATGTTCAATTAATGGAGATTCTATCGAATTAACGTTTTCATTATTCTTTTTACTCTGTTTAAAATTCATAAGATATGTTCAATCGTTAAACTTATGTTTCTTTTTTTTTTCTTCCATTAATATGATTTCACTTTTGTGATTAAACGAATTTTCACGATGAACTTTGATACTTTTAATGATTAATCTAAAAAGAAAGTCATATTGAGCAAGTGATCGATAATTTGATACAATATTCTCAGAAATCAGATTAAATGCATTTAACTTTTGAATATATCGGGGCGTATTTATTTCAGATAAATATAAAATGTGTTAAGTGTCTATGAGTAAATATATGTTGAAGATACATACAAAAAGATCAATGATTATAGTTATTCAATTTATCAAAAATCGAAAACAATTCTATTTAAAAATTTGAAGTACTTTCAATTAAAAAGATTTTATCGATGAGTTTTCATCGTTTATATACAATTATCGATATTATAGTTAAGCACATCTCTAATAGAAAAATCGCAGCCTTCCAGAAGATCAGTGTTAATAAGCATTGAAAGTGAGTATTGCTCATTGATACGAGAAGATAAGGATATTTGAAGTTGTCATAAAAATCTTTATTACTTATTTATGTTTGGTGAAGGTGCGATCGAATGAGATGAGCGGTAACGAGTAAGCGAAGTGAATTTGTTTCTTTTTCTGATTTCTTTTCTTTTCTTTTTTCTTTTTCGTTTTTTTCCATAAATCGACGACACACGTGCTCGCGTTCGAGCGAGGGGAGGTGTTACGCGTTTGTTATACTCTATGACAGTGGTGCGTAAATTATTTATATTCCCAACTATACTCTTTCTAAGGAGAAAAGCTTCCTAATTTGAAAAATTTTATTCTCAATGAAATTTTGTAATCAAATAAAGCATATCGCATTGACTAAGGAACAATTTTTTCTTTCCTTTTTTTTTTTCTTCGACGAAAAAATACAATTCAAGGAGATGAAATCAATCTTCTTTCGGAATTGTTTAATTTTTTCTTCTTTCTCTCTCTCTCTCTCTCTTTCTCTCTCTCTCTCTCTCTCTCTCTCTCTCTCTCTCTCTCTCTTTCTCTCCCTCTCTCTCTCTCTCTCTCTCTTTCTCTCTCGATATAACTAGATAGAAAAGATAAAAGAAAAAAAAAAAAGAGAAAATTTCGTGCAACAATCGCGGCATATCTGCAAATTTTTAATAAAATAAAAATTTAATCTGTCTTTTTAAAAATGATATTTCCGACATTTATATATTATCGATATCATTAATTAAATTTGAATGTAAATAAAAGTGAAGAGATACTTTTTTGCGCACCACTGTTCTACGAGAGACGATATGCAAGAAAAAAAAAAAATAGTAGAAACGGAGAGACGCGTTAACCTTATGAAAAAAGTGTACCTTTTTTTTGTCGTCGGTATCGATGTAACCTGTGCAAATGTCGGTAATCCGGTGGTTCATCCCCGGAATCACTACCAGCGGAACCGCTGCTCGAGGTCGCCGAAGAACTTTCGCTACTTGCCAACATCACGTCTAGAAGGTTTGCTCTGGCCTGAAGAGAAAGAAAATAAACGCGTATGATTTAGTAAATGTTTCAAAGAGTGAAGGTAGGGGAAGTAGTGGATAGATTGTACGGTCAAGGTCACGAAGAGTTTTAAAAGGCTAAACTAATTTTTCGTTTTACAACGTAGAATCTTTATATCGTTAATAACAAATAAATAAATAAATAAAGAAAAAAAAGAAAAGAAATAACGCTTTTAAATATGTTACTCATGAAATTTCTTCTTTTAGCTATTTTTAAAGGAACAATATACTATCTAAGCTCTACGGAGCAATATTAGAGAAGGAGTACAAAAAAAATAAAAAATATAACGATGACGATAGTAATAAATATTAATTCATCATATATAAAAATTTATTATTGGCGTTTAGGAATATGTAACAAATATTTCAGATAAAATAATATTTTTTTCTTTTAATTCAATAAAACTCGTAATGCGTGTAAAAAAGAAAAATTGTCTTTTACTCGTTTTAAGATCTTTCATGGGTGTTTATTTAAATTTGTATTAGAAAGAAGGGAAATAGAGATTGGTATACCTTAGGATCTGTGAAGTCGATATCACGTTCAACGTGAACCCAACCAGTTGGGCAGCAGCAAGCAAGATCCAATTTTTCGAGCGCTACCTGAGGATCTTGATTGACCGTACTATCTTCGCCTTTTCTAATCATTCGATTTAATTCGTCGATAACGTCTTTCGACGTTGCTCGTTCGTGGAAGCTCAAAGATCTGTCCCTACCTTCAACCAATAGTGGTGCTCTCGCGGGGCTAACCTGACGAAATGAAATGAAAGTTTCAAGAGGAATGCACATTGAAGAAACAAATCTTTCACGTTCACTATCCACTGATCTACATGTTCTTCATAATAAATCAAATTTATTCTCCTTGCACTCTGTATTTACCTAAAAAAAAATATGTTTGCATGTAAAAGTATGCATATGAATATTAATAAAAAAAGGAAAAAAGAAAAAAAAATAAGTGATATTTTCGATACAAATACATTTTATTATAAGGATTATTTACTTGCATGATTGAATTAAATAATTTATTCGCAATTAAATTTGGAAGATCATCACGTATGTATGTACACTCTATGTTACTTGTGTAAGATATTTAAGTGCAAAGAATCGACGTACATATAGGTATATAGGGTGAATCTATTTTAATAAATCCACGCGAATATTTTTGCAAATATTCGTAAAAATTGTCTTGAAAAAATTTCTCGATATAACAAATAATATCAAAGATATATGCCGGCATAAATTAAAATGAATCACTCTTTATACTCGGCCGACAGTGAACGTGTTAAACGTATGTATGGAAGGTTTCTTGAACTCACAACCGTGCTAGGGGTCGAAGAAGTAGCCGCTTCTTCGTCTTCTTCGGGAACGGCACCTAATTCGGTGGGTGCTACCGTTGTATAACCTACAGCACCTACTAAAGTACTAGACCCTACAACACCAAGCATTCTATCTTCGGTTAGCAAAGGAGGTACTGCTATTTGTTCGAGTGGATCGTCCTCGTTGTTTACTTCAAGTATATTTTCCGAATTAGCACTTTCTTGCGACGACGGAGATCTTTCCGTACCAATGGAAGAACCTTCGACGGCACATTCGCTTCTATTTCCAGGATTTTCTGAAAATATATTCAAACGTAATCCTTCGCATTTGAAAGGTTTATTTCAAAAAGTTAAAAATTATTTAATAATACGTTATTATAGTAGGTTATTAATAGTAGGTTATTACTTAATCGATTAAACAGTTTATTAATACTAATACTTAATGCTAAGATGAAAATATAGACAAAAGTTGAAAATAATCATATATTTGAGAACCACATTTTTTTTTTCTTTTCGTAAAAAAATGTTCCTTCGTAATATGACAAAGAGAAAAAAGAAAAAACAAAAAAAAGAGAAGAAAAAGAATAAATAAATTACTTAAACTTACTTACAAAATACGGATTCTTAAAACTAAGACGAAACTTAGACAAATTTAAAAATTAATCGTATATTTCAGAATGATTTTTTTCTTCTTTTCGTAGAGAAAAAAACGTTTTCGATAATGACAAAGATAAAAATAAAATAACTTAAAATTATTTACATATACAAATTCTTAAAACTAAGACGTAACTGAGATAAGTTGAAAATGATAACGCATTATTAATATCGTTTTAATCCTTTCTAAATTATAGAAAAATACTTTCGATGTAACGAAAATAACATTATACATATACACGTAGAAAATAAAAATATGTGATTTGAAGATGTTTTTACAAACTTTTCAGTTTTCCGTTGATTCAATAATTACCTTCAATCGAATGGGTTGGCCCAGGGATATCGTTTTGTTCCGAAGAATTATTCGGTAATTCTGCCAAATACATTTGTTGTTCGGCTATGAAGGATAGGACACTTTGAAGGGCTTGTTCCCTGTCAGTTGGTGGTTTACCGCTTCTCGAGGAAGTACTCGCGAGACTTTTGGTACTTTCGAATTTGACCAATCTGTAAAAGTCCCTGGTGAAATCGGTGCCGATCGAAGGTGAGTCAGGATCGTCGCTACAACCGGAGAGAGCCGCCGACGATCTTTTACTCGAATTTTCTAAAACGCCTTCCTCGCTACTCCACGAGGCACCAGGGCTCGAAGCATACGGCCAAGGTCCTGCAGTTCTCGTATCCATCAATAGAGCGACCTATTATAGATTGTTACACTTCTTAATGCTTTGTGTTTCTTTAATAAAATAATACAGGCTAAGTCATGGAATTGAAAAGGATTGTATCGTTGAAACGGCGATAAAAAGAATAATTTTAATGGTATTGTAAGTATAACGAAGATGTATTAAAAAGTGCAATTGGATTCTTTTTTATTTTTCTTTCATTACTTTTTTATCTTGTTTTTTTTTTTTTTAAAGGAACCATATATTTCTGTATTGTTATGTTCATATACTTTTCAATGCTCATCAATTTAAATTTTACAATGATAAGGAACGTCATATAATATTTTTCAATAAAGTATATCATTTATTTAAAATATCTCTTGGAGTATTTATTCTTCCAAGATTTTTATAGACAGAACATTACGAGAAATAACGCGAAATTAGTTAATACGAAAACAGTAATATTATGTAACTTTGTTCGTTAAAAGGAAAAAAATACAGTTGCCTTGTTTTTTTTTCTTTTTTTTTTTTTTTATATTACTATCACTCTAGTTACCCATAATGAATTAATGTTATTACACTATTGAAAATTTGTTTTATTTTCGGTGATAAAAAAAAAGAGACACAAACTGTTTCAATTCCATGACTAACTCTGTAGAGTGAAATCAAGAAATTGTACCAATTCACCCCCTGCTCTATCGGCGAGGTAGCTGGCACCATTCCATAGACATTCGTTCGCATCCTCCTCGAGTTCCAAAGGATTGTGTTCTTTGATGGCAGGGAGTGCGGGCATAGCGGTACAGGCATTTGATTCTTTCCACGCTGTAGATTCAGTTTGAACGAGGTCCTCCGTCGACAACGAAAAACTCCAGTCTTCCAATTCCGCCCTATCGTATTCCAACTCGAGTAAATCTCGATGCTGTTGAGCGCTTCTGCTATCGTCCAATCTGAACAATACGATAAGAGAACGGAATTTTAATCAATATCGATATTTTATTTTCTATTACTACTTTCGGTAAATTAATGGAATAAAAGAAAAGGACGGAAGGAAGTTCAACAACGTTTACTACCAAAAGGAATTTTTCATAATAAAATTAAATGTTAAATGTTATTTTACATTTTAGAGTTATCGTGTTACATGTAAAAATCATTCATCCTTTCTTTTTTTTTTTTTTTTTTTTACTTATTTTTTTTTTTTCATGCTTCTACCATCAGTTACGAAGTATTTTCTTTTTATAGTCGTTTATAGATTAAAATATATAATCTTGTTAACGTGTAGATATCAGTAATGAATTTATTTATGAATCAATCAGTTAGTTCGTTCATAAATTTTTGATTAATAAGTATTTAACTTTGATTATAACTACATTATTTCAATTATTAGTGAAATACATTCAATACGTAATTATTTGATATTAAGTTATGAAAATCGATTAATAATTTGATATTCCAATAGTAATGCTTGTGGCAGCAAACGTATAAAGGGTTAAAGGGGAATTCGATGGACGAACCTGAGCCATTGCTGTACGTACTCGGCATCCCAGCCCTCTTCTTCGACGAGAAGAAGGGAGGAGGATCCCATGGGGCTTGGTAATTTGTATGGCGTGAAATTACTCGTCGCTGTGAGTTTCAAGCAAAGATGACTGTCCGAGAAGCTGCGCATCACGTGCTGATAGGGTAGAAGGTCTTTGCTCGGTGGATAACTATGCCGTGGATTAATTCCTAGCGTTAAATTGAGAGGTAGGAAGAGAACATCTGGATCGCCGGCATCAAGTGCTATTAAACGTGCATCCGGAGAAACGTCGCCTTCAGTCTCATCGGTTGCCTCTTTAAGATCTTCTAATCCACGTGACGAAGGTTCCTGACGAGCACCTTCACCTTGAACATCACTCGACATCGTCGAATAACCTTCATCCCTGTTACCACTTTCAGGACTCTCGCTACCTTCCTCTTCCGTGGCACCTGTTGTCCCATTTGACGCTGTTCCCGAACCTGTTGAAGGTTTCTGACCTGGAATAAGAAAGAACGATAATATCCAATTGCAAATCATGTAAATTAATAATTTTTGGGGGTAAGAAAGATCGGATTTTCATACTTTACTAACGTTAAATAAAACGACATGTAGCGCACTAAACAATGTATATATCCTATATATGTATATATATCATTATTTCTATTTTCTTTTTTATTGATAAGAAATAATTTCTAAAAAAAATGCGTTTTAAAGATTTTCTTTGTAATTCTATTTTTTTGTTTTTTTTTTTGTTTTTTTCTTTAAACTTAATCAATTCGAATATGATATTTAAATATTTTTTAGGATTGAATTTAATCGATATTATTCCATTGAAAAGAAAAAATTCAAGATAATATTGAAATCTAATTTACATTAATAATAATGGATAATATTATAATAATGTTTAAATATAATACCTAGAGTGGGTCTGTTTCGTCGACATTTTGTTGCAGCCGCCATTACGGGTATTTGTAGATTTAGGGAGCGTGGTCTGGAAAGAGGAACCCAGGATGGATCTAGGCTAAGAGCAGCTACTAAAGCGGCCGGTCCAGCCTCAAGTATACTTTGAATTAGTTCAGTGGGACTTCCAGGACTCGCTGCTTGAGCCAGGAGACCCGAGAGTGCTCGATTTTGAGCTTCGAGTTCTCGTATGCGCCTTTGTAGCGCACCGATCTCTTCCCTGAAACCCTGAGAGAAATTGCACAGGTATCAGTAAGCTGGACTCTCGATAGGACTTTACATTCGTTGTCTTTGAAGTTTCAATGAGTTTCTTTTTTTTCTTTTTCTTTTTTTTTGTAAGGATAAAAAATATTTTCGCGATCAATCAACTTTATTTCATAATTTCAAATCGCACGACATACTTTTATTAATTTCATACTGTAGAACTGATATTGTTACGAGTTTGATGACTTGTAACAATATAATCTCGAAATGATCACGAATGAAATGTTTTATTTTTTATTAACCGTTATATCAATCAGAATATTTTTTTGGTTTTGATATTTGCGTTAGCGCAATATTTATAAACATTGTATTATAAACATTTATAATATTGATAAAGAACTACATTGTAACAATTATTTAGCTTCTTATCTTAGGATATCAAAATTTTTTGTTTAATATTCTTGAAATGATAAGAATTAATTTCGAGACTTTTTTTTCTTTAAAAAATCCTTCCTACATATATCTATGAAATTAAAAAATCTTCGATATTTATAATTAATACGTGGAGGTTTGTTTTTGTCAACATTTTTGTAACGAAAAATCAACGAATATAAAGTACTTTAATCAGGTTGAAGAAAGGACTACGGATTTTCGATGAATAGACGGGAGCACAAAGGAAGAAGGGAAGTGAAATAGGGGAGTAAGAATGATGAAAAGTATGGCTTTCGATGAACCTTTTGAGATAGAAGGGCACGGACCACCTGGTTGGCGACGTCGTCGAGGCACCGCTCGTACTGACGACGCTGAGCATCGGCGTCACGTGCCAGGGCTGCGTGTTCGCTCTCCAAGGTCGCCAAACGTGCTACCAATGCAGCATGCACCTCCCCAGCGCACGCAGCCTCCAAGCCACGCAACTGACCGCGCATCGACTCGTTCTCCAATTGTAACTTTGAGATCTGAACCTGGTACTGATGAACCCGTGCCTAAACAACAACAATGATTAATTGAATATTAAAAAATCGATATTTTTTTTTATCTTTTATTTTATCTCCTTTTCAAGTACTGATATTACGTTTATCGCAATTAGCTCAGAGAGTTAATAAAGCGTCAACGCGTTATTAGCAGAAAGGCGGTTAACGTTAAATTAGAGCTTAGGAGCTGCCAGGGACAGGAACGCTAATAGAGGGTGCGTGTGTCTGATTTATAACGGTCGTACCAACCGGCGGTTCTCTCGGCCCTACTGTTAATGTCTGTGCTCCCTCTATTCCCCTTCTCCCCACCTCAAATATCCCTTTACCATCCCCATCCCTCTAGACCTTTTCTCGGTATTTTTTCGAGAGTGAAGGGTGGCAACGATTTTCTGTCATCTTCGACGAGAGAAAATAGAACGATTCTTTTTCACTTTTTGGGATTTTAATGCTGATACGTTGAATTTTATTGAGTTTGCTGCGTTGACAATATATATTTGTTTTACACACACACACACACACATATATATATATATATATATACATGTAGATACATAGGGTCATACAAATAAACGTTTGGAATTTTATGATTGAGCATAGGTCGATAATAAACGATATTCCGTAGGGCAGTGATGTGAACCCGTCGGGATCAAAGTACGATTCTTTTAGAGGGAAACCGTCCGTGAACGAGATAGCATAGTACATCGTAAAGTATAAAGGGATGCTAGCAAACGTCGTATTTACTGTTCCCCTTTTTATCGAGCCATAGCCGTACCAACTTTTCTCTTTTGATGAGACTCCGAATTTGCTATCTCTGATTGATATAGTTTAGAGTTATAACGGACATATTTTTAGTGATATATATCGATATATGTATATATGTATATATATATATATCCACGATCCGACTGGATATTATTTACATATATTTTGTTTTCATCGTTCATTCTTAGTTAGCGTGTTAGTTATTTTGTTTCCTCGGAATGAAACTATTATGCGAATAGTAAAGTAATACAAAGCAATAATTTTTCTGCTTGGAATATTTCAGTAGGTCCGAAGCAACGTTTCTCGACCTATAAAGGGTCGCGAGTCTAGCTATCGGATCGCGTTAAAATTTTAATGGACCGTGAAATGATACCTTCTACTTTAATTCAAAACGAGGCAAGTGATTAATATTGCAAGAGATTTACAGAAAGTTCTCGTAGTAAGTTCTTGCGTAGTACATTCCTGAGACGTATATTTTTAAATAATATACAGTCACTTCAGTCACTGTCGAATTTTTAACAAATTTTATATCATAAACATTTGAGCCGCGGTATCATTACGAACAAATTTATTGTAACGCAGAGCAGAAAGGTTGAGAAATGTTAATCTAAAGGATTGCCTAATGCAAAGTATGCTAACCAAAAAAAAAAAAAAAAAAAACAAAAAATAAAACGAAATTAATGATCTGTTTTTATTATTACGAATATCGATTGATACAAAAAGAAGTTTTTAAAGGATCTTTCTTTTAAAAGTGTTTTAATGAACAAATGAATATATGCTTTTTGCAGATAGATTAAATCAATTAAATACGAATAAGTTATATACTCTTATACATATATATATATATATATATATATATATATATATATATATATATACTCTCATATACAGTACCCAAAAAAAGTTTAACATAAAATAGATCGTTGTATTCGTATTCAAAGGTTAATCGTTTTTTTCTTTTTTTCTTTCTTTCTTTCTTTTTTTTTTAAGGTATAAATCATACTTAGTATATTGTACTTATGTTAAAAAAAAAAAAAATTAGATCACAAAGGGTTAACATTAACTCGGGAATAATGGTCCGGCAACTTTTAACTGATATTCTTCTTACCTCGTAGGATAGTGTGAGGGCAGTCTTTTCTTGCTTCAACTGTTCGGCCCTTTGCTTGTGTTGCAATAATCCACGGGATGATTCTTCCATCCTACGACATACAAGAAATCAGGTAGGCGTGAAGAGGCTCTGTTGGATTTTAATCCTCCAGTGAAATGATCCTAATTGAATGCTCCCTAACGATTCTCGCTGCTTTTTTCACTTCTTCTTTGAAAAATGAGATAAGAAGAGAGAGAAAACGAGAACGAGAGAGAGAAAGAGAGAGAGAGAGAGAGACAGAGTGAGGGGGAGGAAAGGGGTCAGATAGAGAAAAAGAACGAAAGAATTGCCTTGAAACGTATTTTTCTTGTCGCTGAAGCTTGAAAAGTGCTACGGAGTTATTCGTCATAATAAACGAACGAAAGGTACAACGCAAAATTGGAAGTTTATATTTGAGAATCGTTAAAAGAGGGTTCTCTCTTGAGTAAGCCGATTTTACTTTCGTTTAGTTTCGTAAGTAAGCACACACTTGGAAATATCGAAAGGCTAATCGGCTTTAAAGCTCCTCTCGTTAAACTTTCGTATTTGTCTTAGCTCTTAACGTTCCGCTAAAACGATTACGAAATTGATTTTCTTGAAATCGAAGAGAAATCAATTTGAATTGTTCTAATGCATCTAATGTATAAATCAATCGCGCCGATAATAATAATTAATGCTGATATTTTCAATATTTTATTAGATCTAAATAGAACTGATATTATATATATATATATATATACACACACAGTAGGATATTTTGTAGTGAAAATATCGTAATTATTTATTGACCTATTCAATACTATATAATATTGTTGATTATTTATATATGATCGTCGTTGTTCTTATTCTTTTTTTATTTATTTAGATATAAAATATGAAAAATTTTGACATTACATATTAGGCAAACAATTATATTAGGGGGACCGGAAAGTAATGTCGTTTTTGCGCATGTCGATATTTGATTGTGATTAAAAATAAAAACTTGTTAAAAATTTATTCGTTTGAATTTAATTTAAGAAAGCGACATTACTTTCCGGTCCACCTAATAGTTATGTGATTCAAGCTGAGAGTTATAAAAAAAATAGTAACAATGTATTTTACTAAGATTTTTCATTCGTATATATCCATAATTATTACTTATATTTTTTATTTTTATTTATTAATTGTATACACACAAATACACACACACACACACACACACACACACACACACACACACATATATATAAAAGTATATATATATATACTTTTATAATATATGTATGTCCAATTATATATCTCTTTTGTCTGTTCTTTATCATTTCTGAATCAGAAATATAATAAACTCATGTATCTATTATTTTCTTCTTTTTTTTTTGTTACATCATATTATCGGCAAACTAAATTATCTATCGATCTTTTCTCCACGCAATTCTTTCGATATTCGCTATACCATCGCGGCAGGGTCAAAGGGAAGGACGAACGATATACGTACTATATATCATTGGACGAAAGCCAATATCGATGATTTACCATCGAATTCTCTGGTTATCGGCGCGTGAAACACTTCCCTTCCTCCTCCTACTCCTTCTTCCTTTCTCCCTCCTCTCTCTCTCTTTCTCTCTCTCTCTCTCTCTCTCTATCTATCTATCTATCTATCTATCTCTCTCTCTCTCTTTCTTTCTCATTATTTATACGTTATAACCTTCCTTGGGGCACTTTTATACCGCGTGGTCTGGACCACCGAATATAAAATACCTACCAGCTTTGCGGGCTCGATGAAATAAGCGTGGAAATAAGCGACGTTCGTAACGTGTTATTGAGGGAAACGAGGAAAAAAGTGGCAAAGACCAATGGGCAAGAGAAAATGGAAAAAGAGAGAGAAAAAAAAAAGAATGAAAACGGACGCCATTAACTATACATATATCTGTACCCCGGTTATTATTAAAAACTTTCGATATTGGTCGAGAAATTATGACTAGGATTAATATTTACTTCAATTTATTGATTTATTAATCATATTCGTGATTAGAGATATAAAAAAGTCTACTATTCATATTGAAATACGTTAATTCGAAAGATTCGAAAGTAACATCTATCGATTTCTTTTTTGTTTCCATTTTACCAATCATGACGATATGTTAGATAAATATATTTCGTTCAAAAAAAAAAAAAAAAAAAAGAAAAAAAGAAAAAAAAGGAACAAACCAAATGATTTTTAAAGTTCGAGGAAAGGAAAAAGAAAAAAAATTCTCTTGCCTCATAAATTTCTACTTTGCCTTGAAACATTTTTCTATAATATTTTAACAATATAAATAGTGCTTTTGACGAAATATTTTAAATTTTTACAAAGTTAATTTGAATGTCGAAAACAAATAACAAAAAAAAAAAAAAAGGAAAAAACAAAAAGAAAAGTAAGAAAAGAAATTACATGCGATATACGACAGTTTTAATACACAATAAAACCATTTTGAATAGAATAAAAACTTAACAAATTATTCAAAAAAAAAAAAAAAAAAAAAAAAAAAAGTACACGAGAAAGTTGTCAATAATTACTCGTCTACGTTACGCATATAATTATTTCTACGTCATTCTTAAAAAATGATCAGATGGTCTTTTTTTTTTACCTGGCCAATTCCCTTTGAAGATGATGTACCCTTGATCGTGCTCGTTCGGCTTCAGCCGTAGCTTCTCGTAGCCGTGCTTCAGCCTCCAATCGTTGTCGTCGTTCTCGTTCCACATCTCGTTGCGTAGCCTCCCTCTGTGACAGAAAAACATCCCCATTGAAGCTTATCAATGGACAAGAAAGTGACTTGAATATATTTCTCATTCATTCGCGCAGCATGTCGGATTTCAATTTCTAGGGAGCAAGTAAAGTAATTTCTTTTGGATATAGAGTTTCTATGGGTTTTTATCTCCAAGTTTCCAGATAATTAGATCTTTTCTTGATTAAACTTCGATAAAAGTTTCGTCGATCGATACTCCTGAAGCGGAGCGAAGTAGAAAGAAAAAAAGATGAGGAGCAGAAGTTGAACCAGGAGCAGGAGCAGGAGGAAAAAAGAGGAGGAGGAGAAGGAGAAGGAGGAGGAAGAGGCGGAGAAGAAGAAAGAGATGGAAGAGGATGGAAGGAAGAAAAAAAGGAAGAAAAGTTCGTCGATCTCGAAGGCCCCTGAAGTCAGGAGGAAGAGGAGAAGAAGAAGAAGGAATTATTCATGAATTTAAATCGAAGCGCATTGCACGCTACATTGATTGCATCCTTTCGAATCGAAACGAACGACCGAATGAAACAAGGACGGGAAAGAAGGGCTGCCGAGTGGACAACATTTTTTCCTTTCCTCTTTTTTCTTCTCTCTCCTGACACTCGATAATTGCGATGACCCGGTCTGCCGAAATTGGTATATCGCACGATTTAACTTCCCCCATAGGAAACGTATCTATCGATATTATCACCGATCAATTTTGCTGTAACTTTGTTCATTCTATATGTGCTTACCGATCTTAATTATAAATCCATTTGTAAAGATACTTGGAAGTACTTATAGCTATTGGTTACATCAGTTATCAATCTTTGAATGACAAAAGAAATCAGAACTGACGTATATATGACGTGTGACGTATATACGTATGTATATATGCACATATAGTGTCGTAGAATAATATATATATATATATATATATATATATATATATAGAGAGAGAGAGAGAGAGAGAGTTACAATGGAAGCTCGATATCGATTTAGAAAAGATAAAGATATAATATCAGTAATGGAACAAATAATAATAATGGAATTTAATTATGTAGATGAGATAAGTAGATAAGGTAAATAGAATCGTGTTAATCGAATACTATAAGATTTATGTACCATTGAAGTTCGATAAGTGAAATTTATGTTCACAAGGAAAAAGATATTTAAGGAAGAAATCAAATACTATATAGTGATATAAAATAATCGAATAATAATAAAAAATGAACATTAAATTGAAGTTATCTCTAATAATAATAATAATAATAATAATAATAATAATAATAATAATAATAATAATAATAATAATAATAATAATAAAAAAGAATAAAGACAAAGAAACCAATTACTTTGTAATGACATCGTTAATGAATAAAATGATATCAAATATACTCGATATACTCGAGAATCATTGAAGAACAATTTAAATATTCTAAATTGATCCAATTAAAAGTTAGATATATATTTGACAAATGAAATTCTAATGCTTATGACTGTGTGTATATAAATATTAATATTGCATTACAATTATAAATTAATTATATAATAATTATAATTGCATTTACAATTTTTCAATATAATTATAATTCAGTTTTATTAATTATCTTTGACGTCACGTTTGATAGGGTAAAAAATTTATTGATATAACGATATAATAAAACAAATGTCAAAATGTGAAAGTGAAAAAAAAGAAAGGTAGAAAGAAATAAGAAAAAAAGAAAAAAAAAAGAAGAAGAAGAAGTTCCCATTTAATATTCAAAAAACCAATAAAACATTTTCCCTTTGGAGGTATTAGATAAAAGGGCTGTCTTTTGCACTCAACTACTTTACACCTAAAAGGAGATAAAGAAAGAAGAAAGATAGAAGGGAATGAGAGAACAAGATATTCGGCAATGGAAAGAGTCAAGTGAAAGGCCGTCTTTTCCGGGGAATTTCGAAAGCTAAAGTAAAAGCGTCGGCGAAGGAGCTATCGAGGAATACAATCTGGTAAAAGCCGACTGACCGCGCCGTGTCGAGAGGATTCGAGGGATGCTTCGAACGGATTTATGGGAGCCTTAAATCCCAAAGAACGCCATCTACCACCCTTTTTTCTTCTATTCTTTCTTTCTTTCTTTCTTTCTTTCTTTCTTTCTCTTGCTTCTTAAGGAAAAACCTTAGCTACTTTACACTGTCCATTATACGTTGCATTTACGATTTATATCTTTCGTGCAATCTCAATTCTTTTGACGTATCTAAAATATAAAACAATTTATATATAACATAATGAAATTCTATAATTACTATGTAAATATATTCTAGGTAAATATGTAATTTAATAAATTTTATGATAACCTGATGTTTCGATGATTATTATATAGGTAAAACGTTTAAAGACAATAAAATATTTAATAAACACTATTAAATAAATTTGATAATCATGATAAATATTAAGTTAACAAAGTCGGATATAATAAAGTGATTTTTCTTTTTTTTTCTATGGCAATAAATTTCTTTTTCCATGGATTTCATTAACGGATTATGATATATGATAAATAATAATCATATTTGGTTGGTTTATAAATCGGGATTTTAACAATGCAATCATACATTGACATAATACAGTTCGTTTATAACTTTTTTTTTTCAGTGATCAATCAAGTTTTCATAGTGTTATTTAATTAATTTTTATAACGTTATGGGATTAAAAACAATGCACGTATGTATTCGAATAAATAATAATATGTTGAATTGTCAAAACAACGTAGAAGTAAATTTATGAGTGTACTATTGTATTCAATATATTTAAAAAGTATGCATTTATATATATATATATGTATGTATGTATGTATGTATGTATGTATGTATGTTTGTAGCACAGTTATGACGTAAATGTGTGTTCTCATTATTCAATCTGTTATTTTGAAATTATTTTTGAGAAACAGAGAACATTAGTTAGAGCATCGTACATATATCTAAAAGATAGCACGAGAGAACGTATGAATGCTTCGTTCATCGCCGTCTCGTGAATGGATTTCTCTCGTGAGTACGAACAACTATCAACAAACAAACTTTTACTCGAGGAGTGTAAATGACTCGTGAATTTCCTCAACGATTCCTTCCGTGCCTTCGGTTTGCTTCAAGAGATATAACACAGATGCAACAACACAGAGCGTTCAAGATATTTTAATAAGATCGTACAAGAAGTAGTATCACGAAGGAAAATATATATGTATGTATCTTCGAAGGAAAAACATGAGATTGAACATCTGTGTTTTCGAAGAACATCGAAACCTTATAAAATCTGGAACGTTTTTCCATATTGTTTACAGATTCAAATGAAATTAATCAATTAAATCTAATTTATCGAAGGATCCAAAATATAAGATAATTATTGGATTGATTCATGAGTAAAAGAATTTATTACAATAAAACGATGCTTATTTATAAAAGACTATACACACAGACATATATATATATATATATATATATATATATATATATATATATACACATATCAATTCGATGTTTTGTTGTTGTAATATCATATATACCGAAGGATAGGTACATATCTTGATCTAGAAGTATCTTTACCCAAAAGATTTTCTCTATTGATTTAACATTATTTTCATTACATCATTGAAGAGATCTCTGTGACGAAGGGTCATACGATAGGGGGAAAAAAAGAAAAATAAACGTATAAAAAAAACGTATAAAAGAAACGTATAAAAGTTATTGATTGCTTTGTCGAATCAAAGTAAGTAAAATTATGAGCGACGAAGACGACGACAATACAATGACGAAGATGTAGACGACGACTGCGGCGACGACGATGACGACGACGACGACGACATCGACGACACTCACCCTACTTTGTTTGGTGAGACTAGTGCCCATCAAGGAACGACGATTTCTCGGTGTCACATCGGTGAGAAAATTTCGCCGAGGGTTCTTGTTCGTCGTCGTTTCGATCGTCGTTTCGGTCGACGTTTTGGTCGTCGTTGGTTCGTCGTTGGGCGGACATTCCCGGGCGGAGGGTGCGCCGAGCCCTCCGGCCGTTGGGCAGCGTCGTATTAGCGAGGCCACCCTGCCGAACAAGGGATGATTCTCTGCGAATCCTCTCGCGAGTCCTCTGGCGAGTCCTCTCGCGAGAGTTCGCAAGAATCCGAACGCGCTGGTTCTCCTCCCACTATTATCACTTTGACAAACTTTCTCACTACATACACTAACACTATCCTCCTTTGTTTTCTCCACGATGGAAAAAGAAAAAAATCCACTATCTCTCTTTAATTTTTATTTCCCTTTTGATCGATTTTTAATTTAATTGGATTATTGCATATTGGCACGTGATACTAATGCATCTCTGATATTAATCGGTTATTATTATCGCACTCCTCCAAGCTAACGAATTATTAAACCTTCGAGCGAGTAGAAAATACGATAGAAAAAATATACATATATTGTGTATACGCTCTCTCGAGAGGTAGATACGATTATGAGCGGCCAAATCTGAAGAGGCCGCTACTTAAGGCAACGTTCTTTTTTCTTTTTCTTTTTTGTCTTTTTCTTTTCTTTTTTCCGTTTTTTTTTCTTTCTTTTTTCTTTTTTCAATAAAAAACGTTTGTCAAAGAGAGAAAAAATTCGAGAAAATAATGTTTGGTAAGAAGGAAGAGCAGTTTTTTTTTCTTTCTTTTTCTATTTTTTTTTTTACAAGGCCGGTCTCTTCTTCGACATCATCATCATCATCATCATCGTCATCGTCATCCTCCTCCCCTCCTTCTCCTTTCTCCTCCTTCTCTTCTTCCTTCTCCTCCTTTTATTTTTTTGATTTCTCCTTTTTCTTTTCTTCTCTCCTGTCAACTCGTGAGACGACGTTCGCTCTCCTCGGCCGACATGTCGCACGCGACGACGACGATCCTTTTCATTCGACTCGATCCTCGCCTCACTTTCGAAAGAAAGAGAGTAAGAGAGATATATAGAGAATAAGAGAGAGAGAGAAAGAGAAAGCGAAAGAAAGAGGGATAGAGAGAGAGAGAGAGAAAAAAAGAGTGAGTAAGAAAGAGAGAGAGAGAAAGAGAGAGAAAGAGAGAAAGAGAGAGACAGAAAGATAGCTACGCGTCCGTCACGCGCGATCTTTGCCGACCGACTGAATTTCAGGGCAACCCTCGACACTCTAGTCTGACTCACACTGCGACCCTTCTAAACCGAGCCTGTCGCCGCTCTTCTCTTCGGCCACTCGACTGCGTCTGCGTTTGCGTCTGCGTCGATCACCCCTCTTTCTATCTATCTCATTTTTCTCTTTCTCTCTTTCGTTCTTTCTTTCTTTCTCTCTCTCTCTCTCTCTCTCTCTCTCTCTCTCTCTCTCTCTCTTTTCTCTTTCACGTGCTTCTTCGTTCAAACCCCTCTCATCCCTTTGTTGCCCCTCCACAACCACTCTACCAGCCTGCGTCAGCCGTTACACATTTTTTTTCGAACAAAGTGGGGACCCTTTTTTCGATTTCTCTTGCATTCTCTTTACTATGACTGAATAATACCTATCTACCTACCTACTTACCCTATCTAGGAACTTTCGAATTTATCGACTGATCAAAAAAAATGTCAACGAATTATGTTATTTACCGCATTAGTGAACGACATTTTTCAAAAGAGATATTTATCTCGTGACTGTATGTAATTTTTGAAAGTTTATAACTTCTATTCCATACAGATTTCGCTATTTAAATGTCTGTGAATATAATAAATATTGCTTTTCATATATATATATATATATATATATATATATATATATATATATATATATACACGCACAGTTTATACATATTATGGTTTATATTCACAATATTTATATCATGATTATAACATGGGTTTCAAGTATCTATTTTTAGTAAAATATTCCTCGTATTATTAACATAAAATATATAAAAATAAACATTTATCAGATTGTTTATCAGATTGACTTTGTAATTAATTCATATCAGTTAGTATTATCGCAGCGTACACATTTTTATCACTTTTTACTTATATATGTAAGTAAATTGAATTTTTTTTTTATACCATATTAAAATGTTTCAAAGTATTATCATCTTATAAGGATATATTCGAGATATTACAAAGAAAATCAAAAAAATACTATTAATCTCCAGAAACATTCGTCGAAACGATTATTATTATTCCGTTCGGTTCAGTGATACGATCGTTAAGATGGTACCGTTACCAACGATCACAATTCAACACGCTATTCTCTGCAAAGTGTGATTCATTGTATCGTTTTTTAATGGGGTGGAAACACGCTTTTATGACGTCATATGTCGCATTCTATTTATTTCTAATGGGGATTGTAAGTACGAGGTCGGATATTTTAACTCCTTGAATACCACTAACTACGATACCATAAACATTTCTTCGGACGTATGTATGTACATACGTAAATTGAAATAATTTTGTTTTTATAAAAGACGAGATAGTATTATTATATCGAAAATTTTTATTTATTTAATTGTAAATATTTGTCATTGTGGACATTTTAATAACATATTTAATGAAGTTTTCGTAAGGAATCTAATAAGTTTTCTATTATTTATATACGAAGTATTGTATAATTTTTACGCTTGAAGACACATATACACATGCACATACATACACACACATATGTATATATTATATATAAAAGATTCTATTATCGTTGAAAGCTCGAAGGAATAGCCAGTATTCGCGGTTGACCCTATCTCTTGGCAAATCCGACCGAGGACAACGAGAATGCGAGCGTCTCGCGTAAAATCGGCTTAACGATAGCGGTATTTTCGAGAAGAGAATTTCGTTTGAGAGCGTGGAAGAATTTTCAAGGGCTGCTTCTCCCTGTTCGTTCGTGCTTCCGCGTTAACCCGAGCCCTAATCGGTTTTAAAAAGCCATAAAGCGGATTATCCATAAAGGATATTACGGCTAGATCGAAGTTATGAATTTATTAGACGATCACAATGTTCACTAGGGGAGGAAAGAAGGAAAAGTAGAGATTATGGAGGTGTGATCGTTTTACCGTCGTTATTGACGAGGAATCCAGAGAGAGAGAGAGAGAGAGAGAGAGAGAGAGAGAGAGAGAGAGAGAGAGAGAGAGAGAGAGAGAGAGAGAGAGAGAGAGAGAGAGAGAGAGAGAGAGAGAGAGAGAGAGAGAGAGTGAGAGAAATGGAGGAGGGAGCAATCCAGATCCACACGATTTTTGGATAATCCTTCTTTTATTTGAATCTATTCAAATGGAAGATCGTTTCGTTCTTTAGGACGATAATCGCTTAAACCTTCTTCTCTACTCTTCCCCCCACCCTCATCCCCATCCCCATCTCACTATCATACTTTCCAACTGCTTATGTTCGTATGTATATATGTATGTATGTATGTATGTATGTAAGTATGCATATAGATACTCATATATATTTACAAAATGGTAACATGATAGAGGATACGTAAAAAGTTTTTATTGGAATAGACATAATTCTAACATTATTGCTGTTCAATTGTGTTCCCATTGAAAGTAAGTACGCGTATTACCAAAGCGTTTTCAAATGTAATAATTCAGTTTTAGATAGGTCTCTATATTTTAAAAATTCGAATATTTCGTTGAAATTATTTTTTGAATAGTTTATAAAGGTATAGTCGACGAACGATATCACATACCGTCGCGTAAATTTTCTTCTTTTCCTCGTACTTTTTTCTTTCCTTTTTCTTTTTTCATTTTTTTTTCATTTTTATTTCTTTTTTTTCTTTTTTTTATGGACTCGTTTTACTATACGATCGATCATACCGGAAAGATTATTTATTATTTATTTGTAAACGACTTAGGTTTCTATCTAAAGAAGGGTTCACCCTTCGATGAAGGTTATACATTATTACTCGCTATTAAGATAACTTTTAAGATTACGATCCGATATACCGTAATTTGGAAGTTAAAAACGTTCAGTGAGGGTATAACTAAGATTTTAATTACTAAAGGATTTCGATCGTTAACGAGAGTTCTCTTGGTAATCATGAAGCTAATAAAACTTAAACCGACACGAGCATTGGCTTTGCTCATGGTAAAGTGGTATAAGGGACGTTGGTGGCGACGATAGGCAAACTCGTGTGAGACGGCTCGTTTTGGTGGAAAGGGAGGTTGGGAGATTTCTGGGAGAAGGAGGGATGTGGGGGCGGTTGGTGGATTTCGGGGGTGGGGCTGAGGTCGTGCAATTTAATTAATTAGCGGCGAGAACGGTTATTCGACGATGGGAAGGGTTGCTCGACCATACCGAACGTACGGGATACCGTATGTTCTTTTATTGATTATTTTCTTTTTCTATTTTTATTTTTATACCGTATTTCAAACTGATTTTGTATAAAAAGAAATTAGAAAATATAGAGATCCTCGCAACGAAAATATTTATTAAAACGTACACGTAGAGTAAATATTTATTAAAACGTTTTCTACGAACGTGAAGTAGTTTTGATTAGAGAATATAATATAATATTTTTATATTATCTTAAAAATTATCAAATTAATTAACACGTATGTATATAATTATTACGTATATATATATATATATATATATATATATATATATATCTTTTTATTTGTTTAATCGAACAAATTCTTCTTTGTTATTTAATTAATATCGAAAACGAGACGTTTGAGAATTAAAAAATAATTGATATAGATAATATATTATTCTATATGAATAGAATCGTGGTATCAATTTTAAAGAGAAAATATCAGACGAGATATTTGATAAAATTAATTAAATGTTTGCCAATATCAGTTTCATTGTCAATGAAGGATTTTCAATGAAGTAGGCCGACGTTTGGAAGCAAACGATTTAATATGCCCGACCAAAGGATCTTACCTTTTCGGTAGGAGTCCTTACTAAACGAGGACAGGATGAGAGTGAGAGAGTGAAAGAGATTGAGTGAGAAAGTAAGAGAGAATGAGATAGAGAGATAAAGATGAAGAGACGAAGGAAGCACCCTTATCCATCTTCTCGTAGTCACAAAGCGGAGATCGGCTCGTTTATTGGAAAGCTTTGCCATCAGGAGAAGCTTCATCGTGAATGAAAGCAGAGTTCCCTCTTGCTCTCTTTTCTCCGCTTATCGATACATAGAAGCTAAAGCTGGAATGCCGGATGAACGTTGATGCCACCGAACGCAATTTCGGAGAGTCCGGAATTTGCATGACATTCCCTTTTCGATCCCAAAACCATCCCTGGCCGATCATTTGTGCAACGATTTAGTCGTAACTATTACTTCGTATTGATAACTAGGAGGTTGAATAAATCGGTCGGTTCTTTCTTTTTTTTTTCGTTTTCAAATTAATTATTCGTTTTTTGATTAAAAAAAAAAATAAATCAATAAAATAAAAGAAAATTATAATTTCAATACATAGCAACGCGATATAACAGATTTGTTTTATTAAAAAGTTAAAAGCAAGATTGTGTGGTAATAATAATGCAACAACAAAAACTATAATAACATTAACAGAATAAGGAAAGTAGGAATTATCAATCGTCTAACTTTCTTTATGTTAACGTTACAATGAATTCTTTTAATGGTAAAAAGATTGTCTAATTTGTTATCTGAAGATCTACAGATACGACAGAATTTTGGGTGGTAAGGAGGGAGGGAGTTCGATAAGGGAGAAAAGATGGGTCTGATTTCGAACACTTTTCTCGATAAGAAAATAATAACAATAATAATAATAATAATAATAATAATAATAATAATAATAATAATAATAATAATAATAATATAGCATAATCATAACCGAGTGATAGTAATAAATTATATACGAATAGAACGTACTTTGTAAAAATAATTTTATAATTTAGATATCGTATAGATAAAATAATAATCGATCGAATGAAAAGTTATTTATTACGGACAAAGAAAAAAAAATGAAAGAAGAAAATAAAAAAGCGAAAGAAAAATGATAGTTGAATTTGCCTGGCTACGGCAATATGCTCGATCGATATTACAGGAAAACAAATAAAGCTTGCTTCCCCTTACTCCCCTCAATAAGAGTAAGGGAAATTATTGAAAGGACTATGATGGTGGGTTGGCTTTGTAACGTTCAGCAACGGGTATGCGTTGTATGGCTATCGGAAACGCGCGTAGATCACGCAGGATTATTCGAAAACCCCCGCGCACGATCCCTAAGCTCTACCGGATGCATACTAATTGCCACGAAGCCAAGCTCGCGCTAAGGCGTTACGCACGTGCCTTAGAGCGTTATTTTTCTAAAGAATTATTTTCTACATTTAATCGCAAATATTCGTTAACTATTGGAGAGAAATAGTGTAAACGTAGATGTTAAAAGGATCAAAAAGTTACTTTCTATAGATCATATATAATATATATGATCTATAAAAAGTATGGGATCAATACTTATACTATTGTATTATTGAGATCAAATAGATGAAAATATTTTCATATAAAGTTATCTTCGAAAATGTTTTATTTAAAAGATATACACTTTTAAAAATATTTATGATTTATTATCGAAGTTATAAGAAATGTTCGAAAATTTCTTCCTCTGGAATAATCCAGACTTATACTTTTTTTTGAATTAATGATTGTCGAACTCTTTTTAATATTCCAACTGTACTGGAAATAATAGTAAATAAATTTTGATTAATATATATATATATATATATATATATATATATATATATACATATACACATATAAATTATATATGTACCTATTTTATATTTATAAATATCATATGATTTTATAGAAAAAATAAATCATTTTTGTTTGTTTCTAGTAATGATAAAAAATACAAAATGAGAATTTTGAAAAAATTCTTGTCAAGAGTTTTAGAAAAAAAAAAGATTTTGCAAATTTGGTCATGTTGTCAAAGTTAAAAAAAAAGAAAAAAAAAAGAAAAAAAAGAAAAAAATCAAAAAGTAATTTTTTCGCGTTTATTTTCAATTAAAATATTAAAAAAAAAGGTCTATTTAAAATGAAATATAAAGGTACGTATTTTTTATCGCTGTTACGAACGTACATATATTGAAACTTTTGTTTGAACTTTTTTTGACGTCTACTCGACAAATTCAGAATTTTTTCTTTTGTTCGAATTTATAAAAGAAACATTCGAATATTTCAGTGATTATTTTTAGTGTATGTAAATGGTGTGCGTACATTGGTAATTCATTTATCGGTGAGCAATCATAGAAGTCGGAACATTTCCGTGGACAAACCGCGACCATCAGGGGGTGCGGGTGGTGCGTGGAGGGAGAGGGGTGCGGAGGCGTGTCTCGACGAGATGGACCCTTCGCCTTTTGTTTCCTCAGTGGAAAATAATTCGTGGCTCACACGGGACGTTACGGATATAAACGTGTGCGCGCATCTCTGGTACGCCATTAATTAAAGACTCTCAAGCACGACCCTTCGATAAAAAGCCGTAGGGTCGCTAGGGGTTCTCGGTGAATTTAGCATTTCAAATGCTGTAAATAAAAAATTGGAAAAAAGAAGGTAAAAAAAGAGTCCTAAGTCGTATATATATATAATGTGGAATCTCATAGTTTAGAATAACTTTATAATAATAATAATAATAATTTGTTTTAATAATGATGAAGTTTATAATAATGATTTGTGAGTTAATAATATGATGGACAAAAAAATGCGTTCTAACGTTATTTGTTACATTAATAAATAATGATGATAATAATAATAATAATAATAATAGTGATAATATAATACAATATTTTATCGTCTAAACGATAAGACGAACTTTTCTTAAATCTCAAATTTTATACCTTTCAATAAATTTTTATATCTCTAACAATTTTTCACAAATAGTTTCTATTAATAAATTTAGCAATTTTTTTTCTATCGGGATTATCATCGATATAGATACAATTTTCCCTAATTGGACGATTTTTAAACGTCATTGGCAAATATATAAAATGCAAAAAAAAGGAAAAAAGAAAAATTAAATTCTTATTTGTCAAACACAGTTTGCATGGTCGTCATCTCGTGCTACCGGTTTCAAAGCTGCTCGGCAAACAAATGAGGCGATCAATTTTTCGGACACTCCATGTATATATATATATATACGACACGTTGGATATTTTATCCATAATATATTGTCGCGACAAATATTTCATACTTATTAACGAATGATTTTCTTTTCTTTTAATAATATTTAATTTTCGTAATTAAACATGCAGAGTTTGCAAGTGATTCTTACGAAATAGAAAATATATTAAATCGTTGACCCTGTTTTTATCAAAGCAAAAAACGTGCTTATCTATCCGAAAAAAAAGAGGTCAACGAAATTATCCTCTTATTATATCGAAAACGAAGCAATTAACGGAGTAACACGATACGGCGGCGATGCGGCGAAACGATAAGTTTTCGCTTTCACCAAGGGAAGAGCTTGATTATTTACAGCTCGGCCGTTGATCGAGCGCGTTTATTAAATTTCTCGCTGTTGCATCGTTCCCGTTTAATCTCGTTTCCGTTTCGAGAGCGGAAAATACAAGGGGCGATCGTTAATGCGGCACACGTCCTCTATATCGTTGTTCTCTTTTTATATTTTTTCTTTCTTTTTTTTTTTTTTCTTTTTTCCCATGTAGACCGCAGGAAAACACTTATCACCGAACAATAATAATTCATCGAATATATTCTGCATTACGATATATTGCAAAGCATTGGTAAAGTTTTTTAATTTGCGATAAAATAATAAGACGTTTTATTTAAATTTTTACGTTTCTCTAAAATCGACATTTTACATTTTGTTGTTTATTATTTCTTTCTTTTCTTTTGCTTTTTCTTTCATTTTTCACTTTTCACCCTTCCGTTCATTTACAAAATTTATTATGTATTTTATCGTAATATACCGTTATACCATATATATTTATTTATTTGGATTAGATTCGGATTATTCGTTACTTGTTTAAGGGGGGGTTCTTTTTTGCGGTTAGATATACGAAAGATCGTTCGCGAAGGTTATTTAGCGTGCTATCGAGGTATTAGCCATTTTGCAAGGGGAAACGATCCGTTCGTAGAACGAAAGCCCAACGATCGTTTCCTCCATAGGCTGAAACGTTCCGTTTCAAAGTGCAAAGTTATGTACTACTCGGGCGCATCGTCGTAAACCGCGATGGCAATGTGGTCCAACCCCTAAATGTACCTCGGTCATTAGTCATTACTTGTCTCTCTTTATCTCTCTTTCTCTCTCTTTCTCTTTCTCTGTCTTTCGAATCGATTAGAGCGATTTACGTTCTCCCTCTCAGGAGAATTTTGCAAATTCGCAAGGGTGATCCAAGTCGTTGAAAAAGATGATTCTGTTGTTATTATAGTCGTATAATGAAGTATTTTTTTTTTTTTTCATTTTTATGCGACATGGGATTAATTAGGCAAAATTTTCTTCTATTATTTTGGATTGAAGAATCAACATAAATGTGTATATCTGAGAAAGATGATATGGTAGAAAATTATTTAATAAAACGACAATTTGTATCGCGTTGATGAATGTCACAAAAGTAATATAAAAAATGTTGACAATCTGTATCAAAAGATATGAAAAAGAATTGTTTAAAGATCGTTCATAATTTGAGATTATTAAACGAAAGAATAAACAATATGACGAATATGTAATCGAGAATATTAAAAATTTATATAAAAAAAAGGAAAATCATAAAAATTTTTTAAGTTTACTAATTTTTAATTTTATTATAAAAAATATCGTGATTTTGTGTTCCATAAAAAATAGCGTTTTTAAAAGTAGCATGTTATATGAATGCTTTCATAATTTTCAGACTGTATTCATACGAAAACTTTGAAAGTGAGTATTATAGGAAGGTATAATATAATATATAATATATTATAATACTTGTATAATATGATGATAATAATACGATGAAAATATTAGAATTTGATTATTTTAAATGTATCCATTCCCCTATTCGTCTCACGATTTTTCTTCAAAATTTCATTCCTTAAAAAAACTGTCTATTCGCAAACATATCAGCATCGTTTGTTTCACATTTTGTTTTGTCTCAAAACAATTTAAAACGACACGTGTTCATGGTACGTCATCGAGAAGGAAATTTTTCTTTCTCTAACATAACGCAAACAAAGAAAAATAGAAAGAAAGAAACACAATAATTAATAAAAAAAAAAAAAAAATTTCTTCCATCCCAAGTATATTATCGATCGTGTTAAGCGTTCTACGATTGGTATACTTTGATAAAATACGTTATTCTATAGTTAAAACACATCATGCAATCGTACGATACGTACCATTAAACGAGTATAAATCGAGTCACGCTAATTCTACGAAACGAATTCGAGGAAAATGATTTTATCGTATATTTTTCGTTTCTACGTTTTCCTTTTTTTTTTTTTATTTTTTTCTTCTTTTCTTTTTTTTTTCTAACGGAATATATTCGTGAAGCAACGAGCCTATAAGAACCGCAAGATTTTTCGTAATCGTTCTAATATTCTTTGTTTGCCACTTTGCAACTTCTTATCCGTCTTCTCGAAGGGGTCGGAGAAGAAGAGAAAACCTGAAGCGGATTAAAATTTTATGCCACGACGTTCTTCTTTGAACGACATTCGCCCTCCCTTAAAGCTCGAACTTTCTAGAGAAATGAATTTAGAAAGGTCGAAGGGAGTGCAAGTTTACGATGTTGGAAAAGTGAGCGTATAATTATCCGTTACTCGAATAATTTCAACCAAAAACGGTTCTTCCACGATGATGTATGCAAAACTTGTTGAATAAAATTAATGCTATAGAGTTTTAGTAAGATTCTATAATTTTCACCAAATTTTCTTTTTCTTTTTTCTTTTTTGTTTTTTTTTTTGGTTTAGTCCAGTAAATAAGAAAAGAGGTACTTTTAAATTATTTCTTATTATAGTTTGTTGCATGTTCCGTAAAAAGTTTAGTAGAACATATTTTTTATTAAGTAAGTTTAATTAGAAACGTTATATATATATATATCTATAAGAATTCGTATATGAAAAATATTACTGTAAATCGTTTTACGTTTAATGAAAATTCCATTGGTTGCGTTTACCATTGCAAAGTAGACATAGGAAAAGAGGTAGAGGGGGGAGGCGGAGCGGGTATGTAAGAAGGTGAGATCCGTGAGCTCTTTTCTCATTCGCATGTCTCTCTGACATCGGAGACGATCGGTGCGAGATAGAATTTCAGCGGCAAGCTTCTCCGATTCGACTTGCGAGCAATTCCTTCTACCACTTGTCTCTCTCTCTCTCTCTCTCTCTATCTATCTCTCTCTATCTCTTTCTCTCTTAACTGTAGAATTTATATCTGGGGAAAGTTAAAGAGGAGCCTAGAGGAGGCAGAACCTTTGGTAAAGAGAAACTGAAAGAGACAAACGGTCCACGAGAGGGGTTGGAGATGCAAGGAAGAGGAGGATAAGGATGAGAAGAGAGAGAGAAAGAGAGAGAGAGAGAGAGAGAGAGAGAGAGAGCGGAGGGCAAGAGGTACTTGTCTCGGAGAAAGTTGAGGTGAGGGCTGCGAGGAACGATGATGACTAATGTACGTGCGAGCAATTTACATGCCACTTTGCAAGAAGATATCCTCCTCTACTTCTCTTCTTCGTCTTCCTATTCGTCTTCACTTCTTTCAACCCTCCTCTCTATCCCTTTGCGTTTACGCGACTCACCGTCGACATATCTAACGTTTGCCTCCTGTAAAACCTTCCCCTTTTGAAGAAGAGAACGAACACGTACATTCGTCTGACGGATCCCGACGTTTCATCAAATTGTCTCTTTCTCCTTCTCTCTCCCTCTTTCTCTCTCTCTCTCTCTTTCTCTTTTTTCTCTTTCATCATTCTTTTTTTTTCATCGCGCGAGAATAACTCGCTAGCGAGTATCCTTTTGAAGAACTCTAGCGAGAATAAATTGCATATATTATAATTTCATTTTTCTTTTTATTTTTTTTTTTTTTTCAATGCAATTGATGATTCTTTTTCGTTTGAAAAATTGTGTACCATTTGAATCAGTATCTTTATGAGTTATTGTACGACGGTAATAAATGTATATGCTATTTCTTAGAAAGAAGAAAGAAAAAAGGGAAGATAACGATGACCTTGATATTTTAATAAAATAATATTGAACAAAGAAATTTTTGTATCATTCCATTTCTTGTTTTTAAATGACGTTGCAACAATTTCTTATCCTCTTTGTAATACAGTGAAATTATAATATTTAAATGTTCAGTTTGGAATGGATTTATTCATGTATGTGATCTTATTTGTCACAGATAATGTTGAAGTTATTGTTACTATGTTTTATTAAATAAAGAAAAAAAAGAAAAAAAAGAACAAAGAAAAGAAAAAGAAAATAAGATTCGCAAAGGCACATCCGACGTGTAATCTTTATTTAGGAACTTACAAATCTGAGATAGGATAAATCGAAAATCCCTAAGCGGCACGTCGGAAGAAGTAAATTCGAAAGGCGCCAAGGATGAAGGATAAAGCATAATGTTAGAGGGAGAAGTAAAGAAATAGGGGAAGGTAAGATTCAACGGCGCCGAGACGTCGCGGACGCTCCGATTCTCCTCTACGCTTCGGTATCGATCATTTACTACGCGTGTCTAATGAAAAATGAGAGGGTGACATCGAGCGTACGAACTTCCTCGGTTATCCCTTAAAAAATATTTCATATATTCGATATATGTTTATAACTAGTAATATGATAACACGAGAAATGACGAAAGATTATTATATACCGATAAAAATTTCTATTTCATTTGTCTAAAATATTTGTCTAAATATTTGTCTAAAATAAAATATAATTAGAAATAAATTATAATCATTTCTTAAATATCAATAAGCATTGAGATATATTAAATGATTAAAAATAAATAATAGAACAGAATTTAGCATAAGTGACGATAAATTAATATGTAAATTATAACAAATATAAATAATGGTAATAAATATATAATAAATAGATATTTATTAATTTTATACAATATGATTTAAAGATCATTGCGATCAAGTATCATAGTATATCATAGGTAAAGATCATAGATGTTCATATATTTTCCCTTGAACCTGATGATAGCCATACGATTGGTCAATATCACGAAAGTTAGAGAAAACACAATATTATTGAAAAAAATGAACGATCTGTCACCCATAGATGTAATTATTCCAACCTAATTAAAAAAAAAAATAAAACTAACCATATAATAAATATAGTAAATAATTTTCTAATTAATATTACGTGCTACCAATTATTTTTACAAATTTTACAGCCAAGAAGAAACAAATAAATGATTTTTGACATCATTCTGTATAACTTTAATTGTACGATAATACAGAAAATTACAAGACAAGGTTGAAATTTATTCTTCCTTTTTTTTTTTTTTAATCGTTTTTACATCGATCAAAAAAACCGATCAACAAATTATCTGGTCGATATCGTTTCCGATTAATTACTGAAAGCATATTAGTTCGACATTCGACGTTCGTTTTCAAAGGATAGTTAGAGGAAACGAGGGTGTATTTTAAGCTCCAGTCGTACGTGAAGATCGCACTCGCGGCGAAGCTCGAATCGACGCGTCCTTTGATCGCGGAGTTACTACTATGAGTACCCGAGGCGGTATCCGTTTGACCGTAATTCGAGTACGACTAATAGACGATGAAGCGTGCTTATCGTTGAATGAGAACACACAAGAGAAACCAATGTAACAATTACAAACTTATTGGGAGATAGGAGGAAACAAGAGAGTTGTATAATCGACGAGATATCTTCAAAAATATATTATTTCTTATTATCGTAGTTTGATTATATTTTTAGATTTATTTCTCTTATTCCGTTAGAAATAATTTCAACTATTATGGATTATATAGGATTGATCTATATCATACAATAAATATATGATATATATATATATATATATTATATAATATATAACTTATTTTACATATGCCGAAACATTAATTTTTTTCACTACATGATCATATAATATATATATATTTTTTTATTATTATATTTATATACATACATATATATATATATTCTTATTTTTTTTCACGATTATACTCAATAAACACTTATCTATACTATAGCAGAAAGGTTAAAGACAGGTTATGACCGTACGAGTCATTTCGTTTCGTTCAAGCCGAGGGTTCTTTACATGGGTTACAGAGATAAGATCTTAAGGAAGAAATATGATATTGTAAAGGAATATAATAAAAAGGATTTATTTACGTTATTAGATAACAAAATAAAAAAAAAAAAAAAATAAAAGAAAAAAGAAAACAAGGAAGAAAACAAAATTGTTCGCGTTAATTAATATAATGATAATAAAAAAAAAAAATATATATATATATATAATTAGTATCCGTAATAAGAATCAACTCGTACGAATGATAAAAGTTTATTATAATTAAAACAAAAATGATAAATTATTATTATTATTATTATTAAGGATTATTTTACGATAAGACACAATTTTTAAATGTAGGTTTATTAGGAAACTTCGAAGTATAAGCGTCGTCTTTTCGACGCATCAATATCCTCTCTATTTTCCTCCTTCTTTTTTTTCTTTCCTTTTGGTCCTTCTTTTCTCACATTCTCCTACACCTTCTCCTACCCCTCGCTCAAGGCTACAGACGAATCTTTATTGAAAATGAATTCTGTAAGATGTCTGCCTTTGCATTATATGTAGGCATCTTCTTTCGCTTTAACGCGTTACGATTTTATTCCATCCCCCTCCTTTCCTCCCTCCAGCCTTCTTATTCGTCTCCTTCCCCATCTTCCCTTTTCCATTCGTTCCCTCTTCTCGCGTATAAGAGTTATCATCCCTTAAATACGAAACGAATGTTAAGTAAACGCGATAAATACGATCGAAAAATATATAATTTTTATTTTCTTTCGAACGTTTGAGTTATACAAATGTGTTAAAAAAAAAAGAAAGGACAAAAATTTGTTATATATCGTATTTATAATCTTTTGTATATCGTCTTTGATGCGAGGCGATTGATATTAAGTTTCGATTATTTTTTTAAGGATAAAAAAGAAAAAAAAAAAGAAAAAGAAATTTGTCGAAGTCACATGTTGTTATTTATTTAGAGATATTTCGAAGGGTTGGGACTTGGGGTGAAGGGAGGTTCTATTTCTTTTTGTTCTTTTTCTTTCTTTTCGAACGAACATAAAAAAAGGAAAAAAAAAAGAAAGAAAAGATGTAAAGGAAAGAAGAAAAAAAAAAGGAAATGATCGAAGAAATTTCGGGAAGGATTGAAAAGAGAATAAATCTCTGTCAATGATTATTCCTTTGAAGTTGATTACTACTTTTAAGGCAGACTGCAGAGGAGTTTTTCGTGTAATCAACATCGGGAAAAAGTATTTCTTCGGAATAACTTTTAATAGAAATGAAATTTTTCAATTTCGTTTGAAGTTTCGAACGAATCGTAAACGTTTTTTTAAATATACATCTCTGTAATTGTTTGCGTAAATCTTTTTTTTTTTTTTTTTTTTCTTTTATATTTACATAGACAATCAAACGATCAAATCGATTTATTCAAATATGATAACATTTTACACAAAAGTTTTTGTACCATTGTAAAAAATGCTGCCGTTCAAAATTTCATTTCGAGATCGATTGAAAATATTTATTTAGAATTGAAAATTGTGTCAATTTAATTACGAACAATTTTAAATTGAAAATTAATTAAACGATCGGACCAATTTTATTGTAATTTTATGGAACACTTACTTTTTTCAGACGTAAACATATTTTGTTTGAAATATCAGAAAGATTATTAAAATGATGCGTTAATTTTATTATGAACATTACAGTATAAATTTTGTTTAAAATCAACGAAATGGTCCTGTTTATGGTTTCCATCGAAACCATTTCCAACAAACAATTTTTGTGATAATATAAAAATAGAAACAGTCGATTAATTATTAAAAAAATTGAAGTCTCATTTTAATGCAAACGTATTAATGTTAAAATACGACGTGGGAGTGACATATAAAAATGGAATTAGTGAAATGGATAAATTTAAATTATGTAGAAATACGAGTAATATTAATTATGCAGAAAGAAAATTGTCACGATGATATAACCATTATATTCATCATGATTATTATGAAAAAGCGAAGCTTTTCTATATAATAAGTAAAGAGAAATATTTGTCCTTTTTTCTTTTACTTTTTCTTTTCTTTTTCTTTTTTGTGAGAGATAAAAATTTTCCTAATTAATCGTATTTACTTTGTTATCTTTGTTATCTTTGTTAAGAAAATATTAATCAATGACGGAAAAAAGTTAAATCTTAAAACCGAAAGTTTTATGCCAAAACAGAATATACTTTACTAGTCTGCCTGCAAGCGTTTGTTTTTGTCATGATACTTTATATCATAGGATTGCAAACGAAGAGGGCTCGTAGGAAAAGGGCCACGGATATACGTCAGAAGCAGACCTTCCCGCATCTCTCGTCGTACATCATTTTCCTCCCTCTTGAGAAGGAGGAATCGTTGCCCTTTTCAAATGCCATTGCCGTTAAGTTGCTCTTGAAGAAATCCAGATTAGCTTGGGATTTGGTAAGTATATCTAAACTTACATAATCGATTTCATCTATTGTCCACTTAAATTTGTTCATCGACTCTATCATATTTTATATTTATTTTAATCTTATAAGAATCAATGATTTAATTGACAAAAAATTGATCGATATAATATATTTAAATAAAATAAATGAAAATGAATAAAATTCATAGATCTAATATTATATTTAATGATAGATATTTTTTTACAAATTATTTCTATTTATTTCGTCAATATTTTTATTGATTAATGATAACTAATATATTTCGTCAAATAAATATATAATATATATGAATATTTTGATCATTATAAACAATTAAGTTTTAAAATTGCTCTAGTTATATTACATATTGATATTTTATTATAAAAATTGATCATTTATTTAAAATATTTATCAAGTTTAGAAGTATTGAATCAATAAATAGCAAGACTTTAGAGATTATTTAAGATTTATAAAGAACTCTGTTTAATAATAAAAAGTTTGGTCTCACGGCTAAGTTGTCTGCATTTATCTATTTTTCCATTTTCCGATATATTGGGTTGTCTGGAAAGTTCGTGCACCCGTTTCCACATGCGTATATACATACATACATATATATACATACATACATATATATATATATATATATATATATATATATATATATATATCAGTATATTTATAACGATATTAAAAAATCTATTAGTTTTATGCATATACTTTAACGAGACATTTTTATTTATAATCAACTTTAGAAAATAAATTTTTATTTTTTAAAGTATGATAAATGACAATAATGAATTTTCGATATTTGATGCAATTTAATATAATTAAATTATAGGAAAGGTAAAAATCGAGTGGCAGGGTTTAAAAGTTTTGAAAAACATTGATCTAGAAAATCTAATTGCAAGATCATAATCGTTATTAATAAATTTTCTTCTTTATAAATTACGAATAATTTATAAATAATATCTAATTAACGAATATAATTCGTTAGTTAAGAAAATGGTACATTGAATCGATATGAATTTTTTTTGGCCACAAGACAATAATATTTTAATGATAGAATATATGTTAAAGACAAGGAGATTGAAATCTATATCATAAAAATCGATACATCGAAAGAATTCTAATAGAAATATTTTCTTTCTTTCTTACAACTATTAAATAATTCATAAAGTTAAATAAAAGTTTTGAGATTTCTTTTTTTCTTTTTTTTTTTTTACCTTATTAATTTGTCGTTGAAGTTTCGTCATCGTTGCGCGATCTCGTTGAGCGACGAGCCGTTCCGCTTGCAGCGCCCGTTCCAATTCGTGAACTCGCTCCTCGAGGCTCTCCTGAAACATTAACGTCGGTCTTGTGAACACGATAGCGTAACTTTGTCTGCTGTCTTTTCTCTCAACGTCGAAGCGGGAAAGCACTTAAGGAGTTAGCGTTACCGTTACGATCGACCATCTCTCCGACTTTAACAGCCAGCCCAATTTAGTCTTTCGCATACTCGTAATGGACGCGAGATAAAACCTCATTAAAAGTGTTTCCGGGATGAGCATCGTCCTTGAATGTAAAAATGACTACCTTTTCCCTTCTCTCTTTCTCTCTCTCTCTCTCTCTCTCTCTCGTTTTCTTTTTTTTTCTTTTTAATTTAATACATCTAGTTATGTTGATAAAAGAAGAAAAAAAGGTGAGTAAGTTCACCTGACGGTAAATTTGTGGAAATCCGTAGTTGCACTTCCGTAATCTCTTACTACGCATAGAGCCACGATCTCTTCTTAAAGTTTAAGCTCTGGCTAAGGCAGCTTAAAACTACGCCAACAGGAATTACGTCTCAAATATCCTGTTGAAAGTTAGAAAGTGACTTTGCTCTCTTGGCTTTCTAACACGAAACATATCCCGTCGGGATCGATAACTTACCAATATTCGTTAAATTTTATTTTTTTATTTATTTAGTTTCTTTTTTTTTTATGTAAAACAAAATAACAATAATATTATACGTTTGATTTTAATTAAAAAATAAGAAAAAGAAAAAAGAAACAAAACAAAAAAAAAACGAAAGATATTTCGTAATCTCTTTTTTACGTACTTGAACATATTTTGTTTGTTTTGTGTATAACGCCTGTTAAACAATTTGCAAATTTCCTGGCTGTTTTTCTTTTCTATTTTTTCTTTTTTTAATTTAAGATAAAAATTCTCAAATTGCCTTGATATTTAGTAAATATATAATTAAATAGTAAATTATAAAATATAATGAATACAATTGTTTAAAAATAAAATTTTGGGCTACGATCGAACTTTTATATTTTTATATTTACATTGATAATAAATTATTATCATTTATTATTTTATCTGACATATAGTTACATAACCGTGTATGTACGATCATATTACTCAAAAGGGTTAAGATTCAAGAATAGCCCTTTCATATGCCAAGTCACGTAGTCACCCCTTTCGAGCCTCCCACCTTTCGGTTTCTATTGTTTGTTCACCGTTCTCGCTTCGTTGTCATTATCGATAACGAAAATAAGCGTGAGTCGATTCGACGAGTCGAAATGTTTGAATTTTCCCATCGAAAGAGATGTGAAATTTTGGTGAGTAGAAAAGTACGTTGGAAGAACCAGTGAGCTACTCTTTTCGAGCAGGCACTTCGTATCGCGAAGCTTCTACAATTATAACAAGCAGCTGCTGTGTAACCAGCACTTGGCTTGCACCCTTCCATGTGGACGGCAAGGGTGCGTCGCGTAGGCTTTATATACTCGATATATATACATATATATATATATATATATATATATATATGTATGTATACATACCTACATACGTATGTATATATCTACTATCCATTGGAAGGACCCATAGAATTAGTACGGGGACTCGCGGGACGTCATTTAAAGTACGGACCTGCCACGATGAGCCCACTCTATATGCAGAGATTCCGTTAAATTGCAAACGGCCATTTTCCAAAGAGGGAGCCTCAAAGACACGAGTATAGTACGGTCTCTCAATGCTCACAACGTTGGCTTTGAATGAATTGGCTACGACAATTAACTCGATTCAAAAGTCATTCTTTTTTTTTTTCTTTAATTAAAATGATTATTCATAAATTATAGTAGAACGATTGTATTATACAAATAATTTTAATTAACGTCAAATATGCTTCGTAATCTAATATATTATTAACTGTAGCTATATTATTTAATAAATAATTAATTTTAAATAATTCAATGCGTTTAAATAATTCTTATTGAAATATGAATTTTTAATAATTGACAGAACATCATCGAATGTAATAGGTTTTTATTTTTTAACGATAATAATTGTATCTTTATTTATTACTGCATTTATATAAATCGCAAATTTATGCGATACAAACTTCTTTTCCAATTTTCTTTTTTTCTGAATTTTAAATGCATCGAACGTAAGGTTAAACATTTGAAAAATCGAAAAATGCTGAGTCAAACTCACGCAAAACAATCGAGAACCCTCGTGTGTTTGGCTCACGTCGTTCCTTTCTTTCCCTCCTTTCGCCAATTTCCCGGCTATTCATCTTCGTTTTACCCTCGAAAATCGTTTCAACCGTCTCTTTTACACATTCTCTCTTTTCGTCGCAGGACGCGAAGCCAACTTCGTTGTGGGAAAAAAGTAAAAAAAAAAAAAAAGAAAAAAAAAAATAAAAATATAATGCGTACGATCGCACCCTCTGCCTGAACGATTAAACCGCTCAAAAAACCTTCCCTTATTTTTTGCATGATCAAAAATAATCTTTCTTTTAATCTTCGGAAAGCTTTTAAGCATTCTATATAGTTAAAATCATCGAGAAAAAGGGCCACGTAAGTGCGTGTTCCTTTAATTATAAAATTATTAGTAAGCCGCTTCATATAACGTGGGACTCGATTTAATTAATCGAATTAAATTCGCGAATAAAATCTCTGAGCGTATAATACAACATTTTCTAGAGTTATGTGCCGCCTACTTAAATTTTTATTATTCGCATCTTTTTAAATCCTCTTTTGCGTAACTTTGATCTTTATTGTTAACGTCATCCCTTAAGACCGCCCTTCGCAATAACATGGACTCGCTATCATGGTTATCGTTCTTTTCTGAATAGAACGTTCAGCAAACTTTCTTCTATGATATCGATTGGTTTAGGATTTACATTAAACGCAATTACACGATAATGACGATCGTGCATATATCAGGATAATATTATTTAATATTGTCTCAAATTTAATTTTTCTAATAAATTTATACAGAGTTTTATTAAAGTAGATTAATTATAGTATTAATTTAATTTCATCTTTTTATGATACTTGAAGTATATTACTTAAATAAATATAAAATATACTATATAATAAAATTTATTTATATAGTATATCTAAATATACTCTATAAATAAATGTCAAATATTTTATAATTTTTTTTTGAAAATAACAAGTGCGTATTGGAACATTTGTTCATAAAGAATTCCTTAAGATGAGACGAACGACGATTTAAATTTTTATAATCTTATTTTCAATAAGAATTCATTGTTAACGATAATGGCAATTCGTTCTCGTCGATGTTATTGTTATTATAAAAAAAAAGGAAAAAAGGGAAAATGAAGAATAATATATATATATATATATATATATATATATATATATATATATATATATATTTATATATCTGTCTATATATGATATATACACACACACACATTTAGATTATTTAAAAAACGTTCGAGCTATTACGTCACGAAAATTTTCGATGTTTTAGTTTTGATATCGGTTGCGAAGTTACTTGTAATCACGTACACCAGTAAATGTTACAATTTATCACAAACAATATTTAAAGGAATGTAAGTTCTTTATCTTTCTTTTATTCTTTCATTCTTTTTTTTTTCACATATACAATGTCATAAATGCTAGAGAATTTTCTATAGACGTTCTTTTTCCAACCCTATGTTTTGTTTCATGAAAGTACTGTTCTTGGTTTTATGCTAATATAATATCATGTAACGCACCCTCGTAGTTGGCACGCATGATGTCTGTACATGATATCTGTTTGCTACCGATGTTACGAGCAAGATAAAAACGCTCACGCGAACGTAATTCGATTTGCTATTTTTCCGAGAGGGCGTACATAACACTTTTTTTCCTTTCCTTTCTTTTTTTTTTTCTTTTTTTTTCATACCTATCTATCGACCATAGGAAATCTCTTGGTCGTGAAAATGAAATGATTTACATAGCAATAAACTAACGCTTCTCTATCTCTATCTCTTTCTCTCTCTTTCTCTCTGTGCTCACATCGAAAAAGGCGTCTGATTTATCCGAGCACTTTCGCCAGGCACTGGACTAATGCCAGGCCGGAAGGTCCATCTAGCCGGAAATCACGCTCATAATTCAGTGCTCCTCGCGAAAGAGACCATGAAAACGGGTTGGCGGGTGGGACGAAGAGTACGGGAGGAAGTGTGGGTGGGTACACCGACTTTCGTCCTTTCTCCCTCTTCCTTCTCTCTCTTTCTCTCTTCTATCCTTCTACTCTCATTTGCATAAGGCGGCTTGCGGTTTTGCAAAATCAATTTCAACTTTTCCGTCTGGCTTTTAGGTGGCGGTATATTTAAAGGTTCTAGCAGACATGCTCCAAGGTAAAACGATATGTATTTTATTCCATCGAGGGACATTCTTATTCCAAAGAATTCGTTTCCGAGATTATTAACGACGACAGTGGACATGGATCGAGAGACATCGTCGAGCAAACGATAATGGTTTCCCATTTGGGATAAGAAAAATAGAGAGAGAGAAAGAGAGAGAGAGAGAGAGATAGGAATAGACAGAAAGACAGGAAAAATGATAGAAAGACTGATAGAGACGAGAAAAGAAAAAAAGAAAAAGAGACAGAGAGAGACAGACAGATAGAAGAGAAGAGAGAAAGTGACAGACAGAGACATAGATACGACGTATAGATAGAAAAAGGGGGAGAAAATAATATGACTGAAAGAGAAAGAGAGAGAAACAGATAAATAGGAACAGATAGATGAAAGACAGCACAGAGAGAGAGAGAGAGAGAGAGAGAGAGAGAGAGAGAGAGAGAGAGAGAGAGAGAGAAAGAGAGAGAGAGAGAAAAATAGAGACAGACTGACTTTGATATAGAGATAGAGATAGAGACGAAGGAAGAGAGAGAATAGAAATAAAGACGGACAGATAGAGAGAGAGAGAGATAAAAACAAAGACAAAGATAGATAAATAGATAGATAAATAGATAGATAGATAGATGGAGAGAGAGAGAGAGAGAGAGAGAGAGAGAGAGAGAGAGAGAGAGAATAGAGTATTCTGATTTGAATCGATTTGAGTAAGGGAAGGAAAAAAATGTCGCAGAGATAGGAATCCCTTTTGGCAAGGTTTTGCTTTGTAAAGAAGTCGCGAGAGTAAGGAAAGTATTCGAGAAGCGTTCCCAAGAGAATCGATTTTACTGAAGGAGAAAGGAGTGCTAAGGATTCGAAGGAGAAGAGAAGGAACTAAAGATTAGGGCAAAAACCTTCTCCCTCGATACGCTCCCCCGGCAGAGACATTTTAATTTACGTTCCCCTCAGCGCGTTATCGCATCGAATTTCATTTCCACGTGGCTTTACTTGTTTCTTTTCTTTCTTTCTTTTTTCATATCTATCTATCTATCCATCTCTCTCCATCTCTCTCTCTTGATTCGATTCTTCTATCTTATTGGACTATGGTCAAGTGCTCCAATAAAAAATTGTCAAAGTTGTTCAATACGAATTTCTCTTGCATACGTCTAGTAACTTATAAAAAATTAATTTCATAATAAAAATGATGTCAAGAAACAAGTGACGTAAAAAAAAAAAAAATAAAAAAAAACAAAGAAAGAAAAAAGAAAAAGAATAATTCAATAAAATGAACTAAAAAACGATGATCCCCATCTGGGCGATTCATTGCAAAATCGAATTACATTATATTATTAAAAATTAAATATTAATTATAATTAATATTTAATATTAAAATTTCTGCAATTATATTTAATAAATATTACATTTAATAAATATTAAATATAATTATAGAAAAAAATGTCGCCGATAAAATTGCATTTTTATAGGTATAGAGAATAAGTGTCACGTTTCTCGAATAAAACGAACGATGCAGCAGGTGGTACGAATAAAATAGGCATGGAAAAAAAAAAAACAAAACAAGAAAAGTAGATCAGATTTCGTAAATTGAAAGTTCGTAATGTTCGTGGTTCGAGTGTGATGTTTGAATGTGGTTAGAGAGTGGTTCGCCTTTAAGGTGCTGCCGTCAGTCGCCACAGTGATAGTGGAAGAACAATGAGGGATGGATAAGGGAACGGAGGGACGTTTTTCGTAAAAGAGGGAAGAGGAGATTCAAGCTATGTCGCGGCTTCTCAGGCTTCTTGCGAAAGACGCAAGGAAGGTGGAGGATTCGATGAGAAAGGGTGGAAGAGCTCGAAGGGTGCCTAACAGAAAACGAAGAGAAGACGGCCTGGTCTGTCATCGAGACGCAAACCCTTACAGGTGTTACACAGAACCATTTAGGATTTACGATATTGAAATATTCTTTCGTTTTCTTCAAAAAAGAAATTCTATTAAGTTATAAAAGCACCTCTGATTGGAAGATATTGCGATCGAGGGGCGACTTTCTTTTCTTCAACTTTTCTTTTCTTTTTTCTTTTTCTTTAAACTGCAATGATGTAAAAATATAATTATTAGGATTGAAGATATTTTATTCTATTTTTATTCGAAAAACTTGTTCTCTTATTGCAAAGATATAACAAATTGTAAATGTATGAATTGTCTTTGATTTTATTCATTTTGAAAAGATATTAGTTTATTTCGAAGCAAGATTTATTCGAACGTTAATACGAGTCAAATATAAATATACAAGCGTATAATAATTATCATACTATTCATAAAGAATGAAATAGATTAACAATAAATATTATTTATATATATATATTTTTTTTTCTCTTTTGATAAATATCTAAACGATAATACTAGGCAATATTGGATAGTTCGATAATTTACATTACGTTTATAAAAATGATCAAAAATGATAGTAATGTATGATATATAAATAAAAAAATTTGCATCGAAAGAAAATACCATGACACGTGTTCATTGTCCTTAAATCTTCCCTCGTTCAAAGTCAGGAAGAAGAAGAAGATGTAGAAAAAGAAAAAAAAGAAAAAAAGGAAAAGAGAAAAAAAGAAGAAAAATAGGATCTTGGGTGAGCGAAGGGATTGGGCACCGTCGATGAAGGGTCGAAACGGCAATGTCTCGAAACGAGATGGTTCGTCCGTTTTAGCCTCGTGAAAGCTCGTTGACCCTTTTCCTCGTCAACGTGCTGCCTAATCGCCCTTAAAGACTCTTCGAGAAATGATGAATCGGTCGTTTAACGAGGGTTCGTCATCCTCCTTTCTCCGATGAAAGTTACCTCTAATAGTCCAAAGACTGTATCGGCTTACCAATCATTGATTTTCTGCATGATGAAGATGATGCCATTTACCATTGAAAGTTGAATTTCGTATATTATTATACTTTTTACTTTCATATTTTGTTTTCATTATATGCGAATTAACGAAGTTAATTTACAAATAATAACGAATAATGAATTCTATTAATTCTATTTATTATATTCGATTTTGGATTATAATGCACTTTTTATTAATTCGTTTCTTTATTTTTTCATCAATATCGTACATCCTTTTTATTCAATATCAAATCAATATAGATATGTCACTTGATCGATAAGTTCTATTCTTTATTATTGTTGAGAGAAGATAAAATAAAGACGTGACCGAAGTTATATAGAATAATAACGATATGATAGGGATAAGAAAATACAAAATGGAAAATAATAATGTTCAAGGAAGATTTTATGGTTTTTCAAAAGGTAAAGAAAAGAAAATATAATGGAAAGATAATGTATATAAACCTATATATATATGTTTATGTTATATATATGTATATACACATATATATATATATATATATATATATATATGTATAAATGGTAAATCGATAAGTATATTCAGTATACTTGATAAAATATGTTCTCTAAGTCAGACATGGGGAAGTGACAATGAATGATTACAATGTATACACAAAGTGCTTACAAACTAACTACAGAATAATACATTGAACTAAATAGTCTGTTGTCGTGCATCTAGACGAAGGCACAGCTGGAGCTTCCTAGAAATGATGGGATAAGGGAAAGGAAAATATGAAATAATTATTAATATTAATGAAGAAATAGAAATATGTAAGATTGTCATCGAACAAGTTTATCGACTTTAATAACTCTTGGAAAATAGCATTTGCATTGTATTAAAACGATCCAACTTGGACAAAGGTATTCCTCTTCTTCTCTTTGAATAGCCCGGAGGTTTCATTGTTTTCCTATCTCGTCGGTGGATGTTAATTTAAGTTATATTCGCGTGAAATACGAGAGAGAGAGAGAAAGGGAGAGAGAGAGAGAGAGAGAGAGAGAGAGAGAGAGAGAGAGAGAGAGAGAGAAATTTGGATATCTCTCAATCGTTATGAAATACGAAACGTAGAAGGACGAGAAATTAAATTAATATCGTTCTACCATAACGAGGAGAAGAAATCAGAAACTTTTTTTTTCCATGATATTATATTAAATGCGAAATTTAATCGAGATTGTTGATATTAGCGGATTGAATAACATAAAATTTGGAGGATTGAACGAATTTTTTAATCTTTTTAAAATAAATTACAAAAAAGAAATAAGGAAGAATTGAAAATAAAATTTATATATATATATATATATATATATATATATATATATATATATATATATGAACGAAATTGGACAAAAGAATAGCCATTAAAAAAAAAAAGAAAAAGAAAAAGAAAAAAAAGAAAAAAGAAAAACAGAAATGGATGGAATGAAAAATTTTTTTGTCTCGATAAAATTATTCGCATATGAAATAAAATACATCGTAAAGGAAAAATGAGATGTAATATGATAACGTATGACTGAAAAATATTAAATTATTAAAAGAAGAATTTGAAATTATTATAAAGAAAAGAAAAGAAAAAAAAATATATATATATATATATAAATCTAAATTTAATTTATATTTAATATCAAAATGATAGATAAATAATACAAAATGTCTCCAATTTATATAACCTATCTATTTAAAGAAAGAGATGATTCCCATTATTTCGTTATTTTCTTTTCGATGAATACGCAAAATCGAAATAATTGATGATATTCATTTTGCATGATTTTTATACTCCCTTAAAGGATAAATGCTATCGATTTGAAGTAAACGTCAATTACGAATCGGTGATTCGTATAATTGCTATCTTCGTAGGACTCGCTAGATCGTCATCCTTCAGTGATCGTTGTGGGAGGACACACTGAACGGAATATCGTAATTCGAGGAGAAATGGGAGAGAGAGAGAGAGAGAGAAACATAGAGAGAGAATGAGAAGGTCTTGTAATACGACGATACACCACAGGAAACGGAAAGGATATACCTTTCCTTGTAACGCGAGAACGACGCTGTTTGAAGATTCGCCGAATCGACGAATTTTTTTTATAGAAGAAAATTCGATTTTTCTCGACGATTGAATTCTTCCAATTTTGTCGACTTTCCTCCTTTCCTCCTTTCAAGATTATACGATATCATGTTTAACTGTCTGTAACGTCATGTAACTATTTCATTCTTATTTCATTTTTGTACTAGTAAATATATTATATACCCGAAGGTTAATATTTGTCAAGCATAAATTGTACTTAATATACAATATAGGTATACTGATTAAAGTTATATTATAAATTTTTACGTTATACAATTTTTCTTTTTTAAGTCACGAAAAGAAAATTTTATTTACCTATAGAGAATTAAATATAAAAAATTGTGTCGAAATATTTTCAATTATTATAATTAATATAAGATATATTTTGTTATATTGGCAATTTGATTTTCTTGTTATCTTTCTTATGTGAATAGTTTCATCAAAGAATCATATGAATTAATTTCGTTATATTAGTTTTGTTATATTAAAAAATTATTATTCAAATGAAAATAAAGGACTTGATTAATCCTCGTCAATTATTTTCGATTAAATAATTTATATGTAACTTAAAATCAATTTCATATTTCTTCAAAGTTATTTTATACTTTTTTTATAAATTTAGTTTTTATATTATTAACGTGTCAACATAGAGAACTATAATGCATTAAAGTAAAAATAAAATTATTATATATTATATGACTTAAATATACCTATAAACAAATATTTAAGTAAACATGCATTGATTTGTATAATATTGATTGTATGCAACGTTTTATTAATAGAATAATTATTAAGAATTAAAAAAAAAAAAACAAAAAAAGATAAATAAAAAAAAATCAAATAAACGAAATTAAAACAAGTTTTAAACAAAAATATATAGGAGATTTATATACATATATATTTTTTTATTATTCTTGAGTTGTGTTAAATTAAAAATTTTATTGGATAAATATAAAATTTCTATCATTTAATATTATATATACAATCTTAAAAAAAAAAAAAAAAGAAAGAAAGAAAATAAAGAAAATAAAGAAAAAAAAGGAAAAGGAAATTATTTTTATAAAATTCAAGTTGCGTAGAAGTCACGGAACGATTAAAAAGTATTGTTTTACTGTTCTTACAAGTACAAAAGAAACTGTCGTCATCGTTCGCTGATCATCGTGGGAGGATACATCGTGAAGAGTATCGTAATTTGAAGAGGACATGGGAGAGCGAACAAATACCGTTCAGGGTAAGAAACGAAGAGGAAGAGAATGTACGTATATTTATTTTCCCATGTGAAAGACGGTTTCCAATGGTGAATCATAAAATCCATTAAAATTGATACGCTTTTCTGACAGACTAAATTTAATCTGGGTCGATTAACTTATCAAATTTCACTTTTACAAAATATTACCCAACATATTCGTAATAATTAAAACTCCTTTTGATCTGTTTTATTGCATGTTTTATTATTATTATTATTATTTCTTTTAAGCGCGTTAAAAATATATAAAATAATAATTTTATTTGTCAAGGAACAAAAAATTTTCTTTTCTTATTCCTTTCAATTACATTTACGTCTTTTCATATAGTTATATCAAGTAATTGATTTTTATTTGAAAAATGTTTGATCATCGTCCGATATAAAATTTCATATAATTCAAGAATATATTACTCGTACTATATCGAGATGTACTAATTGAAGAATCGTTAAGACGAAAAATAAAAATGGCGATTATCGTTATGCTTCTGTCAGATAAGAAATGAAACGGTAGACGAAATTCATGATTTATTTAAAAGGTGTGAGGTCTTTACGACGTGCACATTTACATCGATTCGAATGAAAGAAAAAAAAGAAAAAAAAAAAAATAATAATAATAATAAATTCGAGTCGACTCATCGCATCGCGATATTCCATTTCGTTAGATCGTAAGGGGTCGGTATAACCGCATTAGTCAAGCTGTCGTGGTTCCGTTCGAGGTCACTCGGTCGTCATCGACTTTGACAAGACCTGCAGGGATGCAATAATTTCATATTTCTCGAAGTGCGAGGTGATCCATCAAGTTCCAATGCCTTCTAGCCTTTGCGTTTCATGATTAATAAAGATACGCGTGAACGTACCAGCTCTACCAATGTGATTCCTCATCGTTAAATCTTTTACTACGCGCGTTTGTGTATGGTCATGGTCATTAATAGCACTGACTATTTCTTGTTCCTTTCTTAAAAAGGGAAAAGAAAAAAAAAAACAAAAAAAAAAAAGAACAAGCAAAACGAATTTTACACAATTTTTATATTATACAATAAATACATTCGTTATATCGTATACAATCATATAGTTTTATTATCTACATGTAAATATAAATAGAATTAAAATAAATTTTATAACGAGTTATATTCGAATGAAAGTCATTGAAATTACTAAAAAAGATTATTAAAATTTTTTAATATAATAATAGCAATCATACAGATCTATAAACAAACTAATTTTTTTTTTATAGAATTCGATCAAATGTGTTTTTACTTTTTTCTTTTCTTTTTTATTTTTTTTTTTCTTGTTTCGTTATAACATTTGTTCATATTATTACATCAGTATAATAATAATAATAATTATTATTATAGTAATGATAAATAATTAATCAATAAAAATACTATTATATATTTATAATTGTTGAGATTTGATATATTAACGTATTCGATAAATCTAATATTAATTAATATTATTAATCGTCGATAATAAATTAGTTATTAAATAAAAACTATCCCATGAAAATTATCATTGATACTCCTAGACACAATCTGATTGTATTTCTCATGAATAAGAAAAAAGAAAAAAAAGGAGAAAAAAAAAGAAAAAAGAAAAAAAAAAGAGAAAAAAAAGAAAAAAGAAAAAAGAAAAAAGAATCCTTAGCATCGAGATTCGTATCGATTTCTAGTCATTGGTAGAAAGATATTACGAGAATCCTTCTAGCGATCTATTAAGAGCTTGTCTACTGTAGAATAGAACTTGGTGCGTGTGACGATGATCGATGATCGATGATCGATGATCGATGATCGAATGAAAATCTAAACGGCTACGGTTCCCTGAATATTCGATATCTGATTTTGTCGATGCTACCGCAGGATCGAAACGATTAGATCGATGGTTATGAAAGTGCGAGAAAGAGGAGACCTAGGGAAAAGTCAAAGGACGAGAATCACAGAGAGAGAGAGAGAGAGAGAGAGAGAGAGAGAGAGAGAGAGAGAGAGAGAGAGAGAGAGAGAGAGAGAGAGAGAGAGAGAGAGTGGGTAGAATCAAGTGGGAGGAGCATGACGATTCGTCGTGTCTCGTCAACGACGAATTCGTACTGCCTTTGTGCTCTCATCAACCGACTTGACAGACCATCGGGGTTGAATCAAGGGAAAGAAGGAAAAAAAAAGAAAGAAAAAAAAGAGTAGTGAAGGAGAAAGAAGACAACAACAACAACAACAGATACAAAAAAGTAAAAAAAGATAAAAGAGATCATCACGAGGGAAAGAACGAGAAAGGATCGCTTGTGACCTCGTTGCAAGAAATATTATCAAGATATGTCAGTTTCATGTTACGAATAAAAACGATTAAAGAAAGTTCTACAGACTCGTTTCTTTCCTCTTCAGTTTCTAAATTTCTTCTACGTCTTTTCATCGATCCGAGTTTAGATTTTTCTATTCATTTCATTCTTTTCTTGAGAAATTACTTTTTTTTTTATGAATTTATCGAATAACTTTCATAATCCCTTGTTCCATCTATCCTTTTTTTTCTTTTTTTTTTTTTCATTTCAAAAAATTGCAAATTTTGTAAGTCCGATTAATCGAACAATGTTATTATTTTCTAAAATGTCCGTGGTTTTTTTTTTCAAAATACTAATTTCTCGTTTTATTTCAAACGTACCGAACGTTGGATTAGTGATTCATATTTAAAGAAAAGAGTTGGAAGCTATTTGAAATTCTTATATTGAATGATAACTATTAAAAATTTTATAAAGCGATTTTTTCATATGATATCACTTTTATCGAAAAAAAAAAAAAAGGAAAACAAGTAACATTTCGCGAATACGATATTCTGAGTAATCCGAATTAATTCAAAATCGGTCATCTAAAATAATTTTAATCTAATAAATCGAATCGAAAGATTTCAGTGATATAATTGAGTCGTATACAAGCCAAATCGATTAATTCCAGTTTTTGAATTATTTTTTTTTAGATTTAATCAAAGCACTCAACGGAGTCCTCACATTTTATATCCATAATAAATTTGTCTAATGTCCGTTATTTAATTAAATGAAAAAAATGTTTTATGATCATCGAATAAAAAATAATTTATTTCAGATTCTGCCAATTTGATTAATTTTTGTACACTAATATAAATCGTTGCAATGATACAACAATTCAAATGCAGCATTAAGGCCTTTACATAATCTATTTTACGTTTATTTGAATTTATATTTTAATTAGAGAATTTAAAAATGGCAATTTATATTATTCCATCACATTTCTTAGTTTTTGTTTAATGGGGTTAATCAATTTAACGAAGCAAATTAATCAATTATATCTCTGCTTCTTCGTTCAAATATTATTTGTAATAGGATCAAATCGGTATAACATTATTATAATTGATATTATAAATATATAATAATCGATATATTATATTATATATATATAGATATAGAATATATTATATATATTATATATTATAATATATTATATATAATATATATATATAGGATGAATTTTGATTTGCGAAATGAAGGATTAAAAAACGTATAATTTATAAATTTGTCGGTTTCCTCTTTGCATCAAGGTAGGGAAAACGATCGATCGTAGGAGAGGGCTATAATTGGGAGGGAAAGACCGGTGGTCCTGTCTGGCTCCCTTCGTTCGGGATCAAAGTATTACAACGACGGTGCTCCAACTCCATTGTTAGCGAATGCACAACAACAGGGTGGTCTCCATTGTGATTCGCCAATGGTAAGGTCGTCGTGTGTTTCGGTGAAGCTCGCTGTTTCGGCCGGTTGCCCTTAACCCATGGCCCTTTCCTTGTTTCGTTCACTCGCCTAACCTAAACAGGATAGGATAGCTAGGATACTGTCTATAGGGAGATTGAGAACGAGCTAGGGATATAGGATAGGAAGAATGGAAGAGATCACGTTGGGAACATCGTGGATTCCGTTCTGCTCTTCTTTTCGCTTTATCCTCGTAAAGCGACAGATGGTTGGACAAGAGCGCTTCGTTTGCTGATTCCAGAGGGAACACTCTACCTGTCTCATTCTCCTTTTCTTTTTCTTTCAATTTTTCTATCAATGATTTTTCGGGGGATACGTATTGTACGAAAAATTGAAAATAATAATAATTATATCTCCCTATACGTGACTAATACTTTGCCCTAAATTTAACGTTGAATGAAATAATCGATACACGTTCAGTCATAATGATATTTAAACGTTTTTAGATATTTAATAACATTTTAAAAATCAAAGGGAATAGATTTGAATTTTTTTCAATAGATATTAGAAAGATATTAAAGTATAGATATAATATAAGATTAAATAAATAAATAAATAAATAAAAATGTTTTGTTAAAAATACGATAAAAAAATATAAAAATGAATTTCATTCTAAACGATTCTTTTATAATCAACGAAAACTTTATGTAAGTTTTATGTTATTCTAATATGAGAAGTGTTTTCTTTAAGGTTTAAAACAAAGAAAAGAAAAATATTATATTAAAATATAATATTTTGTTTAACTAAGTATCACAGAGTATATAATGCAAATTAAAATTTATAAGAAATATTATGAATTTTTATCTCTTGAATATATTCTATATGCGTGTATAAATTTCTCTCGATTTAACGTGGAAGTAAAGATTTTATTCAAGAAAAGAATGTTTCAAGTTTTCCGAGGTAGGGTGTTTACAATGTTTTCCTTTATTTTTTTTTTACCCCAAATGAAATGCTCGCTTGTAATGGAATACAACGGAACAGTCACGACGATGACAGAGCGTCTCCGTTGATTCGAGTATTTGTTCTTGTCAATCAAAATGATCCAGCATCCGACGTGAAAAGCGTTAGGGGTGGATTTTGGCCGCGTGCACGCACGTCGTTTAGCCTGATTACTGATATATCAGAGAGACGCCATTTCTGACTCGTGTACAGCCTTAATCTACATCAAACTCTCGACCGCAATTTTTTGATCTCTCCTCTCTCCCACTTCCACTCTCATTACCTCTTTTTCCTCCCCAGAGAAAGAGAGAGAGAGAGAGAGAGAGAGAGAGAGAGAGAGAGAGAGAACGTGTAATATCCACTTTTGCAAATTGCACTTTGAAAAATTTTTAATAGGCGCCATTTTATTATATAGCAAATAAAAACAAATGATTAGTTATTATTTCTGAATTGTTCAATCTTCTTAATAATTATTAATTGAATAATAATGATAATAATAATAATAATAATAATAATAATAATAATAATAATAATAATAATAAAAATAATAATAATATAATAATGATGATGAAATTAATCAGACACTTTTTTTGTAATAGAAAACTAAAAAGGAAAAAAGAAAAAAATAGTATTCAGATTAACATCTAGTATAATAAAATATAATTTAGATAATTATAAGAGAAGGCTCATATTATCCGTCAATTTAACACATTTGATTAACTTAGATATTTCTGTTATTTAGCGTTACAAAAATTTTAATTGATTTATTTTGTTTATTCGGTTATCGTAACTTACAAAAAAAAAAAAAAAATCTTTATCTTATATCTTGAAATCATTTATAGAATAAAAAAACAATTTATTACAAATAATTTTGCATGAATAATATTAATCAATAAAATGTTTTAATCGAAGACTTATTTTAATAAAAAGTTTAATTATTGTATTATTAGGAAAAACAAAAAAGCAAAAACAAAAAAGTACTAAAAATAAAAAAAGTTAATATCGGCCTTGAAAATTTTCAAATATCTTGTATATTTAAATAATATATATATATAAAAAAAAAAAATTAGAAGGATCATTAAAAGTACGAACACAGTTTTCATTAGAATACGTGCATTACAGTTTGAAAGAGCGCCAATGATGCGACGATAATCGTAGTTTTATAGGGAGGATCGTGAGAGATCTCATCTTTAATCCTGATTGTGTCCATTTTCCTATGTATACGATCCAATAGTCGTAAAAGGTAATTCGTGAGCGTTCATCGACGGACGTCGAGTTTCAGAACGACCTGGAACTCGTTACGCAACATTAATTTTAAATGTCGCTTAGGAATAACCATAAAAACACAAAATTAATTATAGATATGTATGTATACTTTTCTGAGTAACTTTTTTTGATTTAGAACGAAGAAAGTACTTAAGAAACGTGAATGAAAACGTGAACGAAATTAATTTATCGTATAAAATATGTCGATAATTTTTAATAACAAACAATCTAATAAAAATTCTTTAACAACAATCCGATTTTATATAGATATCCTTAAATATAATATGTACTGGAAGTATTTTACAAATTCTTTGTGAAATTTATCGAATGAAAAATTTCCATTACTATTAATAATAAAAAATTCAATGGCTTCGATGAATGATCGGAAAAAGACAAGCGATCATTTTGTCAATGATTTATTAAGAGATATGATGTTTTTAATGGAAAAAAATCGATAATAATAAAGATCGTAATATATTTTTCTTTATCGAAAAGGAATATCGTCGTTTTTAAGGAATGAATTGACAAGTACCGCAGACGAAAAATGACGAAGGACAAAGAAATTTGATTCTTGGACCGTGCCGTTAAAAAGATGACGAAAACATCTTTGTGACCGAGCATCTTTAATAACTTTTAGAAGTAATTCAATGAGAGGTTTAAATCTCCGTAGGAAGGCGTAAGTGGATCCAAGTCTAGGGGAGTAGTGAAGCTTAAGAAAAAGGGACAAGACTAAGGGTTTAACCGATCGATGAAAAAAAATTCTTGACCCTTCTTTTTATTTATTTATTTATTATTATTATTATTATTATTATTATTATTATCATTATCGTTATTATTGTAATTATGATTAGTTACTTTTTTTTTTTACTATTACTTATATCCTATCTCGTATTAAATTATTGTTATTACGTGTTATTTTGTTTTTTGTTTGTAAAGACTTTTTTTGTCAGTAAAATAATCTCTTTGTTTCTCTCTTTGTTTCTCTCTCTCTCTCTCTCTCTCTCCCTCTCTTTCTTTCATTCTTTTATCCCCGAAGAAGAAAAGTTGAAAAAAATATGCTCAGGGGCCAAGTTTAATCCCATTAAAACGTTTCACCATGAGATATTTTTTTTTCTCTTTCTCTCTTTTCTCTCTCTCTCTCTCTCTCTCTTTTATTTCTCAAAGTATTCCAAGCAATTTAATAAAATAAACGAACGAAGTTTCATTCGAATGCAAGAGTATCCGATCGCGTTTTTCTTGTTATTTTATTATGTTTATTCGTGCATAAACCATTGAAAAAATATAATCCTTGTAATAATATTTGCTTATTTCTCGCTTCAAAACGTTAACCATAATATTTTTCTTTTCGTATCACACAGAATAATCGTCTTTTCAAACGGAAAGGTTTTGTAAAAAAAATGTTGAAATTGTCGAGTCGATACAACATAGATATTATATACGTATATATTATATACGTATTATATATGTATTATATGCACTCGACGAATATCATATAGGATGGCGTAAAAATTAGAATTCGTTCGATTTGAAAGAGGATAATCGAGGTTATACGTTACCGTCTTTCACGGAGCTGTCTTGGATCATAACGCGATTTGTGGACGATAAATCGGTACTGTTAAAAATAAAAAGGAAAAAGAAGCTCAACATGCTTCCGTTTATGGGGAACATGGTTGATCGGTCTCTCTCTCTCTCTCTCTCTCTCTCTCTCTCTCTCTCTCTCTCTTTCTCCTTCTCTCTCTCTATCTCTCTTGCGCGCGCGAGGAAGCAACTCGTTGCTTTTTCTCCGGTCATTGAAGCGAGCGGCTCTTGGATCTTTTGATGGTTGACACGCCGCCAGCTTATCTCTAATTTTTCACCACAGGGTGCTCCATTCTTGATGCTTCATAAAAATCGTTTTAACCTTCGATTAAACGAAAAGAGAAGAAGGAAAAAAGAAAAAATAAAAAAGAAAAAGAAAGAAGAAAACTATCTTCTTCGATTTAATCCTATTTATAAATCTTGTTACTTACTAATAAAAGAAAAAAAAAAAAAAAGAAGAAAAAGAAAAAGAAAAAAACAAACGTATTAAAGAAAATTTCTAAAGCCTTATGAAGAATATTTTAATCTTCGATCGAACAAAGAAAATCATAAATACTTATTCATAAATACACACACATAAACAGTTCTATTTATAAATATTATTAATATTAGATAATAGGCGTTGATATATATACGAGTTGTACTATTGATTTATAAATTAGTGTCGTTACAAGTATGAAGTTTATTAGGATAAGACGGTACTTATTTATGGATCAAGGGTAATATTAAAAATAAAAAAAAAATAAAAAAAAAAAAAAAGAAAAGAAAGAAAGAAAAAAAACTTAATTTTCAAGATTAATCGTATACTGAACGAATTAAAGAGAAGTTCGAGAGGGTGGTAGTCCGGGCAAACGAGTTTAATGCAGAGCATGATCATTCGGGCGAACGAGGATGAAACGGTTAACGTAAACATAATTGGGAACAACATTTAAACGAAGTTGCCGAGTCGAGTTTACACGATTACGCGACTCCCAAAGTCCCAAATCGTCCCTTTTCCTTTTCATCCTTTCCTATCCTTCCACCAACACTTCCGTCGCCTCGGTCCCTTCCCCTTTTCAACTCCCCCTAATTATTTTGTTTCCGTAGTCGTGGAGACAAACGAGCGTTACCAATGTGGGGTCGTAGCGTCGACGTTCGCGACCCAAGTCTCTCGATTTGGAAACATCCCTCTGAGGGATGCTGGTTAGGCAACATTTCACCACGAATTTAAAAGGTTTTTGACTAAATACAAATCGAGTTCGAACAGGCAATAAATCTACTATTTTTACGTGATTCCGATTTTTTTTTTCTTTTCCTTCTTCTTCTTCTTCCTCTTTTTTCTTCTTCTTTTCTTTTTCTTTTTTAAAGCAGTTTTTTTAAGTACCCGAAAATCTGAGGACTTCATTATCATCTTATAAAAGAGTTTAATATTAGATTCAAGAAGATGTATTGAACTTAAAAATTTTAAAGAAAGAGAGAGAGAGAGAGAGAGAGAGAGAGAGAGAGAGAGAGGGGTTTATTATATCGAGGTATAACCTACATGTATAAAATAAAAAGTAATAGAATACAAGATAAGAAATATATATATATATATATAGGATATAAGATAAAAAGAAATAATAATATAATAATAATATAATCTGAAAAGAAATACATTAGATCATAAGACTAATCGAGTAAAATAAGAAAAAAAAAAGAAAAAGAAAAAAAAAAAGAAGAAATATATACACAATAATTAATAATAAGATTATATGATAGCTTCAGTTAAAAAAACAAAAGATAAAAAGAATAGAAACAACTGACATTACAGTTAGATTTATCTAAGCTCAATATTAGGAAACAATGCTAGTAGGGATTAGTACGTTCGACGTGAGATCATTTAAACGTCTTGAAATCGGCTCACCAAGTCGAAAACCCTCACCAAGTATTCGATGAAGCGATGAAACGTGCCACGAATGTAAGGAGACACTGAAGGCGACGTTAAACAGATATGTCTCGATAATAGTACCTGGTCCCGGATTCGAAAGTACTCGACGCTTTGCTTAAGAGAGAGAGAGAGAGAGAGAGAGAGAAAGAGAGAGAGAGAGAGAGAGAGAGAGAGAGAGAGAGAGAGAGAGAGAGAGAGAGAGAGAAGAGAGAGAGAGAGAGAGAGAGAGAGAGAGAGAGAGAGAGAGAGGAAGAGAGAGAAATAGAGAGGGGTTCTCCTCCTCAATGTCTCTTCGAAGTGAGAACCGAGCGATGGCGCAAATTGAATTACCGTTGTCGTTGAGATGCGAGAGAAACGGATAAGTAGATAACGCGATTAATGCGCCGACACAGCAGATCGAAATCCGCTGGCTTTCATCGAACTTCGATCTCATGTCTGTCCAGGTATTTTCCTTCTTTTTTCTTCTTTTTTTTTTTCTTTCGTTTTTCATCTCTTCCTTTTCCAATCCTTTCTGAAATACGTGTTTCATCTACCAATGTATGACATTTTTTTCTTGTTTTTTTTTTTTTTTTTTTTTTTTCTGTAAATATATTTAGAAATTTTTCTAGCATAATAAAATGAAAAATATTATTCTGTATTTAATCATTGTTTAAGTAAACATTTGAAATGAATATAATGGAAAAATCGCATTATTGTCATGTTTTTTTTTTCCTTTCTTTTTCTGTTTTTTTTTTCTTTTTTTCTTTTTTCTTTTTTATATAAAACTCAAGAGAACAGTGCTTATATTTAATTATTCTTTTTTTTTTTCCTTTTCTTTTGAGATATAAAATTTGTCGGGAAAATTTCAGCTGGCATGGCGGAATTGTTTCACTGAAATAATTGTAAAAAGAATTCATGAAATGACACCGAGCTATCGATTATTACGAAATATCGTGGGAATAATATCGATGACAAAATTTTGCATAATTACTTTACATGAAGTTATTTTCGATAAATTTATAATATTTCACATTAGTCTAAAAAAAAAAAAAAAATGTACGTAATACAAATTAATAAATTGTTGTTTATATATTATTATTACCGAAGAATCAATCATAATGATTTATATGAAAAAATGTATTAAGTGTTTCAAGCTTATAGACTTTGTGTATATAGATACGTGTTTCTATGTATGTATGCATATATACTATCTGTATATACTATCTATGTATGTATATACATATTATCTATGTATGCATATATTCCTATCCTGATATAATCAGAAGCGATTAATTACGACGACACGATAACGCAATGAACTGCGGGAGACATTCCGGCACGTGCACTCGAACGTGATGCCGTGCATGAATGCATATTACATAGAAATCGAAAGTAGAAATTTATAGAGATCTGATAGAAAGTTTTGTGATTCATGGTTCGAGGTGCAAAGAATATAAACAAAAGTTGTGTAATTTCCAATTTTATAAAAAAGGAAAAAAAAACAAAGAAAAATAATATTGAATGATAATCAAACATAAAAAAAAAAGAAAAGAAAAAGAAAGTTTTCCTAGAAACGTTATACAAATTTGTCTTTGTGACGTTTTTTTTTAAATTGATAAATAGCGAAAAAAAGATGTCCTTCATTCAATTTTATCGCTACAAATGTCGTTAATACAGTCAATAGTATTTTTTTTGCTTTTTCTTTTTTTTTTTTTTATTTCGCATTGTTTCCTAATTGTATTTTCGTACATGCCAAACGTTTCCAAAGATTTTTTTTTTTAACCGATAAACAATAATCTTACGAAAAAATATCTGGCGCGTTAAAATCTTAATAAATGCGTTTTAAATTCGTCTGACAAATGATATTGATCGTGTGACAACGATTAAATAATAAATGAAATATAATATAATTTAAATCTAAATAGAAAAGAAAGAAAAAAAAATGGACAAAATAAACAAACAACTAAATTTCCGTTAATTAAAGTAAGAAAGAAAGAAGAAAAAAAAGAAAAAGAAAAAAAAAGAGAGAAAAAAGACAACTGGACGATTAGTGATCATGATAAAAGAATACGATAATTACGTGCGGAAACGTAAAAGGGAGGATAAAAAATTGAAAGAGAAAGAAAAAGATTATTGTCCAGGATAATTTCCGGTCATGAGCGTTAGCCAATTCGTGGATGCGTTTCGTTCTTTGGTCCTTATTTTTACCAAAGGACTATTTGTTCCACGCAACGCGTAAATTACGGGCAATCGGGGTTCGACGAGAGAGAGGGTCGAGCAACGACGCTCCATTGCTTCACCACCATCGTCCATTACACTATATATATATATATATATATATCTCAAAGACGAAGAAATTTCACGAGCGTGCCTTAAGGCTACTGCTCCGAAGCACGTCACGCTTCAACGAACTTCTTGCGACCTATTCCCTTTTGTACTCGTCGTATTCGCGAGTCTTTACCTTCTTCCTTCACCCTACGCATCACTCCCACCAATCTCCTACTTTTCTCCCGCCTTACTCTCTCCCCTCTTTCACCAATTTCTTTCTTTTCTCTTATCGTTGTTCCCTTCGTTAAAACGTTCCCTACGTATAGCTTGTGAAAAACTATGCTTTACCTACTTCCTCCTTAATTAATTCCCCCCTTTTCATCTAACGATTTACTTTTCAAGAAGACGCATTCATTAAAATAATTTTTTCTTTTCTTTGAATTGTAATCTATTAGTAAATACTATTGTACTTATTATTAATTATTGAATTTTATTTTAGAAAAAAGAAGAAAAAAAAAAAAACGAAAAAGAGAAAAAAGAGAAAAAATAACGATTGTTCTTTTATTGTGAGATAATTCTTTTTTGTTCTTTTATTTTTCCTATTTTTTTCTTTCTTCTTTTTTTTTGTATAACGGTACTTACTCATGCGGTTTTTCTTTTAACGGCACTTCTAGAATTATGTTCGTACGAATAAGGTAGAAATATATAAGAGTATGGTATTTAAATACTTGGAATATTTGGGATGTGACATTTAGAGAAGCCATTTAGAGATTCGTCATTTCTATTAAAAGGGGTTAAGATCTCTTTAAAAAATTTCTAATAAACCTTTTCCGTATACGATTATTATTATATTTCAGGAATTTTTATTTCTCTACGGAATATTATTCACTATAGAATTATTTTAATTGTATTACGTATAAGATCGTGCCATTAAATATTTCTAATTAAAATATCTACTTTTTTATATTTTTGATGATACGAGAAAAAAATGGGGCCAGGGAAATAAATTTTTTCAATTTTCAAAAAGGAAAATTATTTCGATTAACATAAAATTTTTCTCAAGGTCCGTCTTTCCGTTTACGAAGATGATAAATTTTTATTTTTTTCTGTTAATCATTTTTAATGACGAAGGTCTAATTACGAACCTTATTAAATGAAAGAACAACAATCAGAAGAAGAACGTGTGGCTCACATGACTGAAGAGGATACAAAGGAAAAAAAAAAAGAGAACCTTGTCTCACCTGATTGTTCGCAAGTAATTAATAAAAGTTACTCTCACATGACACTCTCGTGATGGACACAATGTTAAATAAAATTAATCGAATTCACGTTTACATCATCTAGATGTAATTCAACGAAGAATTGGAAAATTTAGGGAAATAGTTTCAAGCCGTAAAAATTCAAATGAACTTAAACGCAAAACGTTTTCTTTTACGGAAGAGTTCATTCTTGAATGAAAAAAGGTTTCTTTAGATATTGTAAGGAATAGGATATGAAAAAAGTTTCGACAAAGATGATAATGCTAAATATGTCAGATTTAGGAAACAATATGGCTGTACATTGAAAAAAAAAATGATTGGATTAGATGAGTTCAGATGCGATAAATGATTATTTTACAAAGAGTTTTCAACCTTTTATGAATTTATACGATCGACGTAATGAAATATTATGTGAGAAATAAAAGAAATAAATTTTCTTCTATGTTGAAAATTTTTTTTCATTACTTGGGTCATGACACCCTGAATCATACGAGTCATTTCACTCGGCAAATTCGAATGAGATAACCTTTCACAAGGGTAAAACGATTCCTTTTCTTTTTATTTTCTTTTCTCTATTTTTTTTTTTTTTTTTTTTTTTTGGAAAAATCCTGATTTCATCTTATAATTTTTATACATTTATATTATAATATAGATATAATATATCATATATTTATAATTTGTTATGAATCTACTTTTACAAATATATATTTTCTTTTTCTGGATTTCTTTCTTTCTTTCTTATTTTTTTTTTAGATATCGATTAAATTGTACAATGTACGCTGAAGCAAAAAAAAAAAAGAAAAAAGAAAAAAGAAAGTGTGGACCATCACTCCCAAAAAAGAAGATTATTGATAAAGAAAAAAGAAAAAAGAAAAAAGAAAAAAGAAAAAAGAAAAAGGGGTGTAGATAGAATCGAAGCGGGATAAAAAATCAAATTTCGGCGTTCGTATGAAGATTAAAAATGATCTCCGTGGAATCAAGAGGGAGAGTAAGAGAATCTTGATGCGTATAATATACAGGCAGGGCTTAGAGAAGATTTTACTCGGAGAAGTTTAATTCACCGTGACTTCGAGTTGATCGCCGACCATTCGGCTCGGTTTAAATTCAAATTTCGCATCCAGTCCTTGTCGTTGTCGTCGTCGTCGTCGTCATCGAGTTCTGCCCGAGTAAATTACGAGTTTCTCCGGTCGCACCATCTAGTTGAAGCACCTTGCTACGCTCGTCTTGTCGTTACGAGGACGAAACGATCGCTCCCACGTGAGACGTCTGGCTCATTAGGCATTCCTTCCCTTTGGTCTGCGGTTATAACGGCGCTGTTCTCTCAATGGCATCGACCGTCGTCATGGTTGTACTAAGTCCGATGTATGCAAGTACGTATACATATATGTATATATATATATATATATATATATATATATATATATATATATATGTATGTAGATATGTATGTATGTATATATGTATGTATGTATGTATGTATGTACAGGAAGCATGTTCCAGACTGCATCCAAAATCTTGCGCAATTCATTTTCATAATATGTGGAAAGAAAAAGAAAATGAGAGAGAGAGAGAGAGAGAGACAGAGAGAGAGAGAGAGAGAGAGAGAGAGGAATGGTTTTTATAATGAAAAATTTACAAATAAATTGTTAAATAATATTACACTTTTTTCTTTTTATTGTTAATTATTATATTTAATAGTAAATATATTAAATAAAGAAGAAATGAAAGAAAAAAAAATATATATATATATTGTATTTCTCTATCATTTATTTATATTTCTATCATATTCCTTTAATATATATATATATATATATATATATATATATATATATAAAAATAAGTATAAATAAATATATTAAAATATAAATATTAAAATATAAGTATATTTTAATATATATATATAAAAGTTGAATGAATGTGTTACGATATAAATATATATTTTACTTTGGAGCATCAATTAAAATCGATTTAAATCTTTGCAATAATTTTGACTAATTTGTATATATATATAATAAATTATTGTTACGTTTAACATGATCATTACCGGATAATGTTTGTCCATAAAAAGAAAAATAACGATAATATTTAAAATAATCTGAATAATTTAAGTCCGTACATTTTCTATCGAAGGTAGGAATTAAAGAAAGAAAGAAAGAAAGAAAGAAAGAGAATGTATACGGATCGTATACCGTGTGCTCTTTTATAAATATAACTGCACGGTAATTTACTGAGAGAAAAAAAAGGAGGAAGAAGACGGGGTGCAGTGGGAGAGAAGGGAGGAACAGAGAAAGAAGAAAATCTTCCGCAATAAAATGATACTTATTCTTAGGGACGAATGCAGTGATCGTAAACTGGACCGACTCTCTAAACGTTTAACTACTCTAAAACGAGGAAGAAGAAAAAGAAAAAGAAAAAGAAAAAGAAAAAAAAATTAAAGAAAGAAATATAGATATATACGTATACCGTTGTAATCCATCAAAGTAAGATCGTTAACGAAAAAGAATAATTACAAAGTGTTGGAAGTTTATGATACTTGCTTATTATCTCGAATGGAAATAAAGAATGGTATAGAAGAAAGAAATGCTCGAAGCGATTTCGTTGTTTGCTCGAATACAACGTTCGAAATAAGAGGCTTGTCTTCGAAAAAAGAAAAAAGAAAAAAAAAAGAAAAAAAAAAACGAAAAAGGAAAAAGAAATAAAGAAAGCAAAAAAAATAAATAAAAAACAAAAATACGAAGGGTTTCTCTTACGATCAGCTCGATTCCCGAAAGTAACGAGTTTTTTATGAATCCTGTCGTAGAATTAAATACAACTCGTTTTAATTTCCCCGTTATATTCTGCATTATATCTCGTACCTGCAATAATAATTTCTTTTTCGTATCGCTTACGCTCGAAATTTATTTTTATTATCCGATAAACGTGAGAGAAAAAAAAAAAAGAAAAAAATATCTTGAACGTCACATTTGATATTTATTTTCAAAAAGGAAAAAGAAAAGAAAATATAAAAATAAAACTATATATATATATATATATATATATATATATATATATATATAAGCGATATTATCATGAATTATCGTTAACGAATAAATTTCTTTCCCCTTATAATTTCTAATAATTTAATATACCATTTTCTTTTATTCTATCTTTCCTATGAAATAATTAGATAATCAAGAGAATTACTATCGAAGAAACGACAGCAAAGATCGAATCTTAATTTTAGATATATATAAAAGCAATAACGACGATAAAGAAAAGATTTTTTCATTTGGAAAATACCAAGGAGAGATAATCATAAAGAGAAAGAAAGAAAATTAAAGAGAAAGAGAAAGAGAAAGAGAGAGAGCGAGAGAGAGAAAGATAGATAGATAGAGAAAGATAGATAGATAGATAGAGAGAGAGAGAGAGAGAGAGAGAGAGAGAGAGAGAGAGAGAGAGAGAGAGAGAGAGAGAGAGAGAGATAGGAATAAGCAGAAGAGAAATAATGGAGGTGTTTAACGCCGGCTATCCTAATGGTCACAGTTAAATCCAGGAGTAATCGAGGTTTGCGAGATCACCGTGTAAGATCATCGAAGGGATTTCATCGAATGCGGGTAAATTGGCAGATAACGTTTTAAATCCAACGTAAGCCGTATCTCCTTTACGGTATGGTTCTTATCAAGAGAAGTAATTTCCTTGTTTTAATATAATATAATATAATATATCGGATCGAAAAGTCTTTTCATGATGGTCGACATAGCACCCCGTGAGTCGTGTTGCCGACGGCAATGTAATTAAACCTTGTCCTTTAAAAATGAGTAGCCATGAAGGCGCCACGATCACTCTAGCTTTTTCGCAAGAATCAGAGTCGGTGGGAGATCTCGGGTCTTGGACTCGGTGAACGGTAATTAACATTCTACCAGGAGAAGGATATTGAGAAAGAGAGAAAGAGAAAGAGAGAGAGAGAAAGAGAGAGAGAGAGAGAGAGAGAGAAAGGGATAGAGGGGACACTCGAAGTATTCTCTGGGGCTTTGCCGAAGCCTCGTAGAAAGATAAAGAAAGCGATCGAAATACTGGTAGTGGTCAACTTGACGACCTCCTTTCCTGATAGGATCTAAATTAAATGGCTAATTAATTGCTCGATCGTACGTACATCTTTGCGTTCGGGTTACGGCATGCAATTAATTAGCTTCGCTCTCTGTACAAAATTGACTACGTTGATCGTTCCTCCTCCTCCTCCTTCTCTTCCACTTTCTTTTCCTCCTCCTTCTCTTTCTTTTCCTCCTCCTTCTCTTTCTTTTCTTTTATTCTTTTTTTTTTTCTTTTTTTAGGACATTTGAAAGAAAAAGAAAAAAAGAAAAGATAATCCAGCTCGATCTCTTCTATATTTCGAGATTAGTTAAAATTTTTCGAATTATTTAATAAAATGGCGTTAGAATCGGTACGAATATTTCGTCGTTATCAATTTTAATAAAGATAGATTTATTAGAAAGGGAAAATGATTTTTTTTTCATAGGAACAATTCGGCAAAAGTTACATTTCTCTTCTAATCTGATTTATCATCATTTTAATGTCGAATGGATATTTCGTAATATGACGAAATTTTTTTTTTATTTTATTCACAATTATAAAATCATTTTCGCAGAAAGTATTTATTTAAGCAATCGAAACTAGAAATGATACTAAATTCAATGATAAAAAATTCAACGAATTGTTACGTCGCACTAATTTTTCTTCCTATTCTTTTTATTTTTATTTTAATCCTAAAACTGTATAAGAGAATAACGCGTTAGAAATAATTTATAAATGTCATATAGATTAATATTAATGTGATAAAAGTAAATGGAATACTTTTCTTTTCTTTTTTTCCAAGGAAACCAAAAAAAAAACAAAAAAAAAAACAAAAAAAAAGAACAAAAAAAAGAAAACAAAAAAAGAAAATAAAATAAAGGAAGAAAAAAGGATAAAAGAAAATAACTTCGATCTCGTCTAAGAATATATTCGAGGAAAGATTAAAAGATTAAATTTCATTTGGAATATTTATAAAAATTTTTTAAATCTATCTACTTATCGATCGTTTAAAAAGCGTTCTACTTCGAGCATGCGTTTTCTTGAAGGCGCGACATAGGGCATTTATGTAAGTACATCGAGCAAAAAATAAAAAAATAAAAAAAAATAAAAGAAAGAAAAAGGCAGCCGAGCTGGAATGGGACTTTTTAGCGAGCGACGACTGCGCCTCGAGAGCCGGTTAAAAGACTCCTCCTAGATGCGAAGAGACTCTAAAAAGATACGTAACACGACGAGCTCCGCTCTTTTCTTCGTGCTCCTTGCCGGCACTCGCGAGGTCGTAAATTATTTTAATCGCAGCCCTTTATTGTCCTTTAACGAGAATCTAGCCGACGTTTTCTCTCGACAGTCGTGGATAACGTTTCCTACGAAACCATCCCTTCTTTTTCTCTTTCTGTCTTTTTATTTTTTTTCTTGCTTCATACTTTTAACTTTTAAAATGGACGCGATGGAGCGTTGATCGGAAAGAATAAAACAGATAGAATAAAACAAAAAAAGAAGAGAGAGAGAGAGAGAGAGAGATATCATTTTTATTGCAAAGCAAGAAGATAGTATGTAAAATAAAAAATGAAAATTAGAATTAAAGATTGCAAGCATCGAGCCATAATTATAGAGATTTACATATGAATTTTTATGGAATTTTATTTATACGCATCTGCAATATATAAATTTCATTTTTTTACTTTTTTTCTTTTTTTTCTTTTTTAAGTATATACTATGTATTTCAAAAGTGATTATCCATCTACTAAAAGTATACATATGCTTTATATATATATATATATATGATCGTAAAATTACTGATAATAAAGTTAATATTATTTCCTGCCGAATTTCTGATCGATATTATCGACAAATCCTCGAATGTGTAAGAACTATTGAATAATTAAAAAGATTCATGTATTTTCTTTTTTTTTTTATTTTTATAATAAAATTGAAACAAATGAAAAAATTTTCGTTAAATATTTGTAAAACATTCTTGATACGTAATCCTTTATTATCAATAATGAAAGATATTTAATGCGATGCAACTTTATATTGATTTATCATCGGAAAGTAATTTCTTTTGATCATTTCTAAGATTGATAAATTATCATATAGGACAAATCGTTTCAGAGAATTCTATCGAAGATGGCACGAATTTTTTTTTTAGTTATCCGATTGCACAAGCTTTCAAATGATACTCTAAAAATCATATGATTGATCTACAATGTGTTATAATGCAAATATTAAAAATTTATAGAAGAAAAAAGAAAAAAAAAAAGAAAAATAAACAGATTTTTAAATTATATAATTTATGAGCAGATGTAACGTTAATTAACTTAGACTGATGATCATTTATGTCAAAAAAAAAAAAAAAAAAAAAAAAAACAAAAAAAAAAAATTCGAACACATTTGCGTCATGCATTCCATCATTAATATCAATGTTTGTTCAGAATAAATCCATAAACTCCTATAGTCAATTATTGTTGCTTTCTAATTATCATTTGAATTTTAAATTGTATCAAGCTGCCTACAGTCTTACAATGTAAAACAAATACATCGCGCGTATAGTTATCTATGTGGTGACAGTATTATCTTTATGAAAGATATGAATATGAAAGAGTAAAAGAGATAGATAGATAGATAGATAGATAGATAGAAAAAAGAAAACAAAAATGTAGTAACATTATTTAATTTCCATAAATTCTTACAAATTCGTTGGCTCGAAGAAGATTATTTTTAATTATATCACCATTGTCCTCACAAAATTTATATATATATATATATATATATATATATATATAAATATAAAAATAAAATATATATATATATATATAAATATAAAAAGAAATATAAAAAGATCACCCTCAACCGAAGAAAAAGGAAAGAAAGGGAAGAACAAAAGAATAAAAATAATAATAAAAAAAAAAAAAAATAAAAAAAAAAAGAAAAAGAAAAAGAAAAGAAATAAATAAAGAAAAATAGAAACCTCAGTACAATTCAAGCAATGTTAGAGAACGCAGATGGTTTTTGGCGGGATGCGTTGTATAGGGAGAGAGAGACCAGGTGCCTCGCGTGTCGCCCGGCAAATAACCAGTTTAAATTGCCCGAGTGAAATACTGCACGAGCAGTGTACACGTGTATCCACGTAGGTGGGTTTGTTGTGTGTGTGTTTGTGTGTACGCGCATCGACGAACGCGTGGGCGGCCACCGAGGGAAAGTTCTCTCTGACTGACAATGAATGGGATTCGGCCGATCCATTCAATCCTATCGGGAAAATAATACCCTTTGTGCGTTGCGACCGGTCTCGTTAGTTACTCGAGCTGCTCCATCGCCCGCGCGATTTCCGTTATCTCACTGTCAATTCTTATTAGCGACGCCGACATATACCGTGAATACAAAAAAAAAAAAAAAAAAAGAAAAAAAAAGAAATTAAAAAAGAAATTAAAAAAGAAAAAGAAAGAACGTAAGAAACAACAGAAAGTTCACGTTCTTAACGTTATTATTGTTTTGCTTTTCGATAGATCTATGGAAAGATTTATGAAACTCGTTAAACTTCTATTTTAATGATTTTTTAAACGGAACATACGAATAATTGTTTATTATTACGATAATTAATTTATTTCTTTCGGATATTTTTACGAAAAAGAAAGAGATATTTGGCGTTTATTTTCTCTCTCGATTAATTATAGAAAAGTTGTACTTAAATTTTGTAATATTCACATTAACCGATTGAAAATCTTTTCGTTTAACAGGTTAAAGAAATAAAAAAAAAGATCTAAATAGTGGAAGGAATGGGATGAAGGCAGGGGCTTAGGTAGGAAAGGGAGAGAGAGAGAGAGAGAGGAGTGGAGAGGGGATGGGGAAAGGTCGGACCAACGTCGATCCGCGACTTTACGATGTCGTAAAATGTTTTAATGGCCGCGAAGAGAGCAAGAGAAAGGGACAAAGAAATGGACAGAGTACAGCGACATTAGAGAGACAACTTTCAAGGAAGCAAAAGGGAGGAAAAAGGAGAGAACGGGCTAGGGAACGAACTGGGAATGGAATGGAACGGAACGGAAGGAGGGTGAAAACCAGCAGCGATCTCGCGAGCTTTCGTATGTCGTTTTAATACCGACGTAATGGCCTTTCCACGAGTCCGTTGCGGCCCCTAGAATCCTGTTGGCGGCCCCTAGAATCCTGTCGCGGCCAACGTTTCGCCGGATCTTCTGCCGATGGAAGGAGAAGGATAATATCCGAGCTCGATGAAAAGCGAATGTAGAAAGAAAGGAAAAAAACAAAAAAAAAAAAAAAAAACTTAAGCGAAAGCGACATGATTTCGTTTATTTCGAATTTTAAATATATATGCCTGAGAAAGAACTTTAGATTCGTTACTTTTAATCGAAATAAATAACATTGTAAATAAAGAGAAATGTGAACGTTGGTATTGGAAGGAAAGAAAAATTTTGATCTCAGTTGACTTAATATCAATTAATTAGTTGAGTTAATATCAATAAATCAATTTTTTTTTTTAATAAGATCACGAGTTTTTTCTTTCTTTTCTTTTTTTACATAAAACTTGACGTATCCGCTTAAAAAAAAATGAGAGAGAGAGAAAGAGAGAGAAAAAAAACATATGTTCGGAACGATAACATTATTTTATGAAATTTTTTTTTTTTTATTCGATATAAACTCCTTAATTTATTATTGTGTATCTAAAAAATAACGAGACGATTAGGGAACAATTAGTTCCTCTTGTTACGTAAAATATAAACATTTTTTTTTTTCATCAATTCTTTAATCACCTCTATTTTGTTAACTGTAAATAATTTTTCGACTTATTATTTTCCCGTTCTATTTGTAACATCGACTATTCGAATATTTCTCCGATGATTCACAAAAGCATCAATTAAACATCTTGATCCTTTTGAAAATTGATCGAGATGAATATGTGATCATTTTTCTCAAATTATCATTCTTTTTTACTCATTTTTATCTGACTATCTTCTTCTCTCGTATTTGCATATTATGCGGTAATGGTTAGATCAACGTCAAGATTATGCTTCATAAATTATTTTCTCATAGCATGCGTAAACAGTAGACTGTAAGGAAAATTTATGGGACGTTCGAGACATTAGGATTCTTATGGGACATTCGTTTTAAATCGTAATGCCTACTTTACGGTAAACGTATCCTGTTTCTCTTTGTTGTTACCTTGATGAGGATAAAAAGATGCGAAAGCTTTTAAATCTTTTTTAACGATGACGTTTTCGTTTATAGAAAACAAAAAATAAAATTAACAAAAAAAAAAGTAACAAAGAAAAAGAAAAAAAAAATACCAGACGAAAATTCTCATTAGAAATTATGTATACCACTCTACCGTGTATAAGCATTTAAATCATATCATTACTTGTTGTGAAATATGAATGTAAATATTAGAAAATTAACGAATTGATTCAATCTTTTACTTATTTACTTATTTACTTATTTATTTATTTATTTATTTATGTATGTATGCATGTATTTACATATCCTACATTAATATACGGATACATATAATATCTCTAATTACTTTTTTTTATATCAAGTAATCTCTTAATCAGTTTTCTTCATATATTTTATATACTAATTTAATATACTAATTAAATTGATTAAATTAGAAATAGACGTAGTAATTTTCAACATTAATTAACATATGCTTACTTATTTCATTAGAGAATTCGTTGTACAATTTCTAACGTATCTGTCTTAAATCTTTATTTATACAGATGTAGTACTGAATATATTATAATAAATGTGATTCTGTCTTCTTCAAAAAAAAAAAAAAAAAAAAAAAAAAAAAAAAAAAAAAAAAAAAAAAAAAAAAAGAATTGTCTCCATTGATATAATACACAAATAATAATAAATAATTTTATCGATTATTCTAAGAATAAATTTTCTTTCTACTTTAATCACTTCCATAATCAGAAACATTCATCGAATCCTTACGTATAATATAGTAGTACACGTAAAAAAAAAAAAAAAAAGAAAGAAAATATCATGCGTTAGTATTTGTGCGAAAGCACGTTTCGTCCGTCGGGCCGATAAACGCCGTCGCCGGTCGACCGGCGACGATAACATCGCGTGATTGACACCAACGTAGTGAGAGAAAGAGAAAGAGAGAGAGAGAGAGAGAGAGAGAGAGTGTGTGTGTCGACGGACGCGTACGATGAGTTATCGATTTCGCTTTCGATTGTGCACGAGTCTCCCCCAACGAACGCACGCACGTTCAGTTTTGTTGCTCCCTCGTATTTCACCCTCCTATGTATATACATATATATATATACATGTATATATACATCTCTCTCTTTCTCTTTCTCTCTCCCTCTCTCTCTCTCTCTCTCTCTCTCTCTTCTTCGTTTCTCCTGGTAATGAATTCCTCAGCAACGATTGGCAGTATCGCGATCGACTCGGTGCACATCGGTATGCGCAAAATTGAACAAGAAAAAATGTGAACGAACAATTCGTTAAAGCTAGATGCATCTTCTTTCGATTCTTTGTTTCTGTTATTCTCTATCTCTTTCTTTTTCTCTTCCTCTCCATCTCACTTCCTAACTTTCACTTTCTCTCTTTCTCACTTTCACTTTCTCTTTTTTCTTCTCCTCCGTCTTTCTTTCCCTCTTCATAAACAGATAATTTTTATTCTTTTAGTTATATTCGCATTCAATGGCGATATAAATATCCGATAATTGTAAAGAGTCACAAAACTCGACTTGAATTCTTTTTCCCTTTCCTTAATTTTTAATCTCTTACGTTTGTTTGCTATTGGAAAACTAACACATTTATTTCTTCTATTCTTACGAAAGTCGACGACGATTGTATGAATTACAACCAACACGAGTTCGATCGATCGATGATTTTTTTTCCTTCTTTTTTCTTTTCTTGTGTGTGTGTGTTTTTTTTCCAGGAAAAGCTAAATGCCATTTATTATTGGTGGGTGTTATATATGTGTCGAGGTAGTAGACTATTCAAGGTAGACGAGCGTGTCGACTTCGTCCAAAAGGGAAAGAGAAATCTTTCTAAGGGTTACCACCAATCTTACTTTATTTTCACCCTTATCCTTTATTTTCCTTTTTTCCCCCCGAAAGAAATGTGTTTGCAAATTATTCTAACGAACACCTGTATCACACGCACATTTTATATCTTGCTAGAGCTATCATTCGTACAAGATAAAAAAAAAAAAATAAAAAGGAAAAGAATTATATTTAATTATTAATTATTCTATAAATGCATAAACTTAAACTCAAGTAACGTAAACTTGAAGAGTTTCGTGAAGAATCGAAGGAAGAATATTGGAGGGAAATAAAAGAGGAAAAAATAATTAAATAAATAAAATAATATCATTAGAAACTTTCGAAGAGTTTAGAAATATAAATAAGGAAAAGATTCTTAATTTTGTTTGTTCGAATTTTTCATGTTGAATAAAAAAATTAAATAAATAATCCTTCAACCTTGGTGTAATTATTCAAATTAATAAGGTACTATTAAATCGCTTATTATTATTTAATTGTATGATTATTATTTAAAAATTTTCATTACATATCCTGATTAAAAAAAGCTACAATGAAACATTTTTATTTTTTATAATTTTTACTAAACTTATCCTTTTAACTTCATACACAGACACACACACACACACACACACACACAAAGAGAAAATAAAAAGAGAAAAATTAAGTCGTTTTGTCGAATCTAAAAAAAAGTTAGTCTGTTTTAAAGTACATCTATACAGTTTTGCTATACTGTATATACATACAATTTTATTTATCGACATAAATAAAATAACTTCATTAAAGTAACTCGTAATAAAATGTAAGAAGAATCCTGAAGGATCTGGGTGATGTGAAGTATCGTGGTAGCTGGCATTGTTCAAGGTTGTCAGCGACTCCTTCTTATCTTGGAGGACGCGCGTGACTGCTCGCGCGGAGGGTGCTGGCGTGTCTCAAAGTCTGAAATTGAGAGAAACGAGGAACGACGAGAAATGGAATGGGTAGTGGTTGGAGAGAAGAGGGGAAGGAGAGACGCAACCCAGACACGCTGTCCGACCGATAACGCTATTCTTCCAGATGAGGAGGACCGGTCGCCGTCGCCGTCGCCGTCGCCGTTGCCGACGCCGGTGGTTCTCCCTTTATTGTTAGATAGAGGAAGAAAGAAAGAAAGAGAGAGAAGGAGGGAGGGGGAGAGAGAGAAACGCAACGCTGATTCAAGAGAATCCTTCGATCGTATCTCATGTAAACGTGCAGATAACATGTGTGATAAAAAAAGAAATCTCCAATATAAGATTTATTATATACAGGAACGGTGATTTTTAAAGGATAATAATAATAATAATAATAATAATAATAATAATAATAATAATAATAATAATAATAATAATATATAAATAAAGATGTATGGAAATATAATGGTATAAAAATAACGTTTGAATTTCTTTAAGCTTATTCGTAATTTTATTTATATTTATTTAGTCACGATCACGCATGACATAATGATATATAATTTAAGATTTATTTATAGATAAAATGATTTCTGAATAGTAATACATACGGAAGAATTCTTAATGGGTTACTCCGAGTTAGATATGAGTATACTTGGCATCGCTTGGCTTTAATTATATAAACAGATAGAAAATACTTTTAAAAGAAAATTCCATCGTTAAAAGGTTAACATGAATAAGAAATTTAAATAGTAATAATTTCTTCGAGAAACAAAAAATATATATATATATATATATATATATATATATATATATATAATTAGAAGTAGATAAAGATAAAATTAGAATTTCTATGAACTTATTTATTTTTCTTTTAACTTTCTTAATGTAACATTCATAAAATTAGATGTCTGTATTCTACTCGTTCGTACATTACTTCATTAATTCATAATGAATCGTTACATTGTTAATTATTAACATTTGATTTTTATTCTCTTTTATTTCTATTAAATAATAAACATTAATAATATTTTATATTTTTTATTTTTTTTTTATTTTTGCACAATAATTTCTCTCCTTTAGTTATCTCCCGTACTCCCTTCTTACAAATTACCAGCGCCAATTTCTCTCCGAGTTACATCACTTCTAAGAGGAAAGATTCAAAAGGGGCTTATACGTTTCGATAGACCGGCTTGTAGTGGTTCTTTTTTTCCTTTTTTTCTTTTTTTTTTTTTTAACTTGTAATGTGTGAGATAAAGAAAAAAAAAGAAAGAAAAAGTAAAAAAAAAAAAAAGATATGAAGGAAAAAGTTAGAGCATTCTCTTTATCGAGATGTTCGAGGCAAGGGAAAAGGTTTGCCGTCGCGACGCAACGCTTCTACGGTCCTGGCTACCGGCGGACGTCGAAGTAGCCAATTAAAATCTCTTTGGAGTCTTTTTTAGTAAAGGCTCGACAGAATCGAGGTGGGACGGGCTAATGAATTCTGGTAGAGGGTGTCGGGACGTAAAGCCGGTTCGTAACGTGAACACGGCAGAGCTCTCGGTACTAGAGCCGATGCCAGACTGGTAGGAAGAGAGAGGTAGATAGATACAGAGAGAGAGAGAGAGAGAGAGAGAAAGAGAGATACCAGGATTCCTGGTGTACGATGCACCCGGCAGGCAGACAGGATCGATGCTTCCTGTCGCGGCTTGGAGCCCTTTAAGCGAACGACCGTCGTTCGTCTCGACGGTCGCACGTCGACCTACAGATGATATGTTCGATAATGATAATAATAATTATTAATGATTATCGATAAATCATGAGTTACGAGGGATGAACTCTTGTAAGAATATTTATACGATTAATATTTCGTACTTAATATTGTGTATCGTATTCATTTTTTGTTCTATTCGTTTTGTCTTCTTTGTTTTTTTTTTCCTATTTAATCACACTTTATTTTCTTTTTTCTTTTTTTCTTTTTTTTTTTTTTTTGATGTTTCTTATAAAATTTTTATAGGAATTAAAAATGGAGGAAGAAAGGAAAAAAAAACAGAAAAGAAATCGATCAATAATGATTCTTCTATGATAGATTGCAAGGGTTCATTTTTGTTTTGCCTTGTTTTTTTTTTTTATTTTATATATATGGAACATGTAACAATTATCGTCGATATACGAGAAATATTTTTTGGATCCTACATGTTTCATACTAAAATCGATTATGTATATCGAAAGTGTGATTATTTCGAATGATAATTAACGTGTAATTTTAGTTCGATCGGATTTTTATATTCAAATATAGCGATATATTTAAAAATTTATAAAGTCAAATATAAAGAAATATTAAATATAATTTTAAACATAACTATTTGAATATTTTCGAAATTTTTTTACGAAAGCGAATCGAAAATGGCAGATAAATATAAATTTCAAATTTCAATTTTTTCGATTTATACGAAAATAGATTTCCATCTATTTTCCTATTAAACTTTATAGATGATGTAAATATATGATATATCTCTACGTGCAGAAATTCGCATATATTTGTTTAAATGGTCGAGCGAATTGAAATTTATAGAAAAAATTGAGTTTAATACGGCTGTTAGTTTAAAAATGTTAGAAAAAAAAGAAAAAGAAAAACAGAAAAAAATCACATTCAAAAAATTAATCCTTTGAGTGCCAGAGATTTTTTTTTCTTTTTGATGTACATATACCTGTGCGGAAAAACGCCAGCGGTTATTATGCGTTTTTGCAATGGCGCGGTAAATACTTCAAAGTCAATCGTGTTTGGTACACATTGACATATAGAACGATATGACACTGTGCCGGTATATTGAATTATTTCAGTTTCACGTAAAAAAAAAAAAAAAAAAAAAAAAAAAAAAAGAAAAAAAGAAAAAACAGCAAATAAAAAAAAAACAAAAATTTTATTTCCACAGTTCATTGTAAATAATTCGAAACGAGTCGCGACAATGTTTCTGGCATTTTTTCGTATGTATGTACATGAAGGAATGTGATGGCGGTTAAAAAAGAAAAAAAAAAAAAAGAGAAGAAAAGAGATCGGAAAAAAAAATATATAAAATAGCGTTAGCCCTTAACGCGAACTTCTGAAATTTCCGCATAAAAATTCTGTTTATATCATTTACAATTTATTTTTTTGAATTTTGTTCCATGATATTATTCTTAAAATTGAAAAAAAAAAACATCCCATGAGAATTGGGACAATAACATTGTCTCAATATATGACTTAGGATGCGATTCCCTTAACTGTAATAATATCAATAAATATTATATATTATTATAATTATTATTATATATTATTATATATATTAGATACTAAAATGTTAAAACGAATTCCTCTGTCTCTTTCTTACATACACAAATACATTTTCACTTATTTACAAAAACAAAGAGAGAGAGAGAGAGAGAGAGAGAGAGAGAGAGAGAGAAAAGAAAAAGTCACAACAATAAAAGAAAAATGTTCTTTGTTGAAAAGTGATCGGTGGATCTTGGCACGAGGCAAGATCGGATATATCGAAGTAGTATAAGGGAGTTAAAGCCGAGGGTAGATTTATGGAAATTCGTTGGCTGCGGCTAAAAGGGCGGCACGAATTAGGTTCAAGGCGGATTGGGGAGGAAGGAAGGGGGAGAAAAAAATGTAGCTAGTACGTAGATATACACGGTTACGGTTCGATCTTTGATCTCCGGTTTAGAGGGGTGGTAGGATGAAGTAGGATGGGGGGTGGCAGAGGGTGGAGCAAAACGCGTGAACGGGCCGAAAGCATTGTTCTATCCTACAAAGTATACGTCTCGATTCAGGATTATCTGCATTTTAAATGGGCCCCAAAAGAGATCAAACGAATCCTGTTATTTTTCGGGATCCTTTTAACGCAAAATACGTTCCCGATACTTTCGTTTATATGAAACAGGTTAAACGATACATCTTGTTAACGTCTAAACGAAGATATTACCACGGTAACGTCTATCAAATACAAACGGGGGATAGAGGGAAGGAGCTTGTGAAATCCCTCCTAGGGGTTTCAATACGGCTCGCTAAGAAGTGAATTATGTCTTGTAAAATATTCGAATTTTAAACCATCGAAATGAACACGAATGTAAATTGTGTTTACATCTTAAACATGGTAAAATTATTGTCTCTAAGACTAATTGATCCTTCGTTAATCGAACAACAATAACATATTATTATTATTATTATTATTATTATTAGTATTCTCTCTCTCTCTCTCTCTTTCTCTTTCTCTCTTTTATTCTGTTTGTCTCTGTCTATGACCGACTATCTGTCTCTGTCTTTTCCTCTTTGTCACTGTCACTCTTTCTCTCTCTCTCTTTCTCTCTCTGTCTTTCTTTATTTATTTCTTCCTCGCTCTCTCTCTCTCTCTCTCTCTCTCTCTCTCTCTCTCTTTATTTATTTCTTTCTCACACTATCTTTCTTTTCGCAGCTTCAATTAGAGAGTAATGGACGCAAGGGAGTGGAAAGACGTTAGTATAAAAGGTGGTATACTAGGCATCCACTTTGATATAGTCGCTATTTTGCGCCTCTCCGACGGCTTATGTCACTTATGACATCCTGGCTATAGCACAGTCTGGTTAGGAACGCACCGCAGGAGAGAGGAGAAAGTCTACTATGTACGTGTCTCCATAAATGTTAATTAACAATGATTAGGACGCATCCCTCTTCCTGCTTAATGCCCAGTACCAGTAGTAGCAGTAACAGGACGAGCATATGTGGCTATTTTGGTCGGAGAGAGGGGGGAGAGACTGAGACAGAGGCAGAGACAAAGAAAGAGAGAGAGAGAGAGAGAGAGAGAGAGAAAGAGAGAAAATTAATTTATCGTACTCATGGGTCAAAGGTCACATTAGAGTATCGGAATGATATAAAAATTATATTTTCAATATGTTAAATGTCGAATAAATTCGACATGTATCATCGCATTCATCGAATATTTTCTATAATTATAGAAATATATGAAATGTTTTATAACCATTTCTGTAATATGTAATATTTCGAAAAGCGTTTGAAATATGCATATTATACAATGGGATAGATTTTTATTACTTCAGAAATAACAAACGGTAGAATAAATTGTGCAAAATGTCAGACATTACACGTGTAAAAAGCCGATATTACAGGAAAAAGGAAAAGAAAGAAAGAGAAATAGAAAAAGAAAAAGAAAGAAAACTCTCTCTTAGATTAGCTTGCATTTTAAAGTGCATTTCAGAAGTAATAAAAGCGTGAGCAACGTTCCAAGGGAATGCAAGCAGAAAATAATATTACAGTTGCTTCCGCTTGTTGTTATATAGCGGTTACAAATCTTCCTAATGTCGACAATCAAAGTTTATAAATATTTTATTTGATATCATATAACTAACGCAATTTACACAATTTTTTTTCACACATATTTACACATTTTTAAGAGTGATCTAAATAATTTTCTTAAAAAAAAAAAGAAACAAAAAGAAAAAGAGAAGAAACAAAAAAGAAAAAATTGAAATAGATGAAAACGAAAAAGAAAAAAAAAAGAAAAATAACGCACGACAGCCGTATCTATTTGTAAATAATTAACAAATATTCACGAAAATATGTAAATTCACGTGAATTACAGGTACTCGCATAAACATATAGACAATTTTTGAAAAAATACTATATTTCAAATAAATGATATATATATATATATATATAAAATGAGATAAAAAATGAGAGAGAAAAAAATTTTATCCAGTTTGAAATTGAATATTCTGTTGATTCACTATAAATGAAGCAATTCGAGAATTCTAAACACTTGTACATATATACATACACGCATACATACGTACATATATACATATACATATATATATATATATCTACATACATACATATGTATAGCGCATAAAGTAGCTGCTGCGCTGTTAACAACGACTACTGATAGATCTGGCATGGCTAGATCGTACTCGCGTGCGAGAGCTCGAGCACGCGTTACTCGTGCCGACGTAAAAGAGCTATTATTAGCCGACCACCTGTGCAACCCGAGGCAACTCTCTCTCTCTCTCTCTCTCTCTCTCTCTCTCTCTCTCTCTCTCTCTCTCTCTCTCTTTCCCTCACACTCTTTCTGTCACAATCGCGTTTGGTATAAGCGCTATCGACTGAGTTATTTCAGGTAAAATCGATCACTTTTAATGTTTCGTTCAAAATGAATAATATTAAAATTTTGTTGTTGAATAATATTTATAGGTGTACAAAATGATTTTTTTGGTTTCTATCATTCGTTTTCCTTTTCATCTTCATCCTCATTTTTTCTTTTCTTTTTTTTTTCTTTTTTTTTTCTTTTTTTTTTTTTTTAATGAAATCCAACGAAAATAACAGTACATCCCTTGTTACTTCTGTTTACTTCTGTTTTATAAAGATATAACGTATTTAAAATTTCTATGCAATATGCCATACGTAAAAGTGTGAAAGTAATGATGAAAATTTTGTTTTGTTAAACTACATGAAATAATAAAAATAAAACGTTAATGATCGTCGGAAGGATGAATTTTTATTTATATATTGCTTATTTCTTTCATATCGTTTATTACTATCTTTATTTTTCATTATATTGACTCTAATAGTAAGTTTTTCATATTGTTTTTAAGAGGAAGAAAAAGGCAGTACCGTTTAAGTGAGAGAAAACATAACACGTTTGTTTATCGACTAAGTATAGATTCTTATGCGAGTAAATGGCTTTCTTGAGGTACGGTCAAGAGGTCACCGTGCCTTGAAACGCAGAGAGTGACGTATGACGTGTACACAGATGACGTGTACACAAGATTCTAGTGTTTTTTCACGGTATTCTTATCATTGGTACGTAAGTACTTTATATTATTTTCCTTAATACTTGGTTTTATCAAGAGCTGTTAGAAAATATTTTATTATTAATTTCATCGCTATATTTTCTCAAGATTCTTTTTTTCTTTCATTTTTTTCTTTTTTTTCCTCTATTGTACCTACACGTAGGTATATAATTAATTTTACAATTTTCTTTTCTTTTTCTTAGATATGTAAGTACACATCTCAGAAACGCATCGGGAATATTTAAACACATTGGAATAATTAATAGTCGATAATTCTAGTGTTATACACACAACGAATAATAATAAACGTTGTTTGTAGATTCTTACTTTTTTATTCCATTATTCCATTCGAAAGAATTTAATTACAAGAGAAGATAAATAATATTTTTTTTCTTTTTTTTTTTTTTTTCTTTTTAATTTACTCTTGAACGTCTAGCAATGTTGTTATTTGTCGATATTAAAAAAAAAAAAAAAGAAGAAAAAAAAGAGAGAAAAAAAGAACATGTAAATTGTTACATTCAATTTTGCTTCGAAAAAAATATTATTACTCTTTTTTATGTTCCCTTTTTGTTTATTTCGAATCGGCCAATCGTGAAAACGAACGAAATTGTTGGAAAAATGTCGCCAGTAACACGATGGAGAAATCCAATAGGATATTTTCCAATTTTTAATGGCAACGATTATTCGCTCGAGGGCAGCTTCGTTAGAAAAACGATTTTTATTTTCTATATAGATGATTCACGCACGATTCACTTGTTAGTATCGATAAATAATGTCGCGGTAAATGCGTATGTCGTTTCTGAAGTACATGGAAATAAGTTATTTCGCTTCGTCGTTCGCAACAGATATTGGCGAGACGACGTAACCATTATTAATCATACTTAAGAAGACAGCCGGTAACACCAGTTCGATGATGATTTATCGAATCGAGAGTACAAAAAAAAAAAGAAAGGAATAATAATTATGGTGTCTATGCAACCATCACGTCGCTTCCAACGTTAATAAATAAAACTTTTTGATTCATATCTTTCGTATTTTTCTAACGAATTGTAATGTACATTTTGTTTAGTTTATTTGAAAATGAGTTTTATGTAGATTTCCTTTTTTTTCCTTTTTTCTTCTTTTTCTTCTTCTTTTATGAAAATAACGATCAGTTTCTAAGTTCAGACGAAAAAAATGAATATCCATTAAATTATATATGGCAGGACAGATGATCGAACTGCGATTTAAGATCAATGATCAATTTTTTCTAATAATTTATACAAGAATGTCTTATGAATCATTTTCTGAATTCTTCTTTTCTTTTTTTACTTTAAAAAAATATGAACTTGTTTTTTAATAAATTTTCTTATTTCACAGTTCTTTCTCTAATCAGAAGAAAAATTGTAAAATTAATATTGTGCGAGTATAGGATAGCAAATTTTTCAATAATAATTGCATTACCAAATGTAAAAAAAATTTTTATTTTTGCAAAGTATTGCGTTTCTAAAGAAGTAAAAAAAAAATTGAATAAATAAGAAAAAAGAAAAAAGAAAAAAGAAAAAAGAAAAGAAATATTTATTATTAGTCTTTTTAAAACTCAAAAGTCTAATTCGCTGTTTAAAAATTTATAAACAATAATTATTCCATCAATCGGAGAATAATATTTCGAATGAAAACATTAAAAAGAACAATGTTTAATATATCTTTAAAATGTTTTTAATTCTAATAAATATAATATAGGATATTCTCAAATGACTCTTAATAGTGTTAAACTTGAACACCCTTTATACATAGAAACAAATAAAAGTTAAAATTAAAATAAGTTTTAGATTTTCTTATTATTTTCTTATTATTTTAATAATATCTTTTTTTTTATATCACAAAAGAATATCCATAAAAAAAAAATTTTAATAATTAATCATTTTACGTTCAATTTTTTGCTCGATTAATTAAATACCCTTCTGTATGTTTTTTTTTTCACGACAGAAAGTAATTTACTTTTTGATTTGTTTCGAGTGGTGTCAGAAAATGTTAATTCGATTGGAAATTAATTTGTAGAGAACGTGCCTTGATTTTCTGCAATCCTATGCAAATTGTACAGAGAGATGGAGAGAAGGAAAGAGAGGGGAGAGAGAGAGAGAGCGAGAGAGAGAGAGAAGGGAGCGAGATCAAGGGGATTGTCAACGTTAATAGCGACAGGAATGGCGATAGAACGACGAATAATTAGGCTAATCAATCCAATCGCAAATTCCCTATGCACATGTCTGTTACTGATACACTTACATATATGATATTGATAACTGTATCAATTTTCTAAATACAAAGATTGGTTGAATTTAATTAACTAAAAGTATACGAACGATTGTTACAAATTATTTATAACAAAATCATTATAGCTATAAATTCAACATTTGTTTGTTTATTAAATAATAAAGATCTTGAAAAATATATAAAAGAAGAAAAAGAGAAAATAAAAAATTCAAGTCGATAACGGTTTACAATATTGTTTGATTCGTATATTTTATAGAATAACAATTAGATTAGAATAATAAAATAGACAATTAGATCAACAGATTGATGCAAAATAAATATTACAATTTGATTTCTGACGTAACTGACGTCAATGTTATTTCGTATATTTCGTATTAGAAAACGTAAGAAAGCAGAGTTTGGTTAAATCTAATGTAAAATATATTTAAGTATAAACAGGCATATACTAGAATATAATTGTGAAATTATCCATTTAATATGTTAAAAGAGGGAGGAGGTTAAATTAAATAAGTACGCTTCGTATGACGAAATAGAGGAGACCTTTAAGAAAACCTTGTGCCTTAAAGTACAAAGAACAAAGAATAATTCATAGTCGTAAGAGGATACAAAAGCTTTTTGAAAACACTTTTCCCCCTTATTCGTGCGCATCCATGAAATAAATTTAATTAATACAAATAATCTCTTGATTTCAACATTTCAAGATGTTTATAGACTTTGATGTATAGTCTTTGACAATGGTTTTAATTGGTTAGAAAATAATATCGTTCGTTCTTAAATATATTAAATTATTTATTAATATTCTTAACTATTTCGCGTACGTACGTGTGCGCATGCGCGAAAAATAGAGACAAAGAGAGAGAGAGAGAGAGAGAGAGAGAGAGAAAGAATTGATAATTTATATTCTATGTATGTCTGTATATATGTATGTATGTATGTGTGTATTTGCATATAAAATGCATCATATCCTATCTTTACATAAGATTATAGCACTTTGTTAGTCACAGAACACATAGTAATCGTATTAATAATAAAGTCATTAAATCTATTGTGATATAATAATGTCTCCTTAATACTATACAATACCATACCTTTCGTAACTTCCGTACGTGTATATATATTATATATGCTCTATTTCCATAGTTGACAAGATTCACGAGATACATTTTTCTATCTTGATGCTCCAATTGATCAAACTATTTGATAACGTTACTACACTAACCGGATCTTCTTTTCAATGTCTTTTATTCTCTTTGTCTGACTCCAATCGGTATCAACATATGTAAGTTTATAAATTTGTATTACCTTTGATGTATGCAAATTTGATCGAAGCAAATATCGAAATATTCTCCAATATTCTTATTATCTTTCTTCTTGAAAGAATTTAAAAAAAATTGTTCATCAATTTTTATGTATATTTCGTCATATAAGTAACCTTGAATACGTAGTATGACGTATTTGATGTACATTTAATGTAGATACGTACATGAAGATTCTTAATATTTTCTTATTTGACAACGGTCTATAGGAAAGATATTCTCTTTCGTAATAAATTCCTTTTTCTCGTTATATATATTTGAATTTTTTCAACGAATCATACACTTCATTCATTCCATCTATTAGTTAATAGATTTTTTATCTTTTGATAAAAAGTTATTAACTAATATTTCGCTAATCAGTGTTTACTTCCATTCGTTGTTCTTTACCAAAATATTCTGATTTCATCGACTTTAATCACGATTCTTTTTCTAAATCATCCAATGATTTCTTAATTGATACGTTAATTGATACTAATTTTATATCGATAATATCTCTGAAATGTCGTTGCTAATTCTATATAATTTTCTTAATCATTCTGATTTTCTACAATTCTTTTGAATTTTTTGATCGTCCAAAGTATCCTTTAACCAGATTTTTTTCAATATTATCTTTTTAGTTTCTTTTTTCTTTTTCTATTTTTTTTCTATAATTTCTTCACTTTCTCATTGTGATACTAAAAAAAAAAAAAAATTATATTTTCATTTTATCGCAGTTGTAGACGCGTTAACGTATCAATTAATATACTCATTCGTAAATCTTTTCGTTCAATTTCGATGGATTTGTTTTATTCTTTTTAAAGAATATATTTTAAACTTATTCCGAGTATACATGTTTTTTTTTCTTTTTGTTATTTTACACGAGATACATTTAGTTTTTCTTTTTTTATTTCGTACGAATATAGTACTCGTAGATCTTTCGTCTAAAGGAATGGTATGGTTTTTGCAAAAAAGTTCTCATGAAATCAATATGAGGTTTATTACCAGTCCCACATTTCCTTCGTTTTAAGGATATAATATTGTCCAGCGTTTGTGTTAAGCAATGATTTCGAGTATACGTTGTTGCATTTATAAACTCTGTTCTTGCTGTTAAACTATATGGTAGTTTACGTTAGAGTAGTAGAATAGATCTATAGATCTAATAGTAGAATAGATCTATTAGACAGCGATTCTGCTCTCTCCAGACACAGACCATTTTCCTAGAAAATTATGTTATAAGGATAATTCTATGATTATCCCTTTCTCTCGTTAGGAATTGCATAAATTCATCTGATAAATACTTGTTTGCAATTGTCATACTTATTCGCAGTTCTCTCATTGAATAATGTCCGATAGCTGTTTTTTTTTATTCTTACTTTATGATCTTTACATCCGTGAAAGATGTTAAATTATTTTTTATTTATTTTTTTTTTTGTAACTACTGTTACTTCCACGTATCGAGGAGGTTTTGTCATCAATGAAAATGGATAAATACTTCGTTTATCTATTAAATATTTAATTTGTAACGAGTCCTAATATATCTTTTTTTTTCTTGTTATATTTAAATAGTTCAGTTGTATTTGTCGCATACGTAAAATATTGTGACGTTTAATATTGTAACGCAATATACATCACGAATGTTTAATGTTGTAACGTAATATACATTACGGATGTTTAATATTATAATGTAATGTACCTGAAATATGAAACGTCCGAAAGAAAATTTGGATGTTTGAACAACTAAGAATTTCTTTCGTTCCAGTTACTATATCGTGTTACTTTTTGATCGTTTTATTATTTATTTTTTATAAATTTAAATTTAGATGTGTTTAATTTCGATATCATTCGATAAGATGTTTATCAGGGATACGTTTTTTATTACACCCTTTCATTATAGCTTTCGTTACAACAAGCACGTCTTTTTTATGTTCTTTCCTTCTTCTTCTTCTTTTTTTTTTTTATGATTACGATGTCGTTATAAAATATAATTTCGTACTAATGTTTAGTATATTAATACCTTTATCATATTTAAATTTATCATATATAATATATCAATATTTTGATATAATTATTTTCAAATGTCATTAATGTATTATCATAATGTTTAATAATATATCATAATATATTACAATATTAGCATATCCAAATTCTCATATAAATAATTATCTTATTAACAAAATGAAATATATTTATAAGTTGAGAGTTCTCTTATTAATTTATTCGACAGGCTATTTAGACATTATCGTATTATGGCAATTTAGAAAATGTTGTTTTAACAGTTTTAATAGTTTATGATAGAAACGAAAGAACAAGTATGGAAGGAACTTTTAATTCGTTCCAAAATCGATCACCTATCTGTCTTCTCTTTGTTTGTTCGAACTTTCGAACCTCGATCGATACTCTCGTACGTCGAAAGAGAAAGAGAGAAGGGGAGGGAGAGAGAGAGAGAGAGAGGGATGAAAAGGGACCGCGAGAACTTCAAAGGGCCACCCTTTTCGTATAGCCGAATTGTACATATTTGTCGATGTCGGTTGCAGTTTGGCATGCAAATTGCTAAATCGCTGTCGCTAAATCTTGCGAGAAGGTTTCCTATGTTCGCACAATCAAAAAAAAAAAGAAAAAAAAAAAAATTAAAAAAAAGCCAATACTTTTCGCAAATAAATTGTTAACAATAAAATAGATAGACAAATGGTTTTTTTTTCATTGATCCATACGGCTACAAATATCGTTATTGGGTAAAAAAAATTTTTCTTTATAATATTTTTATAAAAGGTATAAACATATTACGATTAAATATTTTGTTACTTATAATTTTCATGAAAATATTATAACTATCGTTATATCAGATACTATCGTGATTCATTCAATTATCACTCGTCTAATAATAATCTCTTAAGTGAGACACGAAAGAGAGAATTAATACGGAAAGAAAAGAGAAAAAAGACAAAAAAAAAAAAGAAAAAAAAGGAAAGAAACAGAAAAAAAAAGAAAAAGATACATAGATTTTAACTATACTCTAACTAAATTCAACAAGATGAAAGAGACAGTGTGTCGTTCTATTACGATCACGAATCTGTCGCACAGCATGAGTCATATATTTATAGCCGACAAAGTATCCCCCCAGTCGACGTAAGTACTTACAGACAAGATTTTTCTCTAGTCACACGAAGGTCGACCGGTCGTCGTCGATTCGCAATAACGAGTCAACCCGTTAAACGTTCCGTCGTCGAACAATTATCCTCTTATTCCTTTTTGCTTATCGTTTTTCTTGTATTTCTTATGTATAAATATATATATATATATATTTCTTTTTTTTTTATTTTTGTTTGTTTTGTTTTACATTTTTCTATTCTTTCGACGTTTCTCTTTGGCTTTCAGAAACGCGGAGAATGTTTCTCTCTCTTTCTCTTTCTTTTCTCTTTTTTTTTCTTTTTCTTTATCTTTATCTTTTTCTTTTCCTTTCTCTCTTCTTTCTTGGACATTCGCAGTTTCCGCCTTTACGAATGACAGATCCAGCAGGTGGTTAAGGGATTATAAACGTAGACGTAACTACACGTTACCGGTGAACGCGAGTCACCAAGCCAGTTTACATGCATGCCTTCCGGCGAATAACGTCCAAGCGAAATAACGTAAACGTCAAACATAAAGTCAATATTTCAACACGTGTTCTTTCAAAATCACGCCGATTAGCGATTTTAATATTTTCATGAGTTTGCCCGTTTATCGCCTCCCTCCTCCCTCCTTCCCCCTCTGTATCCTCCTTTAACTTAAAGATAATGTTGAATATAAAAATGAAATTATATGTACAAGAGAAATTTTCTTTTTTCTTTTTTTTTTTTTCATTGTTTCATAAAATTATTGTCGAATATAATTTTCGTGCTTATGCTTTTTTTTTGTTTTTTTTTTTTCTTTTTCCTTAGACTTCGATCAGCAATAGATATCTAACAAATGTAACAAATAAGTATTGTATTCATAATTAAGTACAGAATCAAAAATAGAAATATATTACATATAATATGTAAATAAATTATTAATAAATAAATTAATAATAAATTCTTATGATATAAATTTCTTTCCCATTGTTTCTAGAATAGAACCCACATACTCTTCCCATTTAATTGGCATTACTTTTTGATCATTTTCTTTCTTCTTTTCATAAAATTAAAAATAACGTAGATATTCGAAATGGTAATAGTCATTGATTTATCCTATAAAATAAATAATTATAAATATATATATATATATATAATCTATTATTATTAATCACTTTAACTGTTATTGTTCTCGTTAATAATTAAAAATATAAAACAAACGTTCGAGATTTGTTCATGCATCTTCTACGATTAAATTCCATGACGAAAGATTTCCTGACTCCTGTCAATCGATTTTCAACAATGGATGCTCCATAACTTTTGTCTGAAAATACTTTTGTATCGAAAGCAGCTAACACTTCTAGAGAATATATATACTTTTTTCTGTTTTTTTTTTTTTTTTTTTTTTTTAATCGGGTGAACAAACGAACAAAACTATAAAATGTACGCCATGGGTAAACCATAGCATACGTTTTTACGAACACTAACATAGACGCGACGGTACTGCAGCTTGGAGAATCGGTTTTTCTTCGATCCGTTGACTTTCCCCGCGCGATAGCGACACAATGGAGGCAGGTCCAATGAAAAATTTTTTTACACTGGATACGCTCTCTCAGTACTAAAAAAAGAAAAGAAAAGAAAAAAAAAACGAACCTCATCCTTGAAATAAGAGAGATCATTTTCACAAACGAAAAGTATCGTGTGTATTTATCGACTTCTTTTTTATCTCTCTCTCTCTCTCTCTCTCTCTCTCTCTCTCTCTCTCTCTCTCTCTCCCTCTGTGTGTGTGTGTGTGTGTGTGTGTGTGTGTGTGTGTGTGTGTGTGTGTGTGTGTGTGTGTGTGTGTGTGTGCGTGCGTGCGTGCATGTACGTGTTTTACTTTTTTCCAACATCCTACAACATTCCTAAATCCATTTATATCGATAATAAATAAATAGTTAATAATTAATTAATATTTATATAGTGATTCATAATTTTAATATTATTGTTGAATTAATTGTATATATTAAATAATAAGTAATAATTAATTAAAAATAGTTACACAATAATCATATAACTATAATTACTTACGTTCACTTTGGAACTACTCCATGATTTATCATTTTATTAAATACGTTAATATTCGAATAAGATTAAATATTTAAAATTAACAAAAAGAAAAAAAAAAGAAAAAAAAAAAAGATAGGAAGAAAGAAAAAAAAGAAGAAATCAAATCATCAATAATCGAATAGAAATATTTAATTTAATTGTCTAATCGGATATATTTTTTTGCCAGTATCATCTCTGTGATATATATATATATATAAAAAATCTCGAGAACGAAAAATTGAAATAAATCGAAATTGCATACAAACATAAAATGATCTTTTATATTGGTGTATTTCTTTACGACATTGGGAGAAAGTGAAATCGAAAATGAGAATGAAAGTTCGCGAAAGGGTTACGAGGAGAGAATTGACGTCGTTTATTGCTTCTGTCAATCAATGCAGCTGAGTTTACCGTCGAACAAGAGAGAGAGAGAGAGAGAGAGAGAGAGAGAGAGAGAAGGAAGGAGTAACAAAAAAGGGTTGCCCTTTTCTGTCCTTTTTGCGATCACTATCCCACCTGCCTGACTGCCAGTCGTGTATCGTTCACTAAAAGCACAAGAGGAGACTGTATTTCACGAAAAAGCAAGTTGTAATTTGGTGCGAATGCTAAACGATAACCGTTTCCTTTTTTTTTCCTTTTTTTTTTTTGCGAGAACGGAAATCTAGACACCGATCGATCGATCCTGTCGCGACGAAATTTTGATTTTATCGCTACGATTTATATCGATCGTACTTATCACCCGACCCTTTCGACGTTACTCTTTTCTAACCTGTCGAATTTTCGTCTCGTTTTACTTTTTTCATCGAAATACACACGCGAAAGTTATAATCTGACTTTTCTCTCTCTCTCTCTCTCTCTCTCTTTTCTTTTTATTTTTTTTTTGACTGGAACGAAGCTGACTTTGTCGTCCTCACGCCTCTCTATCCCTCTCCTACTACTTTTACTGTTTCAGTCAAAATTTCAAAATTTCAAAGGAAATGTTTGTTGTTACACCCGATACAATCGTCGAGATATAAATAGAGACGATACGCATTATGAATTTTAATCAATTATCATCGTTGATTTTTATTTTATTAATTGTTCGCGATTGGCGTTAATTAATCATAATTTTTGAATTTGTTTTTTTTTTTTTCATATTAGAAATCGACAATTTTATCTAGATCAATAAGATGGCATATAAGCGATCTTATCTTTTGCTTATCAACGAATGAACTCATTGGATTTATTTCTGTTTTATTATTATAATATCGAATTATATAGCGTTTTGCATATTTTTAAAAGTATGAATAAATATTTCGATCTTTCTTAGAACAAAATAATGTAACACTATTTCTTCTATTTTTATTATATATATTTTTTCTCTCTTCTCATTATAATTTGAATTTTATTTAAGTTTAGCGTCACTTGGATTGGAATATTTTTTCGTTTTTACGAAATTCAAGATCCAAAAATGCGTTTCAAGTCAAACGTAAGTAAGTAAGTAAGTAACTAAGTAAATAAGTAAATAGTATTTACGTACTTACATATGTATGTAAGTGAAACAAAAGACGTAGGAGTAAGTAGTTCTTGATTTTTGAAAAAGAACGTCTCTCCAATTAGCGTTCTTTTTAGAAAAAAATGTTTACGTCGCAAAAGGCGGCTCCAGTTTGTCCCTCTCATTCCTCTTTTATTCGAACTTATGTACGTTCGTCTAAAGTAGTTATTCTTAACGGTACGACCGGCCGAGGAAGGTAATGAAGGGATTCATATAATCGCAAGAGCGAGGTACCTTATCAAGAAGCGGCATTATTCGCGTCTCTACGGTGTGCCTCATTAATTAAAAAGCGAGAAAAGAGAAAAAATGAAGGAGGTAAGCAGAAAAGTCTTTTGCTCGATGAAAGTTACTCGTCTCTTAACCTTTTGCATTGAAACCAGGAAAGTCCAGTTTAATATAATCTATATATATATATATATATATACAAACACACACATATCTTTTTTTGATTTAATTATTAGTAATTAAATTAGTAATAAAGTTAGTAATAAAATTAGTAATTAAATTAATTAGATTTATATTTTGAATATATACGTTTACTTTGAGTCTATTGCAATTTATTGTTGTTTAATTTAAATGTTTTAATCTAATTGTTAAAAGTCTGATTTATGAAATTCTATATATATATATATATATATATATATATATATATATATATATATATATATATGTCGGGTTTACGAGATGGCAAATTTTTATCTTTTCATAAAACAAGGTTGCAAATTTTTATCTAGGAAATGAAAAGAAAAATGATAAAAAATTTTAAGAAAAATTATTAAGAGAAGTTAAGTAAAATATTTTTTCTTAGTAAGATATAATTTTTCATACAAGACTTATTCGATTACAGGGAGATATTATAATATTTATTATTATTATTCTTTTTTTTTTTAAATAAAAACCTATATGTTTTATAATAGCAATATATTCTACATAAAAAAAAAGAAAAAAAAAACAGAAAGAAGAATGCAAACAAATAATTCTTGTCTGAAATATTTTTCTATCCATCTTGAATTTTTCGAGCTGTTTAACAAAGTATTTAATACACAGAGTTGACCTAAAAAGTTTAGATTAAATATAAAAAGATCACAAATGCCGTATTTTTGAGATAAAAAAAATCCATAAACCTTTGTTTTATAATAAACATCCGATATATAAGAGTTTATTTATATTTCGATATGATATCGTGATTAAGCGCATTCAATATCAACAAGATAAACGAAATAAATATTTATATTAAAGCATTCATTTCTTGTTTAAACAAGAAGAAAAATAATATATGTCGAAATTGGCTGCTGCAACGGTAGAACTAACAATAGCAATAAATAAAAAAAAATTAAGAAAAACAAAAAAAAAGAAAAATGAAATTGTTTGTTCGATTACGAGTGCCTGCAATAAAATCGTAGAGAGCGGAAGAGATTAATTAATCGACTGCATACTTCTCTTTGTGATCTGAACAAAGAGGAAAAGAAAGAGAGAAAAAGAAAAAAAAAAGGAAAAAAAAAAATAAGGAACAAAAAAAGCAAGGTCGATGGTGTCCTATTGTCAATATAAGTTAACGATATCATTACAATTTATGTGTCGTATCTAACACAACATGATCACGAAATTATCGGGATTATGTCCCGTATCGGGGCACAGATTACATCCTGTCTGGTAAGAGTAACGAGAATGAAAAAGAAAAAAATGACAGACGATAAGAAGCATAAAATGAATGGGTACGATCGACGATCGTGGTAAGAGGGGAATGGGGAAAGGATTAAAATAGAAGTGAATTAATCGCCAACGTAAATGTCGTAGGTGTCGACATCACGAAGGTGTCTTATAAGTTAGTGAAAAGGCCTAGCTAGGAAGAGTAGATGAGGGTGCGGAAGGGCGGGGAGGAGAGGGGAGGGAGGAGAGAGGCTTCTATAAAGTTGGCACGTCGACTTTCCCTGGGATTTCATTAAGTCGTTAGAATTAACGTTCTCTTTCTCTGTCTCTGTCTTTGTCTTTGTCTTTGTCTTTGTCTCTCTTTCTCTTTCTCTCTCTTTCTCTCTCTCTCTCTTTCTCTTTTGTAAACGAATGGGTACCGCACACAAAACGTCGTTAATTTTGAAATAATCGCCACGTATCGGCTCGTGCACAATTCCCTTCTCTTATTCTAAGAGGAGAGAGAGAGAGAGAGAGAGGAGCTCGGGCGATCCAATTTGGTATGGAAATCCTACTTCGCCCTATCGAGGAAATCAATTACGTCTAATGAATACAACATGAAGGGTGTAAAGGGTTTAGCTATTAAACCGCATGCATAGAGAAAATAAAACGATAGTCGACTTACTATCATACATCAAATCGTTGTTCTTATTCGAGATATTTTTAATCTATTTTCAAATATTAAAAGTTTTTGTCTATTCTTTTAATATTAAAAATTTTTATCTATTCTTTTAAAGTTCTTTAAAAAGGTTACGCATGAGAAACTTTAAAAATCAAAAAAAAAAAAAAAAAACTTACCTTCGCAGGATCAGACTTTTCCGATTGATCGTTGAAAGTCTGTGACCCTCGGGACATCGTGTTTCTTCGTGATATCGTTGTGCCATCTTGCGAGGGGCGCACGAATTCTATTCTTCCACCCTCTACGACAATATTGGGGGCTGGTGGAAAGTTTTCTGTGTTACCGACGGTATCGCAATAGCCCAAAAGCCCAGCCTTCTCTCCATAGAGAGGGTGGATTTGTCTGTAACGGTCGGTAAATGTATATCAAAGGGTTGTTGTTAATACATATTATGCAATTAAAATAATACACATAATATCGTAGCTTTTGTGATTTTTTCGATTATCTTCTTTGTAAATTTTTATTCTTTTATGTTTTTTCTCTTTTCTTTCTTTTTAAATTCCGATAAATTCTTAACCGTTTGATCAATTCCAATTGATTGCCCACGTGAACCTATTATAATTAACTTATAATTTTTTGTTTTGTTTATAACGATTTATACGAAATAAAAATCATAAAGGAAAAGGTTGAACTCCATAGATCACTTTATAAAGAAGAAATTAAAAAGTTAAAAAGATAAATGAGTTGGGTGTAAAGGAGAGAAAGAGAGAGAGAGAGAGAAAGAAAGAGAATTTGTAAGATGTCGGTTATGTTCATTAAAAAAAAAAAAAAAAAAAAAAAAAAAGGTTACCAAAGAACAAAAATTAGCGCATACGATCGAAATTAACTCTGGCGCCAACGCGGACGTTATAATAAATTTTAAACACTTCTATTTGATGGACCGCGAAATGAATAGAAATAAAATATCTCATAAAAATGTTGTTTTGTTACCTCTTTAAAATAATCTAAAATATTCGTATGCCAAAATCTAGAAAGTATAAAAAGCATACATTTGCAAATAAGAGATTATTCTATACCAAATATTTGAACAATTTCTTTAAATTATTATCATACAAATTATTAATCAGATCTATTCTAACAATATCTCAATATCTTAACAGTTAGATTTAATTAGACATAAGTATAAGTCAAAATAAACTCATAAGTAAAAATTAAATTTCAAGGAGATATCTTTTTAATTTCTTTTTTTTTTTTTTTTATTCCAGTTATTAAATTAAATTATATTCAAATTTTTATTTATTACGGGTTTAATAGAACTTTTTTGTTGTTAAACTTAATTTATATATTCGATATTTATTGCAAATATATATATAAGAAATAAATATTTTTATAACTTACAGTGGCTCATTATATTAATTAGTACTTTTTTTCGTACTGCTGGACTTATGGTTTATGTGGTTCCTTTCTTTTTTTATTTTTGATTTCAAAACCACTCGGAACGAACATTTCGCGTAAATCGGAGAAGAGCGAGTATGTATGTATGTACATATATATTACTCCCTTTTTAGCCTTTGAACTTTTTTATTACTTTTATTGGCATATTTGTTAATAGAAAAGAAAAAAAAATGAGAAATTTAATGCTCTTCAATAGTTCGAATAAATTTTGAAAACGATATACCAATATCCATTTTTTCTTTTTTCTTTTTGACAAACGACTCCTCTTTTACGTATAAACAAAACTGCAGAAAAAGTAAAACAGATGAAGAAAAAAAAAATTGTCTTACCTGGGGGACGGTATTGGCCGAGGTTTATCCAGTGCCAAGTCTGAGTTGAGGGGCGAATCAGTTCCGCGGCCACTGGAAGCCCTACGAAAAGACAATTAGGTATCATTAGTTCGATCGCGGAAGTAACTCCGATAACAACGATTCGTCTAGCTAAGCTAATGTCACCTGAGTTCAATGACCTCTGTACACCCAAGTTAAGATCTGTCGACTTTGCTTTAATATAATTATATATACATATATATATATATATATATATATATATATATATATATATATATACATATATTATATGAGGATGAAAGAATCCAAAGAGCAAATATAAATATTTAACAATGTGAAAATGCATCATGAAAAATGAACTGAATACGTGAATGGTTACTCGACCAGATATACTCATATTATATTATTAGACGAGAAATAAATAAATACTATGTGTGAATGTGTGTGTGTGTGTGTGTATAAATTTATGTTTTTAAAAATACTACATATATTTTTGTAGTAATAAATATATAATGAGGGGTTGAATTAAATGAAAAAAGAAAAAAAAAGGGAGGAGAGAACAAAAAAAATTGGATGATTTAAATAAAAATCAATGGTCGAATAAAAAGGTTCGCTCAAATATATATAATATTCTATAAGTATAAATAATGAAGAATTTTTCTCTGAAAAGTTTCAAATTTCGAGGAAAAATTTAAATATATAGATGTACATACACACACACATTACATGCATACATATATGTATGTATATATGTATATACAATATTTATGTAAGGATGATATTCTATTCCATGGAAGGATTAATAAATTGCTGATAAGTAGAAACAAAAAAAATAAAAAGAAATAAAAGAAAAAAAAAAAACAAGAAAACAAATAAAAGCAAAAAAGCACGTGTCCTATAAATTTTATACGAGTTAAAAGGGGGAACGAAAAAAAAAAAGAAAAAGAAAAAGACAAAAAAAA